>NC_083592.1:16434551-16744551 GCF_027579695.1 Neoarius graeffei | reverse complement strand
TGACAGCAACATATCTCAAAAAAGTTGGGACAGGGGCAATAAGAGGCTGGAAAAGTTAAAGGTACAAAAAAGGAACAGCTGGAGGACCAAATTGCAACTCATTAGGTCAATTGGCAATAGGTCATTAACATGACTGGGTATAAAAAGTGACTGGGCATCTTGAAGTGGCAGCGGCTCTCAGAAGTAAAGATGGGAAGAGGATCACCAATCCCCCTAATTCTGCGCCGACAAATAGTGGAGCAATATCAGAAAAGAGTTCGACAGTGTAAAATTGCAAAGAGTTTGAACATATCATCATCTACAGTGCATAATATCATCAAAAGATTCAGAGAATCTGGAAGAATCTCTGTGCGTAAGGGTCAAGACTGGAAAACCATACTGGGTGCCCATGATCTTCGGGCCCTTAGACGGCACTGCATCACATACAGGCATGCTTCTGTATTGGAAATCACAAAATGGGCTCAGGAATATTTGCAGAGAACATTATCTGTGAACACAATTCACCGTGCCATCCGCTGTTGCCAGCTAAAACTCTATAGTTCGAAGAAGAAGCCGTATCTAAACATGATCCAGAAGCGCAGACGTCTTCTCTGGGCCAAGGCTCATTTAAAATGGACTGTGGCAAAGTGGAAAACTGTCCTGTGGTCAGACGAATCAAAATTTGAAGTTCTTTATGGAAATCAGGGACGCCGTGTCATTCAGACTAAAGAGGAGAAGGACGGCCCAAGTTGTTATCAGCGCTCAGTTCAGAAGCCTGCATCTCTGATGGTATGGAGTTGCATTAGTGCGTGTGACATAGGCAGCTTACACATCTGGAAAGACACCAGCAATGCTGAAAGGTATATCCAGGTTCTAGAGCAACATATGCTCCCATCCAGACGACGTCTCTTTCAGGGAAGACCTTGCATTTTCCAACATGACAATGCCAAACCACATACCGCATCAATTACAACATCATGGCTGCATAGAAGAAGGATCCGGGTACTGAACTGGCCAGCCTGCAGTCCAGATCTTTCACCCATAGAAAACATTTGGCGCATCATAAAACGGAAGATACGACAAAAAAACCCTAAGACAGTTGAGCAACTAGAATCCTACATTAGACAAGAATGGGTTAACATTCCTATCCTTAAACTTGAGCAACTTGTCTCCTCAGTCCCCAGACGTTTACAGACTGTTGTAAAGAGAAAAGGGGATGTCTCACAGTGGTAAACATGGCCTTGTCCCAACTTTTTTGAGATGTGTTGTTGTCATGAAATTTAAAACACCTAATTTTTCTCTTTAAATTATACATTTTCTCAGTTTAAACATTTGATGTGTCATCTATGTTCTATTCTGAATAAAATATGGAATTTTGAAACTTCCACATCATTGCATTCCTTTTTTATTTACAATTTGTACTTTGTCCCAACTTTTTTGGAATCGGGTTTGTAAATTATTAGTATTGAGAATGTTATATACCCACATCCACAGAACGAATGGCAGCAAATAACATTTAAGAAGGTTTTTCTTTCTCTTGTAATTTTTCCCAATATTAAAAGACACTTGGCAGGATTTTTTTTCCAGATTTTTTTTTCCTGATGTTACAGTATGTTAACATGTTAACATTTAATGTTAAAGGTCATAGGCAACGGTCGGAGGTGAAACGTAGAATATCAACTTTATTGTCTAGAAGAACGACCCAAAAAGCGAATTCAATCTTCCTGGTGTCTAATTTGCACCCTAAAATTGAATAAAACGCTTAAAATATACTGGTTTGCCCAATTTCCGAAGGTTTGTTTACATCTCACTTATGCGCACTTTCACCGCCAGGGAACAGTCGTTGTGACGTCATTTAAGCCAAACAGACTGGGAGCAGTTCTGTGTTTACTTGCGAACCGAGCACATGTGTATGGACTTTGGTCGTGAGAGGTTGTGTAAAATGTCTGAAAGCGATAGTGATTTTGAAGTAAGAACTCTCCAAATTGAATATCGAGAGGTGAAACCATATATGTATGAACCTATGGCCGTTGCGAAGCAATCGGTGAATGTGGCTCACTGGTTTGACCGTGCAGCCTCGGAATCGGACAGTGACTCGGCCGACTCTGATCGCAGTGACCCCAGACCTCAACAAGAATCGCGCCCAAACGATTTATCCTGGTAGTTATGATAAATTCCTACTTTCGTCATAATACTAAATAATACTAAATAGTGGATATAGGTAACGATTACTTGACAGTGCGCCGGTAGGCCACATTAGCCTGCCATCCGCGGCATTATACTATTTATAGCCTACTGTAAGCGAGGAAATATCTCTTTTTCTCATTTCCACAATGATTGTACATGATCCCTCAGGATTCTTGACTTGTCAATTGCAAGCAAAAGTAAAAATGTTTACCTCCAATCTTCTCCTTTTTGCTTGAGCATTGATAGTCCATTCCTTCTTTCACTGCTTAATTTTGTTTCACGCGCACAATCCACTCTCTCCGCCTCGTCTCCTCTTCCGGAAAAAAACAACCCTCTGGCTTCACGCTCACAATCCACTCTCTCCGCTTCGTCTCCTCTTTTGGAAAAAGCCAGCCCACTCGCTCCGCCTCTTCTCCTTTTTTGGAAAAAGCCAACCCTCTCCCTCCGCCTCTTCTCCTTTTTCGGAAAAAGCCAACCCACTCGCTCCGCCTCTTCTCCTTTTTCGGAAAAACCCAATCCTCTCGCTCCGCCTCTTCTCCTCTTCCGGAAAAAGCCAATCCACTCTCTCTGCCTCTTCTCCTCTCTTGGAAAAAGGTAAAAACTTCTTCCTGAACCGGTCCCGTTGTAACAGTTCACTGCACAACAATAAGGCATAGTTTTTCTTTGGAAATTCCTGAACGCACGTCTGCACTCAAGCCGAACGGCAATGTAAGTAAATGGAAGTGGACTCAACTCAAGTGGTTTGTTTGTCTTAAATGATGTCACACGCCGAGTGGTCACGAAAATAGCTGAACAGAAATTCACCATGATACGCACTAACTTATTTAAATTATTACTCATTAACAATACTTCTTGGGACCAGAAGAAAATTACAGAGGGTTTTTTAACATATAAAGTTTCAAATGTGCATAAAATTAAAACCATTGCCTATGACCTTTAAGTGAAGATAGTAACTAATTGTAGCCATAGCCACAAATGTTGATTTGGTCTTTAATCACTTTAATGACTCATACTTTCACTTTTTCATAGCTAATACATTTTGTGGGGGTTTTTTTGTTTTTGTTTTTTTTGTCTCCTCCTTTGGCTCACTTTGAAATAATTACATAGGAATAATCTGAAAAGGAGTTAGGGTTGAAAATAGTTTGTAGACATAAAAACATAAATGCTTTTATAAATTGCTGAGTGTGACTTTGAATTTATTTTCTGTAGGTGAGCACATGACGGAGGAGGAGTTGGTAGAATGTTTTGTGACGTTGATGGGCTTCAGCATGGAAGCTGGGCATTCTGAAACACAGGAATCTGAGTGTAAAGGTGGGTGAATAATCATAAAATTAACAAGAATCATAAGAAGAAGGAGAATTGTCCTGGCATGCAGTGGATATGCAGGTTCCAATTAGAGAAGTGTGGTTTAACCATAATTATTTCACTTTGTAGTTCTGTATTCAGGGCGGCACGGTGGTGTAGTGGTTAGCGCTGTCGCCTCACAGCAAGAAGGTCCTGGGTTCGAACCCCGGGTCCGGCGAGGGCCTTTCTGTGTGGAGTTTGCATGTTCTCCCCGTGTCTGTGTGGGTTTCCTCCGGGTGCTCCAGTTTCCCCCACAGTCCAAAGACATGCAGGTTAGGTTAACTGGTGGCTCTAAATTGACCGTAGGTGTGAATGGTTGTCTGTGTCTATGTGTCAGCCCTGTGATGACCTGGCGACTTGTCCAGGGTGTACCCCGCCTTTCGCCCGTAGTCAGCTGGGATAGGCTCCAGCTTGCCTGCGACCCTGTAGAAGGATAAAGCGGCTAGAGATAATGAGATGAGTTCTGTATTCCTTTTGTGGCAGGTTTCTAGATAAAGGAAGTCACCTTAAAATGCGTTTTTTATTATTATGTTTCTCTGGAAACTTTTTTTTTTCAAAAAGTTGCAATTGAAGCTGGCATGTGTTACTGCATCATAAAATATAATAATAAAAATTAAATAAATCTAAGATAATGTTTCATGGCGGCACGGTGGTGTAGTGGTTAGCGCTGTCGCCTCACAGCAAGAAGGTCCTGGGCTCGAGCCCCGGGGCCGGCGAGGGCCTTTCTGTGTGGAGTTTGCATGTTCTCCCCGTGTCCGCGTGGATTTCCTCCGGGTGCTCCGGTTTCCCCCACAGTCCAAAGACATGCAGGTTAGGTTAACTGGTGACTCTAAATTGACCGTGAGTGTGAATGGTTGTCTGTATCTATGTGTCAGCCCTGTGATGACCTGCCGACTTGTCCAGGGTGTACCCCGCCTTTCGCCCGTAGTCAGCTGGGATAGGCTCCAGCTTGCCTGCGACCCTGTAGAAGGATAAAGCGGCTAGAGATAATGAGATGAGATAATGTTTCATTATATAAATGCAGTACATACAAATTTCAGGAGAGTTTACGAGCCTCTTCCAGCTTAGGGTTTCTTTTTGAGGATAAACATGTATGCATTTTTTTTTTCTGGGGATGTGAAACCACCATCTCCAGAAATGTATTATTCATCTCATCTCATCTCATTATCTCTAGCCGCTTTATCCTGTTCTACAGGGTCGCAGGCAAGCTGGAGCCTATCCCAGCTGACTACGGGTGAAAGGTGGGGTACACCCTGGACAAGTCGCCAGGTCATCACAGGGCTGACACATAGACACAGACAACCATTCACACTCACATTCACACCTACGGTCAATTTAGAGTCACCAGTCAACCTAACCTGCATGTCTTTGGACTGTGGGGGAAACCGGAGCACCCAGAGGAAACCCACGCGGACACGGGGAGAACATGCAAACTCCACACAGAAAGGCCCTCGCCGGCCACGGGGCTCGAACCCGGACCTTCTTGCTGTGAGGCGACAGCGCTAACCACTACACCACCGTGCTGCCCATTTATTATTCAATACACAAAAAAATTTAACAAGTTTTAGGGGACTTCATTTCATTTTCATTCATCACTAAATAATGATAAGATTATTCAGGCTTTGATAAATTGACAGTGGACATGTTCAATCTGGGAATACAGTTAAAGGGTGAAAATATTGACCTTAGATGTTGTCTTTGTTCTGAGACAGACTCTGAGCCACTGTTGGAAAGCGAGTTACCCCCAAACATCACCATGGACACGTTTGCCACAGACATCCTGCGATTTCCCATGAGTACTCATGAGCTCCCTGCGGAACAGCAGCCCTCATCCTCAAAAGCTTCTGAAGTCTCTTTTGAGACAGTGTGATCATGTTCATTTTAGGGGTTACTTTATACTGTATGGAATACTGCAGTAGTTAGAGGATCAAACCCACCAAATATCTCATTTTTTCCTTCTGATATTTGGTTGATTCTTGGAACTAATTTAATAAGCAGAAATGTTTATAGGAAAATACTATGTTAATAAATTCAGAGAAATTAGTAAGGAATAAAACACAACAGGGCAGGATGTTATATTGTTGATTATAGAAGCAAGTAATTTAGAATCATGCTATCTGTTATCACCCAAATGAGGATGGGTTCCCTTTTGAGTCTGGTTCCTCTGAAGGTTTCATCCTCGTGCCGTCTGAGGGAGTTTTCCTTGCCACTGTCGCCTCAGTCTTGCTCATCAGGGATAAATAGATTTATGAGGGATAAAATTAGTTCATATGTTTAAAGTATTTATTTTTCTGTAAAGCTGCTTTGCGACAATATCTGTTGTTAAAAGCGCTATACAAATAAACTGACTTCACTTGATTATTTTCCTATTAATTCTTCTTATAGCACAACAACTTACTGCTATCACAATTTGTGTGGGATTTTTTTGTGACAAAACAGCATGTACTTTTTTAATCATACATTTAATGTATGGAAAGTAAGTTGTTGGTGCATCACATAACAACAGAGCAGCGCTGTACACAGAACATAAAGTGCAAATACTGAACAGTGTGAGATGAGTGCATCCATACATTATCTGTAGCCACTTATCCTGTTCTACAGGGTCGTAGGCAAGCTGGAGCCTATCTCAGCTGACTATAGGCGAGAGGCGGGGTACACCCTGGACAAGTCGGCAGGTTATCACAGGGCTGACACAAAGACAAACAACCATTCACACTCACATTCACACTTACGGTCAATTAAGAGCCACCAATTAACTTAACCTGCTTGTTTTTGGACTGTGGGGGAAACCAGAGCACCCGGAGGAAACCCATGCGGACACGGGGAGAACATGCAAACTCCACACAGAAAGGCCCTCACTGGGCTCGAACCCAGAACCTTCTTGCTGTGAGGCAACAGTGCTAACCACTACCCCACCATTCCGCCCAGATGAGTGCAAAATATAATAAATATTCAGAACAAATTATGCTAACTAGACAGGACAACAAACCAGTATTGTATGCAAGAAAACCAGATAAATAAATATACAATACAGGAGCAAGATCAATAATAAAAAGTGGTTTATAGCAGCATTATAACATTGTCTGTGAAATGATGCTGGAATTTTAAAGTACAGGTGTGCACTGGTGTGGTGCTGGAAAGGAATTTGATAGGTCCAGTGGGGCAGCAGCGTGTTGAATAATTATCACTTTCTGTTATCATTTACCTTGTAGCAATAAAGTTGTTTCCTCACCATGCTCTTTTTCTTTTCTCTGAATGTTAATAAAATTGGGGGGGGGGGGGGGGGGGGGGGAGACACAGCATGTTATATTACACAGAAACCACAAAGTGCAAAGCCCTGAAAACTGTCCTAAAGTTATAATTGGACACCTGACCATTACATCCACACTGTCAGAAATAGGGGTAGAGTAGGAGTTCATTTCTGTCCTCCAAGGTACAATCTACAATAATGTACCCCCTAGGGCTCATTATTAGACTTCAAGATAACTATGTAGACCCTTTTAGGGCCAGAAAGGTACATATATTTTCCCATCCAGTATATAAAGGGTACAAATAAGTACATTAGAGGGTACTGCCCCAATGACAAGCTGTTGTACCCCTAAAGGTACAATAATGTACTTTATTTTCTGAGAGTGCATATGTGCATGCTAAACATCTTATTCCAAAACCATGGACATTAATACAGTATGGAGGTCCCCCCCTTTGGTGTTATAATAACCTCCACTCTTCTGGGAAGGCTTTTCATTAGAGGATTTGTGAGGTCAGGGGCGTAGTCAGCGTTCCAGAAGTATTCAAAGTTGTTGAAGTGCAGGCCACTCAAGCTCTTCCAAACCATCCTTGGTTTTTATAAACCCAGCTTTATGCACAGGGTCATTGTCATGCTGGATCATGTTTGGGTTCCTCAGTTCCATCCATCCACTATCTGTAGCCACTTATCCTGTTCTACAGGCAAGCTGGAGCCTATCCCAGCTGACTATGGGCGAGAGGCGGGGTACACCCTGGACAAGTTGCCAGGTTATCGCAGGGCTGACACAAAGACAAACAACCGTTCACACTCACGGTCAATTTAGAGCCACCAATTAGCCTAACCTGCATGTCTTTGGACTGTGGGGGAAACCGGAGCACCCGGAGGAAACCCATGCAAACATGGGGAGAACATGCAAACTCCACACAGAAAGGCCCTCGCCGGCCACTGGGCTTGAACCCAGGACCTTCTTGCTGTGAGGCGACAGTGCTAACCACTACACCACCGTGCCGCCTCCTTAGTTCCACTGAAGGGAAATTGTAATGCTACATCATACAATGCCATCTGTACAATTGTGTGCTTCGAACATATAGTTGTAATGATCAAGTATCTACATACTGTACTTTTGGTCCTTTAGTGTATAAAGTTACAGTTTTACCTCTGACTGATAGGAAGTGTTGACACCAATGACTCTTTCCATGTTCAATAATTGTCTAATTTCTCTCTCCCTCTCTCAGACACACACACACACACACACACACACACACACAAAACCTTAACCCTAAACATGGCAACAATGATTTTTAAATCTAGTTATGTAGCATGTCTGCGATATGAGTTGCTTTGTAAATTGTGATTATATAGGGTGTCTGAAAAGTCAGGAACCATCCATCCATTATCTGTAGCCGCTTATCCTGTTCTACAGGGTCACAGGCAAGCTGGAGCCTATCCCAGCTGACTATGGGCGAGAGGCGGGGTACACCCTGGACAAGTCGCCAGGTTATCGCAGGGCTGACACAAAGACAAACAACCGTTCACACTCACATTCACACCTACGGTCAATTTAGAGTCACCAATTAGCCTAAGCTGCATGCCTTTGGACTGTGGGGGAAAACGGAGCACCCGGAGGAAACCCACGCAAACACGGGGAGAGCATGCAAACTCCACACAGAAAGGCCCTTGCCGGCCACGGGGCTCGAACCCGGACCTTCTTGCTGTGAGACGACAGCGCTAACCACTACACCACCGTGCCGCCAAGTCAGGAACCAGTGTTGAGCAAAAAAGTGATAAAGAGGCTGAAAATGCATAGAGCAGAAGGACGAACATGTCGAGCTCATGCTGTAAATCTCATCTCATCTCATCATCTCTAGCCACTTTATCCTTCTACAGGGTCGCAGGCAAGGTGGAGCCTATCCCAGCTGACTACGGGCGAAAGGCAGGGTACACCCTGGACAAGTCACCAGGTCATCACAGGGCTGACACATAGACACAGACAACCATTCACATTCACACCTACGGTCAATTTAGAGTCACCAGTTAACCTAACCTGCATGTCTTTGGACTGTGGGGGAAACTGGAGCACCCCGGAGGAAACCCACGCGGACACGGGGAGAACATGCAAACTCCGCACAGAAAGGCCCTCGTCGGCCACGGGGCTCGAACCCGGACCTTCTTGCTGTGAGGCGACAGCGCTAACCACTACGGACAAGCACAATAATACAAACCTGTGATTGTCTTGCAGCCAGAACTATCGTTAGAGCTGCTCTTATGGAAAAGTAATCAACACCCTCTGACCAATCAGAAATGAGAATTCAATAGTCGTGTTCATGAATACATGGTTTCTGCTTTTTCTCTTTGAGCATTCACAATAATTTGGGCTTTTCAATTGTTCAGTATGTTTTGGATTTGGAAAGCAATTTGTTATGGTTTTTAATTAAATCTGTTGTTTCTACATGTGTCTGATTTTGTTATGACTGATTCTAGTAGACTGAACTTTTAATCATATGAAATAATATCACAATAAACAGGCAGAAACGTTCACTGAGTAAACATTCTATGTGTTTTCTTTTTAATTTCAAATATGATATAGTTTGGTTTTCAGGAATCTGTAGAACAAATGTGGGTTTTTTTTCGTTTGTCGATCATCAGGCGGATTTCCAGCGTCTCCTGCATGAAGGGCACGCTAGTGCTGTGGTTCGCGCATGCGCACAATCCCCCGCCTCGCTTCTGCGCGTTTCGCATTGTGTCTACAACAGCCGGCGAAGCGGAGAAAAAGATATTTTTACCGAGAGCCGTAATGTCGGGCAGGTCGGTGCGCGCGGAGACCCGGAGCAGGGCCAAAGATGACATCAAGCGGGTCATGGCCGCAATTGAAAAAGTACGAAAATGGTAAGAGCAAGCGTTAATCCGTTTCACGAATAGAAAAGCCAGGCTTGTGTGTGTGTGAGGGGGGAGGAGAGACGACGAGAAACAATGAAACAAAACGAAAGGCTTTTTAATCGAGTTCAGTTTGATTTGTGCTCGCTCCGCTCAGGTGAGTCGCGCGCTTTTCAACACACCTTTATTTCTGATCGCGTTGGTCGCGAGCGCGGAGCCGCCTTTCTTCCTCCTTTAAACATTTAAACGTGGGTTGAACCTAAGAAGCCATTTCGTCGCAGTCACATGAAGCCGTTTTTCTCTTTGAGCCTGTAATGCCGGCGCTCGGAAACCGGGAAGATGGAAAAAAACGGCGCTGGTTTCGGCTGTGTGACTGAACACGGCGGCGCGGTGACGGCGCACTGGAGTGAGAATAGTTTTTTTGTCCGGCTTTTAAATTCAGCGCTCGGAGTTCAACTGGAGGCAAAAGGAGAAACGGGCGGTGGGGGCCTGGAACAAACACACACACGCAGAGCCGACGCGGTGGATTGCAGCTAAAACTTTACAGTCGCAAAACTGTTTAGTGACTGAATCAGTGCAGATTTTAATACTGCTCTGTTATTATTGTTTATATATAAATATAAAATGAGAGAGTGTTGACGTTTATTTTTATTGAAAATAAACACACCTGGAAAACAACCAAATCCCAACTACAGAGTATATTTTCACCAGATGAAAGAAAACATATTATAACTATGATTTCGGGATGTTATATAGAATCCTAGTTCCATAAACTAGTTTCAACCTTCAGATAGATTTGCTCAAGAGGAACAAAATATTTCCTGTTGTGTTTTGATATTCCAGGCCCATTTTCTATTATAATAATAATAATGTTTTTTCCCTCACACTCAGTGATTTCCAAAGAGGAGAAAATACCAAAAATATGCAAATTCCTCACAGAAATAAACAGAATATTCAGAGAAGAATGCAGAAACTTAATACATACATACTACAATAGACTACAGTAAATGACAACTACAGCGTACATAAACTACAATAGACTACAACTACAGTGTACATAGACTACAATAGATTACAACTACAGGATACATATAATAAACAATTACAGCATACATAAATTATGATAGACTACAACTACAGTGGACAAATACAGTATACATAGACTACAGTAGACTACAGCTACAGTGTACATCGACTACCATCAACTAAAACTACAGTGTATATATAGACTACAGTAGACAAGTTCAATGTAAATAGACTACCATCAACTAAAACTACAGTATTCATAGACAGCAGACAACAACTACAGTGTACATAAACTACAATAGACTACAACTACAGGATACATATAATAAACAATTACAGCATACATAAATTACGATAGACTACAACTACCGTGTACATCGACTACCATCAACTAAAACTACAGTGTATATATAGACTACAGTAGACAAGTTCAATGTAAATAGACTACCATCAACTAAAACTACAGTATTCATAGACAGCAGACAACAACTACGGTGTACATAAACTACAATAGATTACAACTACAGGGTACATATAATAAACAATTACAGCATACATAAATTACGATAGACTACAACTACAGTGTACGTCGACTACCATCAAGTAAAACTACAGTATATATAGACTACAGTAGACTACAAGTTCAATGTAAATAGACTACCATCAACTAAAACTACAGTATTCATAGACAGCAGACAACAACTACAGTGTACATAAACTACAATAGACTACAACTACAGGATACATATAATAAACAATTACAGCATACATAAATTACGATAGACTACAACTACAGTGGACAAGTACAGTATACATGGACTACAGTAGACTACAGCTACAGTGTACATCGACTAACATCAACTAAAACTACAGTATATATAGACTACAAGTTCAATGTAAATAGACTACCATCAACTAAAACTACAGTATTCATAGACAGCAGACAACAACTACAGTGTACATAAACTACAATAGATTACAACTACAGGATACATATAATAAACAATTACAGCATACATAAATTACGATAGACTACAACTACAGTGGACAAATACAGTATACATAGACTACAGTAGACTACAGCTACAGTGTACATCGACTACCATCAAGTAAAACTACAGTATATATAGACTACAATAGACTACAAGTTCAATGTAAATAGACTACCATCAACTAAAACTACAGTATTCATAGACAGCAGACAACAACTACAGTGTACATACAATAGGCAACTACAGTATACATAGACTACAGTGTACACAGACTACAGTAGACTACAGCTACAGTATATACAGACTACAATCGACTACATCTACAGTATACATATACTGCAGTAGACTACAATTACAGTATGCATACAATAGACTACAACTAAAGTATACATCGACTACAGTAGACTACATACTACAATGACTATAACTACAGTATACATATGACAGTAGACCAGTACAGGATACACAGGCTACAATATACTGTAACCGCAGTACTAATAGTATATGACTGCAGTCTACCCAGCTTACATAGGCTACAACTACAGTATCCAGAGACTGCACAAATTTACAACTACAGTAGACATAGACTGCAGTAGCCTGCTATTACTATGTATGTAGACTATAATAGTATAATACAGTAGTACAACTACATGTTTTATTGATTGATGAAGAATCCGTTCATGCATCACATATTCTGACTGAAACATATGGCCGTCTTTTACAATTTCATATTGTAATGATGAATAAACAGTATATTGGGTGTTTTTCTGATGAAACAATTAAATTTCCGCTTCATTTTTGTAAGGATGTTGCTAATCATCTTCACTCAGAGTCTCTGACAATACCTCATGTAAAATTTTATCCCAATGTTCCCAGTCTGGTTTAAAATGATTTTTGATTTAAAATCAATCTGTTTCTTAGGGAGAAAAAATGGGTGACGGTTGGTGACACGTCTTTGAGAATCTACAAATGGGTCCCTGTAATGGAACCTAAACCTGATGATGTAAGTTGGAAGCTTGATCATGAATGTTGTCAGCTTCATATTTCCGTGGCTCATACTGTGACATATTCTTTTCCATAAACATTGTTTATTATGTCTGTGCAGTGATATATATGTACTGTTTTTCATTAGCCTTTCCTTATTTGTCATGACGTCTTTGAAAGGTTATACTCAGAGACATTTTTTCTTGCCCTAATTACAGTACCAAACCACAGCAATGTTTGTTTCTAACCCCATTTCCAAAAAAGTTGGGACACTGTGTCATATGTAAATAAAAACAGAATGTGATGATTGGCAAATCATGGAAACCATTTATTTCATTGAAAATACTACAAAGACATCATGCCAAATGTTGAAACTGAGAAATTTTGTCATTTAAAAAAAAATGTTCATTTTGAATTTGATGCCAGCAGCACATTTGACTTCAGATCATATTATTTCCATGGATGACTGCGCTCTTATAGACAGAATATAGTGTCATGTATAAATGGCTTATTTTATTACATTTACAGCAATGGACAGATGCCCTGATAGAAGTGCTTTGGAGTCTCTATCAAAAACATCGTCATGCCAGTTCAGTAGGTCAGGGACCTCGAGAACATTTTGTAAAACCAATCATTTTATATTATTGGGTTTAACTCATTCTCATTATCTCTAGCCGCTTTATCCTGTTCTACGGGGTCGCAGGCAAGCTGGAGCCTATCCCAGCTGACTACGGGCAAAAGGCTGGGTACACCCTGGACAAGTCGCCAGGTCATCACAGGGCTGACACATAGACACAGACAACCATTCACACTCACATTCACACCTACAGTCAATTTAGAGTCACCAGTTAACCTAACCTGCATGTCTTTGGACTGTGGGGGAAACCGGAGCACCCGGAGGAAACCCACACGGACACGGGGAGAACATGCAAACTCCGCACAGAAAGGCCCTCGCCGGCCACGGGGCTCGAACCCGGACCTTCTTGCTGTGAGGCGACAGTGCTAACCACTATACCACTGTGCCGCCCTGGCTTTAACTCAAGAATATGATTTTTTTTTTTCATATTCCTGGCTTTAACTCAATAATATGAAAAAGAAAGTGAGCAAGCCAACACAGACCTATACATTAAGACAAATATGTTTCAATTATGACAAAAGGACTGTTGCTGTATAAAAGAGGCCAGCTTGGTCTGTCTAAGTTATAAGCTGTAAACAAATGCCCCAGCTGAATATTTAGCACTCGCGTATTATTAACGCTATTACTGTTAAGAAACAGTAATTATTAAATATTTTTATTAGCATGGAATAAGTTCTGCTTCTGCCTTTCAGTTTTTTCCCCTGATCATTAATGTTGTGCTCACAGCTGTCTGTGCACTTGAACTTTGATGGAGTTTTGTGGTTGTCACGAAATGTAAATGAGCCGTGTCAGAAACACCCTTTGCTCTTAACAGGCGATCAAGATATGTATGCAAGTATGAAGAAAATCAGCATTTAGTTTGGTTTGGCGTCAGGCTGATTTATGCGCAACATTATAGACCGATATGGACGGAGCCTTCCTTCAGAGTCTGTGCTCTGCATTCATTTTGTCCAAATTTGTGCATGTTTTCTGAAAGCTTACGGACATGGATGAAACGGAGCAGTACGACAGGAAATCGTGGGGGCAACGTAGCCAGTCATTCCAGTGAGACATGACAAAGAAATTTTAAAAATGGGAAAACTTTTGAGGAGAGGTTATGAGATTTAGTAAGAAATTTTAAACGTGTGTGTGTGTGTATATATATATATATATATATATATTTTTTACATTGAAATGGACGTATTTATTTTCATATGTAAAGGGAGCACAAGTGAGCCCTTATACTGTACAAGTATTTACACACAATTTTACTAAAAGAAACTATGATGAGGCGCCTTGTCTTGGATTTTACATCGAAAATGTTGAATTTCTTCATACACTGAATTCAAATTATTTCCTTTGGCAGAAGAGCAAAAACAAAAAGAAGGGCAAGGATGATAAGTATGGTTCGGAAGTGACTACACCAGAAAACAGTTCTTCTCCCGGAATGATGGACATGCACGGTAATCAAACACAACTGACTAATAATCACAGCTTACTGGTTCCTTACAGGTACTGAGTGAACTTTAGTACCTGGTATTGGCTGTTGTGATTTTTGAATATTTTATATTTAGATTTTTAAAAAATTGTGAAATGTTAAACATTTCTGGAAGGAGTGTAAGCACTGTAAGAGCTACAATGAAAGGTGTTTATGCTGTAAGTGGATAATGTGGGGTCCTTTAATCCATAAAAATTTACTTGTTGGCAAATTGGTGTGCAATACAAGGAGTAAAATACTTTGGGATGTGCTGTTATTGGAAAATGATAAACTTTGGGGTAGTAACAGCATCACATAACCCAGTCATTCATTATAAGTTTTTGAAACATACAGTCTGCTCTAATTCATGCCGCCGTGTTATCACACCATTTTTTTTTTGGGGGGGGGGGGGAGTTTTCTGCCAAAAACATATTTGGGGGGGGGAATGCGCTAATATGAGAAAGGGCCTTATATTCGCCTTATTTTCTTTTTTCTATCTTCTCTTTCACAGATGACAACAGTAACCAGAGCTCCATCGCTGATTCCTCCCCTTTAAAGCAGGAGACCAGTAACAACACTAGCCCCACCCCTGAACCCATGGCAACAGCTCAGAATGACAGTGGCGAAGCCAAAAGTGAGCAGTTTCCCAGTAAACAGCCTTCGTCTGGTCAGGACAGCAAGACAGGTTGGTTCTTAAAGCTGATCCTGTGTTCTGATCTGGATTTTCACCACACCCTTGTTGGCATGCACAAGTGGCAACACGCTGATTATCTTGATTCTTTTTCATATCAACTAGATATGAAAACGGAATGATTTTACACAGCTTTCATGTTGGCTGCTTTAACATATAAACCTTCTTAATCCTTTATTGCTTGCTGTTAGGAAAACAGACCAACAGTGTTCTGAAAGTGTCTTCAGTGTCTGCTTTTGAAAGCTAATAATTGTTTGCATAATAAGTTGGCCACCAAACAAACAGCTCACTTACACTATTACAGTATAAGAACAATGCTTCAGATGGCGATGAGCACAAATAGCCAGATGTGCATTAAAAGAACGCAGCTTTGTTTTGAGTTTCAGTGTTTAATCTACTAATGATGCCTATTTTAATCATTAAAACTCTTATCATAGGACCAAATCATTCCTCATCAGAGTCCACAACAGTTAAAAGGGATGGCAAGTCACAGGGAGAGCAAAAACACTTCACAGACACCTCCAAAGCTGCTCAGGTAACACACACAAACACGGTGTACTGGTCCTATGATTTATTCTGAAACAGAATATTATTTTTTCTTCTTTTTAACATTGAATCAGGAGTATTATACTAAAACTTTTTTTTCTCATTCTGACCTGTTTGTGATCTTGACAGTGGAATCATGTGTACTGATGGTGGATTTGTTTCCTCAGCAGGATATGGATGATGGTGCTCCTCCTAGCAAGAAAGGCAAATTGGACTCCTCCTCAGAAGCCAACTAACCGTCTTTGCCAACTGTTACACTCTAGTGATCTCCCTTTCGTCTCCCAGTATGCGTTGACTCATTTATTTGTTTGTTTTTTACAACACCAAGATGTACACGTATCTATTCATCAATTTCTGTTCACTCTCAGACACACTTATCCCTTACAGTTGCTGTTCATTTCATTTCACAAGGGGAGGGGAGGGCAGGGGGTTAATCTGGAATTGAGATTCAGAAGCAGGGGTTTCCATTGCACTGATCCTAGAACAGCTCACTCTGTCATCACCACCGCCATTCAATTAGTCCTTATTCTCCACTGCCACTCAATGTTTCAAAGCAAATGATCTATTTTGCTCAGGAGGGTCAACACACTGTTAGTTGCGCTGAAATCGATCGGTTCTGCTGCTGTAGTTCAAAGAGGTGTTTTTTTTTTTTTGTTTGTTTGTTTTGTTTTATTTTGAAGTCCATGAATAGCTAGTATAATGGGCAATTAAGGTCATGAGTGAGTGGTACTAGTCACAGATTAAAGTCTGCTGTGAAGACTGTAGCTCGTAGCATACGTCCTGCTTGGTTGTGTGCCTTGTGATACTGAAATAAGCTTGTTTAGTCTTTTTTTTTTCTCCTTCTTAACGTCTCATGCACGTCCCGGAAGTATTTTTTGCAATCTTCTCCCAGTAAAACTTTTCATTTCCAGTTGAAAACTGTGATGGTGCAAACAAAGCTTTGAAATGCAGGTCACCATTTCAACAGCGCTACACCCTTAAAGTGCATAACGACAATTCTGAATTCAAACCCATCAAATTCATCAAGTATTTGTCTTTCTCTGGCAAGCGCCTGCCATCAAGACTCGGCTTGCGTGGCTGTCCGGAGGGGGGGAAAGAAAGCGATTTTCATTAGACGTTAACAGGCAGGTTACGGATAGACAGCTGTGCAAATACCTCACACTCAGTCCAGCAGTGCTGGCATATAAACACTAAGTATGACTTTTAGAGAAACAAAAAAAAAAATAATCACTCGGATGTGTCTGCTTGCAAAATATGTATATATTTATACGATAACATTTTTGTTATTACACTTGATTTTTTTTTTTTTTTTGCCACAATATTTCGCCAAAATATTGCCTTCTCGTAGTTCAATCTTTGAACCTTTTAGCGAAAATGTACTCATTGGGACCATTATTTTTCACTCTGCTTTAGAAATGTCTTGTACAGAAGTATGGTTGTGTTTCATTTATTTATTCCACATGTAGTTTTTGGTTTTATAAAAAATAAATTTCCTTTGAATAACCTTGAATCTGTTCCTTTCTTCACTAGACCATCAAACATGGGGTCTAAATTACTGCAACAGTTTTAAAAAAAATTAGGAGAGCATAACGTACCATAGAAATGTTCAAATTTGCTTAGTGTTCTTACTACATCTCAGAAGACAATTTGTTGTGATCAGAATTTCCACGTTTCCACAGCGTTATTGTTGGAGGCCAAGGAGATGAGTATATTACCCATAATGCACCATGAGCTAGTGTGTACAGTTTTTTAATGAATTTAGTTAGTTCCAATTGTCAAAATGAATATAAACCAAGTCATTTACACCACAGTGACACTGACCAGAATAAAGAAACATTTGACTGAAGATGAGCCGCAGTGCATGAGCACCCGGCCGGGTCCGACACGCTCACACATTACTGAATGGAGCTTTATTTTCAACCTCCCACCTCCATGAGCCACATGGTTCTTTACTGAAAACTTTGATTTTAATGACTGTATATATTGCATAACATGAAGCAGAATGTCCCTGTGCTCACTGTTAGGTGTGTTAATTTACAGGCAGCTCTACAGTATCAGTCAAAAGTTTATACACCCCTACTCATTCATAGGTTTTTTTGTATTTGGACTATTTTCTACATTGTACAACAATACTGAAGACCTCAAAACTATGAACTCACAAATGGAAAATGTATGGTAAACAACAACAACAACAAAAAAAAGTGTTTAAAAATGTTTCATATTTTAGATTCTTCAAAGTAGCCAGCGTTTACCTTGATGACACTATTGGCATTATCTTAACCAGCTTCATGAGGTAGTCACCTGGAATGCTTTTCAAGTAACAGGTGTGTCATCACAAGTTAAGCAGTGGATGAGTTTCTTACCTTCTTAATGCGTTTGAGATCAAACAATAAATAGTAAATAAAAACACAGTAAATAGCCCTATTCTACAACTGTAGTAATCCATATGTCAAGAACCACTCAACTAAGTAAAGAGAAATGACAGTCTATCATTACTTTAAGACATGAATTGTCTTTTAATTAATAAAAATAAAGAAAAACTACTGTACTAGAAGGTGTCTCCAAACTTTTGACTAGTACTGCATTTTGCTAACAGATAATTAGCCATTAAGCTAGCTGAATATTAGCTACAGAATTTTGTGGTGTGTTTTCTTATCTGTAAGTTACACTAAGAACTCTTCAGTCACACACTAACAGTATTTACAGAAAAGTCACTCCTTTTTCCTTTTTTGGTGACCTTTTATAATGCGTCTGAAGGTAAGATTGATGCGTGGAGTCTTCACCTTTTTCCGCACCGGCAGGCTGTGATACCAGTACGTGTTAGTGGGAGAGTTCATGAGAAGAAGGCTCCCATGGGCCAGTTCCAGTTTCACAGGCTCTAGATGACATTTTTTTGGCTCCCTGCGAGCATCTTTATGCCTGAACACAAAGTCACGCACAGCTCCAAGAGACACCGAGGCAATGGGACAAGAAGGGTCCAACTCATGCTCGTCGTCCCTGTGTTCCCCGATGTGATCCTGGCCATCTTTATACCTGGGGCAAGACAAAACATCAGCAACATTTCTTTAAATGAACAATATGAATTCCAAACCATATCTCTAATCTCGGAATGTCAAAACCGGAACGTCTTCAGATAATAATCACCTGTTTATCAGGACAAAGTTGAATGTGTGCCCTGTGGCATTGGTCACGGCATCACGGATATATTCTAGAGTCGGAGTCCAGACTCTAGCTGCAAGATGCACTCCAGAAAAAGAATACACCAGTCCTTCATCCCCATACGTCGCCTGCTTCCGTGGAACGCTGTGCATCTTCCCGTACACCTGCACCTTCGCTTCTTCGCCTCAAAGAAAATGAGAAAATGATATCACATACAGTAAAACAACGACAATGTTCTGTGGGCAAAACACTCAACATTACAAAAACAAGAGTGCTCTGAGAGCACAATATACCCTGCCATAACTCTGGTAAAATACGACCGAATTGAATGCAATTGCAATATGCGTATTACCGACATATAGCAAAGAATCCTGCCAAGTTTCGTGAAATTCCTCCAAAAATTGTGATAGGAGTTGATTTCAGAACATGAGTACCCTTCCCAGGATGGACGGACGGACATCGCCATGACATACAACTCCTGTCAGCCAGTGAGGGATTAAAAACTTTTTGCCAAATTACATGAAATTCCTCCAAAAATTGTGAGGGAAGTTGAAGTCAGAAAGCAAGCAGATCTTCATGAAATTGTGAAAGTACAAGGTTGTTAATCAAGGGCCACAACTCTGGTAAAACGCGACCGAATTGAACAAAATAACAATATGCATACTAATGACGCATAACAATGCCTTTTACCAGGTTTGGTGAAATTCCTCCAAAAACTATGAGAGGAGTTGATTTCAGAAGGAAAAACACGCTCATGAAATTGTCAAAGTATAATTTTGTTAAATCAAGGGCTGTAACTCTGGTAAACTGTGATAGAATGCAACGGAATTACAATATGCGTACTACCGACATAAAACAAAGAATCCTGCCAAGTTTCGTGAAATTCCTCCAAAAATTGTGAGAGGAGTTGATTTCAGAAGGTGAGCACCCTTCCTGGGATGGATGGAAATCACCACAACATAATCCCCCTTCGGGCTTTTCGGCCAGCGGGAGATAAAAAGCAAACAATATGCCTGAAAATTTTTACAGATAACCTTACTTGAAAATCTCAGTACAAAGTTAAAATGGATTTGTGGTTTCATCTTGAAGAGAACTCCATTAATCCAGTCACCGTGACTTCATACTAACAGAAGTTAGTAGTACTGAAGATGCATGAATGGATAAATGAAAATCTTCAATATACTGCAACCGAATTCTATCTTTTATACAAGAAATAAAGCACTTGGAGTGTGTTGTTCAATGACAAAGTCGATTATTTTCCAGCATGCCATGAAATGTTTTATTCCTCTTGTACCACACCAATTTGTCACCAATTACAAATGTACTTATTAACTAAAGTATGATATTTCATATTTTTATCCTTTAATAGTTACATTTAATGTTGCGAAATGTTCCAGAAAGTACAAGTTCCTGTCATTACTTATCTTAGAACAACTCTAAACAACCATTTCCTCACCAGTCTCCCCCCCCCCCAAAAAAAAGGGTGCTGACTGCAAAGTCATCTGAAATTTTCAAAAATTATCATCGTGCGTGGCGTTTTCCTATGTCTCACAAGAACAATGTAATGCGGATAAGATGTGATTATTTTTATGTGCTGAAGGTCGCTTTTCTCCGTTCTGGGACTGTTTTCCTACCTCTTGAGGTAAATAACAGAAACAGCCAAATGCGAGGAGCTTTAACTAATTAGCATAACTATGGAACTGTGTCACACCAAGATGGCAACGTGCAGAAAATATTGTGACTCTGCGTCAACCTCAGAGAGTTTTGAGTTGCAGGTATGCAATTTGTGGGTGACATTCACACATAGATCCCTGAAACAAAAGACGAGCATGGCAGCAAGTGCATGGTCGAGCACCGGTTTCTGAATGGAGAGCAAAGCCAAGGAAAACGAGTGGGAAAGTGATTGCACCTGTGTATTTTCCCAGTGAAGGGGAACAGGTAAGAGGGTGGAGAGGAAAGAAGAAAGGGAAAGCTTCTCTGCGTGCCATGTTTTGTGTGCGTGTTAGAGTGAGACTTTTCGGCTTTCAAAGATTCAAAATAAAGTCTCACTCTAATACACACACACAAAAAACACAGTGCGCAGAGAAGCGCTCCCTTTCTTCTCTCCTCTCCACCCTCTTATCTGCTCCCCATCACTGGGAAAACACACACAGGACATTAATTACACACAGGTGCAATCACTTTGCCACCCACCTTCTCTGGCTTTGCTCTCCATTCATAAACTGGCACTCAACCAAGTGCCCACTGCCACAATGAATATATATTTTCTCTGTTACTGCTTTTGTACTATTGTTTCTCTGTAAGATCAAAACATTAGGTGTATAACTCCATGCTTACTACCGTGGAGTCAAGCCCATTCATTCTCAGGCTAAGATAGCTAAGCGCTAACTAGAATGATTTAGTTATCTGTCCAGAAAAATGACATCATCTAACCTTGCTCTATCTTGCAGTTGCACTCACTAGGCAGGCTTTCCCTTTTTTTGGCTGGCTTTTAGCTGGCAAGAGAGCAGAGTCCATCATGTTTGCCCACGCCGACTTGTTTTGGTTAAAAGTAGGTCAAATACTCCCCATGGTGGTCACGTGATATTGTTGCTCAGTTGCTTCAGCAATCTCCGGAGTCCTAAAACGCGGGACGCATTTTATCTCTGCAAAACATTTACACACAGGATACTCAGTGTGCGCAGCAGCAAAACATCTCGAAACTCCAACAGCAACAGAAATAGAACATTTTGGCCAGAATTCAACATTGCAGTCAGCACCTTTAAGTAAAAAAAAAAAAAAAAGCTTGTCACGTTAGTGAAAAAATTGCAAAGCTGTCCGTCCTGAACACTTTGCTGTGATTTTAACTCAGACTGTTACAAAATACTGACACTGGAGACTCCTTCTAAAAATCATAAACCAAAAAAACCTCCAACAATTACACACATTTTTAATGCATTTACATGGTGCATCTGCCATATAAATCCCACATATTATAGATTGTGTTACTATAGGTAGGCGGCACGGTGATGTAGTGGTTAGCGCTGTCGCCTCACAGCAAGAAGGTTCTGGGTTCAAGCCCAGGGGCCGACAGGGGCCTTTCTGTGTGGAGTTTGCATGTTCTCCCTGTGTCTGCATGGGTTTCCTCCGGGTGCTCCGGTTTCCCCCACAGTCCAAAGACATGCGGGTTAAGCTAATTGATGGCTCTAAATTGACCGTAGGTGTGAATGTGAATAGCTGTGTGTCTCTATGGCCCTGTCCACATGGCAACGGATTCAGGTGACTCCGATACAATTGCTTATCGTTTAGGCCTGGCGTCCACACGGCACCGGCGTTTTGGGTGCCCAAAACGCAATCTTTTTGAGAACGGGTTCCAGAGTGGAAAGATCTGGCAACGTTGCCGTTGTGAAGTCGTCTGGATGAGTAGAACGGATTTGTTTACGATGACGTCACAACCACATGACTGTGAGTGCT
Organism: Neoarius graeffei; assembly: GCF_027579695.1. Classification (NCBI taxonomy): domain Eukaryota; kingdom Metazoa; phylum Chordata; class Actinopteri; order Siluriformes; family Ariidae; genus Neoarius; species Neoarius graeffei. The sequence continues at coordinate 16,721,976 of NC_083592.1, read as the reverse complement.
TCACGCCGGGTAGAAGTGTAACGAACTCGATGCGAGTTGTCAACAAATCCTATAACTTGGTTCATGAAACGCGCTTACAAAATATTTTCACTGTGAATATTTATTGTGTAATGGTGCAAAGTGAGAGAGAGAGAGAGAGAGAGAGAGAGAGAGAGAGACAGAGAGAGAGAGACTCTGCCCTTAGGGCAGAGTCAATCCCGCCAGCAAAAATAGGGAAAAAAAAGGAGCGATCTCACCTTTTCAGATGATGGTTTAAGTCCTACAATACATTCCTCAAAAAGGGCGTAGAAGAGCAAATTAATTCATCAACGTGTAGCATTCAATTTATTCCGGACCATTAAAGACGCCGCCTTCCGCGTAGAATCATACGTCATCCTCGCCGCCATATTGGATAGGTCAAAGCGGAGAATAAAGATTCATGTGCTGCGTTTAACTGTACCAACAGGTTTACCGTCCAAACGAGATCACATGGGATTACCTTTCACAGATGAGAAACAACAAATTAATCCATCAACGCGTAGCATTCAATTTATTCCGGACCATTAAAGACGCCGCCTTCCGCGTAGAATCATACATCATCCTTGCCGCCATATTGGATAGGTCAAAGCGGAGAATAAAGATTAGCTGCGTTTAACTGTACCAACAGGTTTGCCGTCCAAACGAGATCACATGGGATTACCTTTCACAGGTGAGACTGGAAAAATACTTTTCATTGTATTTGGTCATTATAATGTAATTTTCCGAACAGATTTTCCTGACTTTGTGGCTAATATGAAGTCTCGCGCATAATAGTTTATGCGCATGCGTCCTTACTTCTTCTATTGTTCTGGTGTCTCCGAAGGGACCGTCTTACAGCGCCCCTAGAGGTGTGGCATGTGTATTGCATCGTTTTCAGCAAGCGTTGCGTTGCCATATGGACCTGATATTTTACTGATCGTTGCCCATTTGGACGCGATATATTTTTAAATAACATCTCGTTGCCGTTGTCGTGTGGATGTAGCCTATGTGTCAGCCCTGAAATGACCTGGCAACTTGTCCAGGGTGTATCCCGCCTCTCGCCCATAGTCAGCTGATAATAACATTACGAACCCATCACTGGCGAAAACAAGTGGTTTACTTTGATGCAGATGATTGCCCCATAGTTGCCCACTTTGTATAGCCATTTTGCGGTTACCAGTTATAGCATTCTAACTCAATACTGGACAAATTCAGGGGTTTTTTTTCTAGGGCTCATGTTAAAAAAATCCTGGAGTTTCCCTTCAAGATATCATTCTTTGGTAGCCTTTCCCAAATTGTGCACCACTTCTCAAAGGTGTTACCACAACTGACAATCACGCCAGTGTGGCACGTCATCATTAAACCTGTACACACGCTTCCAGAAAGACGATCCTGAAGAATAAATGTAATGACACACCACATTATTTCCTAAATTGCTTCCTGTAATTTCCTAATTTAAATACTATTTATTTTCTAAATGTTCTAAAATGAGTTACCTGATCAGTATCTAAACTGTACAGCACATTATGGGACATGTCAAGTTGGTTAAAACATTTGCTTTTTTCACCATCACCACATCTCTTTTGGATTTCACCTGTTTCTCAGAAAAAAAGGCTGATGTTCACTTTCCACTTCACACTCAACAAACATTTATAGTTTTACATGAGCTGTCATTAGATTATAGAACTGGCATTCTACGAGTATTTTACAGAAACTTTAGACATTTAAAAAGTTGTTTTTAAATTATTCACTAATTACTAACTTGTATTTATTTTACATCATAGTTTTCGTAGATGATAATTTTATGCCACTTTACCCCCCACAGTGAGCAGTGAAACTCTTTTTTTTGTGCAGGCTGTAGGACACATCTTTCATTTTGCAGTAAAGCTGGACTTGCGGTTTAAATCTGGAGGTTAATCAGCTTTATTTACTGCCGCTAGACAAATCCAATGGCGTAAATATATTTACATTATACAAATACGGTGGTGTAGGGGTTAGCACTGTCGCCTCACAGCAAGAAGGTTCTGGGTTCGAGCCCAGTGGCCGGCAAGGACCTTTCTGTGTGGAGTTTGCATGGGTTTCCTCCAAAGTCCAAAGACATGCAGGTTAGGCTAATTGAAGGCTCTAAATTGACCGTAGGTGTGAATGCGAGTGTGAATGGTTGTTTGTCTCTGTGTCAGCCCTGTGATGACCTGGCACCTTGTCCAGGGTGTACCCCGCCTCTCGCCCATAGTCAGCTGGGATAGGCTCCAGCTTGCCTGCAACCCTGTAGAACAAGATAAGCGGCTACAGATAATGGATGGACGGATAGATATACAAACATGACATTCTTTAAAAGCCATGTACCTATAAAGTACTCCACCTCTTCCTCTAGCTGCATGAAAAGCCTGTTTGCTTCTTCTTTGGAGAAAAGTAGGCCATAGTCACAGTCAAGCCCCTGCGCCTCAATCTTTCGCCATGGGATGGGATGTGGGAACTCATCCTCCTCATCTCCAACTTCACATGTTTCCTCTGTACACAGCTTTTCCATCTGCTGTATCTCAGATTTGTTGCTTTCCACACAGGCAGTTCCTCAGGAACATGTTCAAATAAAGAAGAAATTATGATAACAATAGTACCGTACTGTGGTATCCTCAGACATACAACAATATGTCCATCTTTATGTTCTTATACAATGTGGATGCTTTAATTAAAAATAATAATAAACAAATGATCTTGCCTGTGAATCACTTCACTGTGTATAGCTGTTCTGCTCTTCTTCTCTCTTATTTCAGGTGCCACATTGAGTACCACAGAGAATATCGCCATCTATTGGACATTTGTAGTATACTATTCACAATAATACAGGCAGAAATCTCATCTCATCTCATTATCTCTAGCCGCTTTATCCTGTTCTACAGGGTCGCAGGCAAGCTGGAGCCTATCCCAGCTGACTACAGGTGAAAGGCAGGGTACACCCTGGACAAGTCGCCAGGTCATCACAGGGCTGACACATAGACACAGACAACCATTCACACCTACGGTCAATTTAGAGTCACCAGTTAACCTAACCTGCATGTTGTTGGACTGTGGGGGAAACCGGAGCACCCAGAGGAAACCCACACGGAGAACATGCAAACTCCGCACAGAAAGGCCCTCGCCGGCCACGGGGCTCGAACCCAGACCTTCTTGCTGTGAGGCAACAGCGCTAACCACTACACCACCATGCCGCCCTAGGACAAACATGAGTATATATATTCACATTCAAGAGTGTGTTCTAACTATATGATTGGATGATGATGATGATGATGATGTGATTGATGAAGCTAAGTTATCTATGTATGACAGGGTAACGTAATGATGAAGCATTACATCACTGGTTTAGACTACACTACTGTATGAAAGAAGAGAGACATTATGTACCATTACATCATCTATCAGGATCATAGTCTTCTGAAAGAAGAAAGACATTACTGGTCAACATAACCTTCATTAAGCAGAGAGCAGAATGTGCAAGCGAAGAAAAATCTCAAGGATTTAACTTAACCAAAACAAGTAGCAATCAGAACAGCCTGTTCCAGTTTCAAGCATGGCAAACTTCTATCAATGCCCTCTTAGATCCTGTAAGGATCTGATGCATGGTTGATCACACTGGACTTTCCTCGTCTTTAAGTTTAAGGTTTTGCAATGGTACAGTTATATAAGTGGCATTCACAAGTCATGCCAGCATATGGGTCATAAGTGATTATTATGAGAAAGCCAATACAAAGATTACTGTCTGTGTATGTGAAAAGGTGAGATGAGAAGAGCTACCCTAAGGACTTTTTTTTCTTCATTGACACAAAAATCTTTCATGTCAGTGATTTCCGTGGAGAGGAATGTTAATGAGGTGGCATGGTGATGCAGTGGTTAGCACTGTCGCCTCACAGCAAGAAGGTTCTGGGTTCGAGCCCAGCAGCCGACAGGGACCCTTCTGTGTGGAGTTTGCATGTTCTCCCCGTGTCTGTGTGGGTTTCCTCCAGGTGCTCTGGTTTCCCCCACAGTCCAAAGACATGCAGGTTAGGCTAATTGGTGGCTCTAAATTGACCGTAGGTGTGAGTGTGAATGGTTGTTTGTCTCTATGTGTTAGCCCTGCAATGACCTGGTGACTTGTTCAGGGTGTACCCCGCCTCTTAAGGCCTCTGCATGCTCTTGCGACAAGGCTTTCACAGACAGCTTTTCGCAGACAGTTGTAATTTATCGTTGAGCGGGGAGTAATAGGCGTGCACGATGTTATTCACCGCTACAACGCAAGGGGGCGCGAAGTCGCGAAATCGCTAGGAGTAGTTGGTTGGTTACTTATAATGACTAGAACTGAAGTCGTATAGATGTACGTACTTCCTCACTTCCTCGATCAACCTTCGTGCTGCTCCATCTTCGCTCGTGTTTTTAAAAATGCCGGTCGTGAAAACAAAACAAACCGGGAAAGTAGGGAAGCGGAAGTGCGTGTACAGCGGATGTAAAGTGGACCAATCAGAGTCCTCTTGTCTGCGACGCTGTCTGCGAGGCTTCTGCGGTGGTCACAATTTTTGGGAGGTGCACGCAGAGCATCTGCGAAGGTGGGGGGGGGCTACACAGACGCTATCTGCGACACCGTCTGCGAGGACTGCGTTGTCAGCATAAATTGGCCTTTACCCATAGTCAGCTGGGATAGGCTCCAGCTTGTTTGTGACCCTGCACAGGATAAGCGGCTACAGAGAATGAATGGATGGATGGAATGTTAATGAGTTCAACTTATTTTTGGAGACTTTGCCCTGGCAGAGTTGTGCATGGGAGCAGCCATGGCCTGACGGTTAGAGAACCAGCCTTGGGCCCAAAGGGTCGCCGATTCGATTCCTCGGACACTTTTGAATTAAAATAAATAAATAAATAAATAAATAAATAAATCTTTATTAGCCCTTGGAGACATTGTATGTTTATAGAGTTGCTCGTGCTTGCTAATGCTAATGCTAACTTCTTTTGAAATGCTATAAGTTTGTGGGGGCAGGGCTTTATGTACATTGGTGGAAATGGGGCAGGCTCAATGAGTAAAAAACCATTCGCTCCATTTAACTCCACCCATTTAACAGTTAGAGACCTATTTTTCACAAATCTTGTGCACCTTTAACTGACTATAGCCATGTTTCCATTAATTAATTTCCTGCTTAATGTGCAATTTGACATTGCAAACTAAAAAATGAGTAATAGAAAAATGTTAATTAAAAAAACCCTCAAATATTGCAAAGAACATTTTTAAGCTCACATAAGGTGGTTTTGCAGGCGATTTGGTAAAGCAATTTTCTGTAAAATTGAAATGGAAACACATTTTTCACTTTAAAGTCATATGACCCCTTATCAGAAAGAAGTATACTTAAGTTAAGTTAGAGTATATTTCCTTAAGTATACTTTTGTGTACCAAGTATACTTGCAAGTAAAGTAATCTAATACTTCTTGGGACTAAATTGGCGCACTTTTAGTTTATAAAAAGTATACTTTAAGTCTAAGAGAAGTAAATTCTGAGTATACAACTAGTATTTTTTATTTTGTACTGCAAGTATTCCACAAGTAAACTTATACTATTGGTTTACTCGTTACACACTTCTAGTCCACTTTTTAGTTTATAAAAGTATACTTTATAGTATATTGGAAATATACTATTAGTTACTGGTTATATACAGTGGTATGCAAAAGTTTGCTTGTTGTCCACGTGGGTTTTCTCCAGGTGCTCCGGTTTCCCCCACAGTCCAAAGACATGCAGGTTAGGCTAACTAGTGTGACTCTAAATTGACCATAGGTGTGAATGGTTGTCTGTGTCTATGTGTCAGCCCTGTGATGACCTGGCGACTTGTCCAGGGTGTACCCTGCCTTTCGCCCATAGTCAGCTGGGATAGGCTCCAGCTTGCCTGCGACCCTGTAGAACAGGATAAAGTGGCTAGAGATGAGATGAGACATTTTCAAAATGACAAAAAAGGAAAAGGGCCCGAAGCAAAAGTTTGGGCATCCTGCATGGTTAGTACCTAGTAACACCCCCTTTGGCAAGTATCACAGCTTGTAAACACTTTTTGTAGCCAGCTAATAATCTTTCAGTTCTTACCTGGGGGATTTTCACACATTTGTCCTTGCAAAAGGCTTCCAGTTCTACAAGTTTCTTGGGCTGTCTTGCATGCACTGCTCTTTTGAGATCTAGCCACAGATTTTCAATGATGTTTAGGTCAGGGGACTGTGAGGGCTATGGCAAAACCTTCAGCTTGTGCCTCTTGAGGTATTCCATTGTAGATTTTGAGGTGTGTTTTGGATCATCGTCTTATTGTAGGACACATCCTCTTTTTAACTTCAACTTTTTTACAGATGGTGTGATGATTGCTTCCAGAATTTGCTGGTATTTATTCGAATCCATGCTTCCCTCAACCAATGAAATGTGCCCTGTGCCACTGGCTGCAACACAACCCCAAAGCATGATCGATCCACACCCATGCTTCAGAGTTGAAGAGGTGTTCTTTTCCTGGAATTTGGCACCCTTTTTTCTCCAAACATACCGTTGCACATTGTGGCCAAAAAGTTGTATTTTGATTTCATCAGTCCACAGGACTTGTTTCCAAAATGCATCAGGCTTATTTAGATGTTCATTTGCAAACTTCAGACGCTGAATTTTGTGGCTAGGATGCAGGAAAGGTTTTCTTCTGATGACTCTCCCATGAAGGTCATATTTGTTCAAGTGTCGCTGTATAGTAGAACAGTGCACCACCACTCCAGGGTCTGCTAAATCTTTCTGAAGGTCTTTTGCAGTCAAACTGGTTTTTTTATTTGCCTTTCTAGCAATCCAACGAGCAGTTCTTTTAGAAAGTTTTCTTCATCTTCCAGACCTCACCTCGATCTCCACTGTTTCTGTTAACTGCCATTTCTTAAAAACATTACAATCTGAGAAAACAGCTACCTGAAAACACTTTGCTATGTTCTTGTAGCCTTCTCCTGCTTTGTGAGCATCAATTATTTTATTATTCAGAATGCAAGGGAGTTGCTTAGAGGAGCCCATGGCTGTTGATTTTAGGGACAAGTTTGAGGAGTCAGAGAATTTATACAGCTTTGAAATCTGCATCATCTGACCTTTCCTAACGAAGAATTTGAACAAGCCACAGCTCAATAAGCTAATTAAGGTCTGGAACCTTGGTAAAACTTACCTGACAACTCAAATGTATTGGGGTGCCCAAACTTTCACATGGTGTTCCTTTTCTTTTTTTGCTCTCCAATTGTACAAAACAAAAATACACAACTTTTGCAGAAAATGCTGAAAAGAAATGTGTTGTCTCTTGGGGTGGTGGAGGTGTGGTGAGAGGATCCAAAAGCAGAACACAGACAGTTATCCAATAAATAAGGTGATTTAATCCAGGGGAAATGGGCATGGCAAAAAGGTAAACAAACAGGACAAACAAATGGCAAAAATAGTCCGGGGAAAAAAAACTTGACAAAAACATGACAGGTAAGGGCAAAAATGCTAGTGCAAAAAAAAAAAAAAAAGAACAAGAATAAATGCTAGTGCAAAAAACCATGAACAAGAATAAATGCGAGTGCAAAAAACCATAAACCAGAAAAACAGCTAGAGCAAAAACCATGAGATGCAAAAAGGCACAGAAATGGCTAGAGTAACAAACGAGACATTCTGCTGAAGTCAGAGTCTGAGAACGGCGTATTTATAGGCAGTGGTGAAAACCAGGAAGTGAACACAGGTGAGGTGGAATTCCCATCCCGGATCCGGATCGGCACTGGCGTGAGAGATCCGTAATCTCCGGAGTGGATGTCCGGGGCAGAGCATGACAGTACCCCCCCCCCCCCCCCCCCCCCGTCAATGAGTGCCTCCAGGTGCTTTAGGAAGAGCGTTGGGGTGTTGCCGGTGGAAGTCAGAGATGAAGGCTGGGTCCAAGATGAACCTGGCGGGGACCCAACTTCTCTCCTTGGGACCGTAATCTTCCCAGTCCACCAGGTACTGGTGTCCTCCACAAAGAACTAGAGACCAGAGGTTTCAGCTGTGACATGTGGAAAGTGGGGTGAATATGTCGCATGGTGAGTGGTAATGCCAGTCTGACGGAACATGGATTGATTACCTTGCTGATGAGGAAGGGTCCTAGGTATCTGGGGGCCAGCTTGCAGGAGACAGTTCTGAGTGGCAGATGGCGCGTGGAGAGCATGACTCACTGCCCCACCTGGTAGGTGGGTGCCTTAGAGCGGCATTTGTCAGCCTGCCTCTTGGATACTAGGGCAGAGCGAATGAGTCTTCTCTGCCCACATCCTCCTGCAGCAGCATATGAAGGTCTGGGCTGAGGGTATGGTGACCTCCTCCTCTTGGTTGGGGAAGAGTGGTGGTTGGTAACCTAAGGAGCACTGGAAGGGCGAGAGACCTGTGGCAGAGGAAGGGAGTGTTGTGAGCGTACTTGACCCAAGGTAAGTACTTACTCCAAGAACCGGCATCCCTGGACACCATGCACCTGAGTGCCACCTCCAAATCTTGATTCGCCCATTCCGTCTGGCTGTTGGTTTGAGGATGGAACCCTGAGGAGAGACTACAGGAGGCCCCAATGAGTTTGCAGAAGGCCCTCCAGAACTGCACAGTGAACTGAGGAATCTGGTTGGAGACGATATCAGTGGGGAGTCCGTGTAGGCAGAAAATGTGAAAGATGAGTAATTCGGCGGTTTCTTTAGCTGTGGGAAGCTTGGGCAGAGGGATGAAATGGACTGTCTTGGAGAAACAGTCAATAACTGAGGATGCATGTGTTGCCACCTGAGTTGGGGAGTCCTGTGACGAAGTCCAGGGCGATGTGAGACCAGGGTTGATGAGGAATTGTGAGGGGTCTTAGCAGGCCAGCAGGGGGTTGATTGGCTGTCTTGTTCCGGGCATGTGTCACAGGCTGCCATGAACTCCTGAATGTCTTCCTTGATGGATGGCCACCAGAAGTGCTGTTGGATGAGTGCCAGGGTTCGAACAGCTTCCGGGTGACAAGCCAACTTGGAGCCATGACCCCAATGCAGCAGCTGGGTTCACACAGAACAGGGAACAAACAGATGGTTAGGTGGTATGTTGCTTGAGTTACCTTCTCCGGGGTCTTGCTCCAGGACCTTCTGCACCAATGTCTCTACCTCAAGTAGGGCGGCCCCCACCAGACATTGTGGAGGGAGAATGGTTTCAGGCATACTAGACTCCTCCTGGCAGGCAGAGAATATCCTGGACAGGGCGTCGGGTTTGCTGTTCTTGGAGCCTGGGCGGTAGGAGAGCGTGAATCGGACCTGGGAGAAAAAGAGAGACCATCGGGCTTGTCATGAGTTAAGGCCTTTGGCAGACTTGAGATATTCTAGGTTTTTGTGGTCGGTCCAGACAAGGAAGGGGAGATCCGACCCCTCAAGCCAGTGCCTCCACTCCTCCAGGGCTAGCTTGACAGCCAACAGCTCTGTCGCTGATGTCGTAATTTCGTTCAGCAGGGGACAGCCAGCAAGAGAAGGAGCAGGGGTGGGCCTTATCATTGGCCCTCTGGGAGAGAATGGCTCTGACCCCAGACTTGGAAGCATTGACCTCCACAATGAACTGTTTGGTCGGATCAGGTATGGTGTGGTGAACTTGCACTTGAGCATGGAGAAGGCTTTCTCTGCTTCCTACCCCCACTTGAACAAGGTCTTAATCAAGGTCAAGGCAGTGAGAGGTCCAGCCACCGTGCTGAAGTCACGGATGAAGCACCTGTAGAAATTGGCGAATCCCAGAAAACGCTGGAGCTCTTGTCGCGAGGATGGGGTGGGCCAGTCAGCGACTGCCTCAAGCTTGAGGGGGGTCCATCTGGATCCTCGCTGGGGAGATGATGAACCCCAGAAATGAGACAGAGCTCTGGTGGAATTCACTCTTTTCCGCCTTGACAAACAGCTTATTTTCTAGCAGGTGCTGGAGGACCTGCCAGACGCGGCCCCAATGATCCTCCAGGGAGCAAGAGAAGATCAGGATGTCATCCAGGTATACAAAAACAAAGATGTTAAGAAAGTCCCTTAGGATGTCGTTGATGAGTGCCTGGAAGACTGTGGGCACATTGGTCAGCCCAAAAGGGACCATGAGTTACTCGTAGTGGCTAGTGATGGTGTTAAAGGCCATCTTCCACTCATCCCCCTCCCTGATCCTGATGAGATGGTAGGCATTGCATAAGTCCAATTTGGTAAATATCTTAGCTCTCTGGAGTAGCTCAAAGGCCGTGGTCATGAGCGGTAGTGGGTAGCGGTTCTTGACCGTGATGGCTTTGAGACCTCAATAGTCAATGCAGGGGCGGAGCGACTTGTCCTTCTCCACGAAGAAGAATCCTTCCCCTGCTGGGGAGGAGGAAGGGCGGATGAGCCCAGCTGCCAGAGACTCAGAGATGTACTTCTCCATAGCTTGCATTTCGACGGGAAAGAGAGAGTAGAGTCACCCTTTGGGTGGTGCCGTCCCGGGCAGGAGGTCGATTCCACAGTCATAGGGTCTGTGAGTAGGGAGGGACACTGCTTGGGTCTTGCTGAAGACGAGTCTTAAGTCCAGGTGTTCCGGAGGCACGTGAAAGAGGTTGGGAAACTCATTGGCTGAAGGCTGCGGTGGTTTGGCAGGAGGCAGAGCGGAGTTCAGGCAGGGAGCTAGGCAGGAATGGCTCCAGCCTAGGATGGTGTTATCGGACCAGTTTAGGTGGGGGTTGTGCTGCATTAACCAGGGTAATCCTAGGATGATGGGTACATGGGGGTTGTTCATGACGTGGAGTTGGATGGTTTCAGAGTGGTTGCCGGAAATCCTCGGGGTGAGCAGGGCGGTAAGGTGGGTGATGGTGGTCAAGCCGGTGCCATTAAGTGTCAGGACTGTGAGAGGGATGTCAAGGGTGAGTAGCAGGATTCCCAGACGTTTGGCGGTGGCAGAGCAGATCAGGTTCCTGTCCGCCCCGAGTCGACGAGGGCCTGGAGATGGCGATGCTGGTTGTCATGGATGACGATGACAGGGAGTAATGGTCAATCCCAGTGGCGGGTCCTGAAAATTCTCAGGAGGGGCAAATTTTCCAATAATGTCATTAGGTGACTCATTCAACAGGTACATTATAGGTAGCCAGACATTATTGACTTTTTTGTTTTCTCTCTGCATATCACAGTTCCATGCCACTTCTGTCCACTAGATGGCAGCACATTACAGAAATCTTTTCCCTGTAGCTACCTAAGCTATAGGCTGTGGTGTAAAGTTGCAAACAACATTCACAATCGAAGAATAGTTTGGCTCCACAATGACCAATTCCAATTACGCCCTATTCACTGAATACATTATTTCAATATTGTATGTTGTGAAATAGCCAAGAATGATATCTTTATAAAAGATATGTCCAACAACTAAATAAGAAAGGAAACCATATTTTTAAAAAATACATATTTATTTGCCAATCTTGAAAGTACTGTTCTACAGAATGTTCTGTAAATAGATTTTGTACTTCAAACTCCATGACCAGCAACAATTTTACAGACTGTGCAACTTAAGGACAACAGGAAAGTGCACTTACTGTAACAAAACATTGTAAATAGTTGGCTAACATAACAATAGCAGTTGAATAAATAGATGAGTGGATCTTTAGATCTTGCAATTACTGGTATTCACCAAGGATATTACCAAAGTGCTAACTCTCAGAGCAAAGTGTGGCAAATATAAAAATGGACATTGAAAACATCAAAAGTGAACTGATTCTGTGACTGTGTGTGTGAGAGAGTGGGGGGGATTGAAGAGTGGTAGGCTATTACATTACTTGTACTGAAATTTTGCTTGTTGTCTCTTTCAATGCAGCAAAGCGATCAATAACTCTCTCATTGAAATCATGCATACTAAGGACTAAGTCCCTCTCCATAGACAGCATGGCTGGAGCATTCAGATGTTCCTGGCCCACTGAATTTCGCAGGAATGTTTTAATTCTTTTTAAGGTTGAGAAACATCTCTCAGCTTCAGCTGTTGCCATGGGAGTAGTGATGAGAATGTTCAACAGTGCTACGGTCTCAGAGAAGGTCTCCTGAAGGTTGTATCCCATGAGAACCTGTTACAGAGCCAAATCCACCGCAACAGTGCTTGAATTCAGGATTCTCATAGATGAGAGATAATTCCGTCTTGAGCTTTGCTTTGTTCAACATAGGGTAGGCCTTCACAGTGGTATTAAGAGCTTCATCAGGGAATGAATGGTGGTACCTTTCAAACATCTCTTGTTGTAGTAAGGTGGCACTCACTAGATGGTCAGTGAAGGAGAACCTTTCTTTGGTGTGATCCAGGATGGTGTCGCAGATCTCTTTTGACAGCCTCTGCTTCTCTTCCTCTCCCAAAGCTGTCCTCGGTCTTGTGACTCCTGTTGCTTCTTCCGGTGGCAGCTGAGAGTCCCTGAGGGCAGGTAGACCAACAAAGTGTTTGTTAGACTATATATTACTGAATACAAACAGTTCAGGTGCAAAACAAAAAAAACAAATATGTATTTCTGTAAATAAAATAGTAAAATAATTAACAATCAAGCTCTAGTTGGGTTGTTTTGATTTTTTTTTTTATAAATGAAGCAAATCAAACACAATATCCATTTAAAACACAAATAACCTAGACTATAGCTTTAGTATTTCCTCATGACAAGGCTTTGTATTGACAAAAACGTTTTATCTTACCTAATATCCTGCACACTGGTTGAGAAGTTCTGGAGGGCATGTCTGATGAAGACTGCATCAATGTCTCTTCTGGAGCTGCTGGTACAGGATGTCGACATAAGGCATGATTTTATGGAATAGCCAGAGGAAAAAATTGAAATCACTATCCTGCAACATTCTCACGTAGCCAGATGCCTCTCACTGAAGACGTGTCAAATGATCCCGAAGTCCTGATGAATTCAAAACACTTTAAGAGGTCATCTCGGTTTTCGTACACAGTGTTGATAATTCTGCTGTTGAAGTTCCATCTTGTGGATGAAGCTCTGGGCAGCCTACGTGCCACAATCTGGTCAAGGATGCTGGTCCGCTTAGGTGACTGGGAGAAAAAAGACGCAATTCCGGTCAGATCGGAAAAGAAAACACCGATGGGCATGATGTGAGATGTGGCTTGTTCCATTATCAAGTTCAACTGGTGTGCATAGCAATGCGCATAGTATGCATTATCGAAATGCTCACGCGCCTTTAGCTGCACTCCAGCTTTATGTCCTCTCATTACACTGGCTCCGTCATAAACAAAAACTCATCGCACAAGCTTATCATCATCGCTGGGGAGAATACTGTTAAGTCTTTCCAAGAGGGCACTGGCGATTGAGTCCGAAGTTGTGCTGGTGATGGGGATAAATTAAAAAAAACGCTCCTGCACCGAATGGTTGCTGTCGATCATGTACCTCAGCACAAGCACCAGTTGAGTCTGTGTAGACACATCTGTGGTCTCGTCTGCTTGAATGGCTACATACTTAGCAAACTTCACCTCCTCCAAAATATGTTCCCTCACAACAGCTAGCATACACTCCAGTAGCTCATTTTGAACTGTGTTTGATGTTCCTTTGAAGACGGTAGCATTTTTCAGATGCTCATCAAAAATCTCAAGTTCAGCCACGAAGTCAACCAAACCCAGAAAAACACCACGGTGACTGGAGCCCTCAGTTTCATCTTTGCCTCGTAGAGCTAACTCGAACACTCCCCAAAATTTCACGCATTGGCTGAGCCGGTTTAATATGTGCCTGTTCTTGCTCACCTCATTGTTGTGGCGGCGAACTGCTAGCCTGTAGCCCTCATCCAGTTGTGTAGCGATGTTCACTCTCCCAAAAGCCGAAACTTTCAGGCAGCTGCCCATGTGAATCTTTGATGACTCATGGTTTTTTATTTTCTCTGACAAATGATGCATGTCCGAAACTCCAGTGACAGTCCAAGCAGTGTTGTCCATGGAGCCACCTCCAGGGTGGAAAAGTAAGCAGGGGTAGCAGAAAACCGCTGAGGCGTCCTTGCAGCCAGCTAGCCAGGATTTGCGCTGGTACCATGTTGAAGTAAAACCGAGTATATGATTTCCCCCCTTTGTTGAAATTTGTTTTATGTTTAGATTTGGTCAAGGGGGTCCAGCCTGTTTTGTTGCCAATTTAGCTCGATTTGATTGCTGACTAAATGGAACTTCTTTTAAGGACTGCACTGAATTGCTTTCCACATCCATCTCACCTCAGAAACTGAAAGGATCGAAAGCAACTTTGCTGTGCTTTGCAGTGACAAAAGTACGTTAGGGCAAGCCCCCCCCCCCCCCCCCCCCCGAACCCATAGAGATTGATTGATATATATATATATATATATATATATATATATATATATATATATATATATATATATATTAACATAGGACTATCAGTGAACTCTTGGGTGATTTTCAGTGTGACTGAAATCACCCCAAAAGGGGCGGTACTCTAGAAGCAAGACCACCCTGATTGGACAATGATACCTAGAGACAGATTAAAACAGCCTAGAGCAGCACTGGTGAAAGTTAAAAAAAAAACAACTTTTTTTTTCGTTTTGGCAGTGCGTCGCCCAATCGCCCTTATGCACCACCCGCCCTTGGTCGATCCGCAGAGGGCTGGTTCCAAGCGTTGCCCACCAGGGCCCCTCGATTCGCTGGTGGTCTTGTTCCCTTTAGCGGGCAGGCTCGGCAGATGTGTCCTCACTGACCGCAGTAGAAATAAGCCCCTGTGCTCCGCTGGTGCTGTCGTTCCTCTGCTGACACCCGTACCCAGTCTACCTGCATGGGTTCAACGGACGAGGTGGGAAGTGGAGAGGAGGTGAAGCTGGGGCAGGTCTTCTCTCTCTCCTCCATTGCTGGAACTGGGGGTCGATACGGTTGGTGAGGTCCATGAGACTGGAGAGGTCCGATGGCAGTTCCCGTGATACCAGTTCATCCTTAATGCCGTCGGACAAGCCATGCAGGAACGCGTCAACCTGGGAGCTCTTGTTCTAACTGCACGATGCCGCCAATGTCTGGAACTCGATGGTGTAGTCTGAGGTAGACCGGGACCCCTGCTGCAGCTCCATGAGTTATCTAGCTGCCTCCCGGCTGGACAGAAAACAATCAAAAGCTTGCCCCATCTCCTCGGAGAAATCTTTGAAACTGGAGCAACAGGAAGCATCGGCATCCCAGACTGCTGTTCCCCACTCCCTGGCCTTGCCAGTGAGGAGCATGATATATGCCACCCGGGAGCATTCTGTGGGGAAGGTCAGAGGTTACAGCTCCATGATCAATGAGCATTGAGATAGGAATGATCTGCAAGTACCTGGCTCTCCATCGTAGGGCTGAGGCGCTGGGAGTCTCAGTTCGCAGAGAAAGCCAGTGGCAGGAGCTGAAGTTGGAGATGGCTAGCCAGGGGTAGGCATGGCTTGATAGCGCTGCATCTGTGTGGTGAGGAGATCGAGTGAGTTGGACAGGGTGGCGAGGTTCTGGGTGATCTGCTGGAGGTCTTGTTGATGGGTCCCGAGGAGAGTCCCTTGCTGCTGGATGGCCGTTCTCAGATGGGTGAGTTCCGCTGGATCCATGTTGGCCAGAACGTACTGTTAAGGGTGGTGGAGGTGTGGTGAGATAGGATCCAAAAGCAGAACACAGACAGTTATCCAATAAATAAAGTGATTTAATCTGGGGAAATAGGGCATGGCAAAAAGGTAAACAAACAGGACAACAAACAAATGGCAAAAATAGTCCGGGGGGGGGGGGGGGGGAACAAAAAACTTGACAAAAACACAAGACAGGTAAGGGCAAAAATGCTAGTGCAAAAAAAAAAACATGAACAAGAATAAACGCTAGTGCAAAAAACCATGAACAAGAATGCTAGTGCAAAAAACCATGAACAAGAATAAACGCGAGTGCAAAAAAACATGAACCAGAAAAACAGCTAGAACAAAAACCATGAGCCGCAGGATTTTGATCGCAATGTAGGAATACTGGCAAGATCTCAGCTCACGCATTGAGAACAGTGCGAATCATGGCAACATTAGAGGGATGTATCAAGGAAGCTTTAGGTCCAGTACCTAAGAAAACTGCCCCACTCCATGCCCTTAATGGGAGTCTTTTTATAGACCTTGATTCTCAGCTACACTGCTGGGTCAAGCATTACAGCTCTCTCTATGCAACACCAATTGATGTGGACCCTGACATCATCAATAGCACCTTGCCGCAGCTACCTGTCCTAGAGGAGTTAGATGATGAATTTACCATCACTGATGTCTGAAAAACAGTTCACTGTATGCAAAATAACAACTCACCTGGAGTTGATGGTATCTCTTCTGAGATTTTGAAGCTTGGTAATGAAGCGCTCATCTCTGAGCTCACAACACTGTTCAAAACCTGCTGGCTTCACCGCTGCATCCCTAAAAATCTGTGGGACAAAGGTGACTGCCAAGACTGCAACAATTACCGCAGCATCTTGTAGGCAAGACACTTTGTCATGTAACCCTCCTTCATCTGCAAGTCATCGCTAACAGAATACTGCCTGAAAGTCAATGTGGCTTTTGACCATCTTGATCCACTATCGATATGGTCTTCACCTTCCACCAACTGCAAGAGAGATATCAGGCCCATAGTCAGCTGGGAACAACGCAAACCTCTTTATGTGTCTTATTGATCTCACCAAGGCCTTTAATTATGTTAGTTGCTCAGGCCTATTCCATGTCTTAAAACATCTTGGTTGTCCTGATACGTTACTGTCCATCATCGTCCAGTTTCATGACAACATGCAGGCCACTTTCCAGTTCGATGGCTCGCGGTCAGAAGAGTTTCTGATTCGCTGTGGTGTAAAACAGGGCTGTGTACTCATTCCGGTCCTGTTTGGCAT
Organism: Neoarius graeffei; assembly: GCF_027579695.1. Classification (NCBI taxonomy): domain Eukaryota; kingdom Metazoa; phylum Chordata; class Actinopteri; order Siluriformes; family Ariidae; genus Neoarius; species Neoarius graeffei. The sequence goes on along the minus strand of NC_083592.1, from coordinate 16,705,162 downwards.
TTTCTTCTCTGCTCTTCTGTGTCGTGCCTTTCCAGAGGCCTCAGGCATTGCCCTGTACACAAGGAGCTTTGGAAAACTTTTCAATCTGTCATGGCTCTGGGCTAAGACCAAAATCAGAAGAGTTATGATTCGTGAACTGCTCTATGCAGATGCTGCTACTTTCATGGCTCACTCCCAGCCAGAGCTACAAGCATTGTGTGATGCATTTGCATCTGCCTGCACTGAATTTGGCCTGAAAATCAGCCTGGGCAAGACTGTTGTCTTTGACCAACAAACCATTAATGGATCAGTCCTCGCTAATGTAGAGAAATTCTGTTACCTGGGCTCCATTATGACAACAGTGAACTCACTCGATGCAGAACTGGACACACGCCTGGGAAAAGCATCCACTACCTTTGGACACCTCCGTGCCCGCATGTGGGACAACTGCCACCTCACTGCCAAGCTGAAGATTTGAGTCTACAAGGCCTGCGTGCTGAGTACTCTTTTCTAGGGCTGTGAATCTTGGGTTACGTATAGAAGGCAAGAACACCACCTTAATGCGTTCCATTTCCACTGCCTCAGGTCCATCTTAGACTACTCATGGTGCGATAGAGTAACAAACGTTCATGTCCTGGAGGAGACTGGAAGTACGGACCTTTATTCAATCATCTGCGCACGCTGCTTGCGATGGATTGGTCATATTGTCTGTATCGAGGATGGCGAATTGCCCAAAGAGTTCCTCTACGGTGAGCTGCCAGATGCTTCTTGACCTGTTGGCTGCCCACACCTCGCTTCAAAGACGTCATCAAGCGTGACCAACATTCATTTCATGTCAGTTGCACTGACTGGGAGGTCCTTGCAAAAAACTACACTGCATGGCGCTCTGCAATTCTTAGTGGCACATCACAATGTTTCAACAACTACAAAAAGTTTTGTGAAGACAGAAGAGCTGCAAGGCACTGTGTTTATCTTAGCTCGCGAAGGGATGGGCCTTGATGAATAGGTTTGAACAATAACTGATCACAAAACATTGTATGGATGGGAATATTTCATGAAGTCATGGTTGAGGTTTTATATCTCTCAACATCTCTAGTCATGCAATGATTAGAAAGCACAATTTAGCTAGAATCGATGCCAAGTTGTTAGTTTATTACGTACACCTCATACCTCTACTCACTTGCACCAGCTCAATAACACACCACTACTGTAAGATTGTGTGTGTTCTCGTGCATAGCTGTCCTGAGCTTTATGACCCTTTCACACCCTGGTAAACGTGCATAATCGTGAGAACATACTCTTTTATTTTCTTTGTACCTTCTAGTTTCGCTGAAACCACATTCCTGGTTCCTCCTGTTCTAGGGGGTGTATGGTCTGCTCTTTCATGTATAATAAAAACGACTCCTTATCTGGCGAGTTGACCTTGTGCCCCCGAGCCCCTTACTTATCTTGTCACGCAAGCTTCTGATGTATATAAACCCTGCTCTTTCTGTGTATCGTTGAGCAGTGCTTGAATAAACCAGATTGATTTAACTCGTGTGGTTTGTTTTAACCCTGCTCCAGAGCGCTCTTACGTCAACGCATCTGAACTGAGACAGACACAGGTTCTAACAATTTGGTGACCCCGACGTGATACTCTCAATCAGGTAAGACATGTTTGATTGACTACCTGGTTGGCAGTAGTTTCGTAGTGTCCTACGGAGGACAGTTTTCCCTGGTTCGAGTCCAGGAAGAGCGCGCTATACAAATTTGTACTATATTTGTTGTCTGTTCCTCTTCAGATCCGTTTGTTGTCATTGTACGATGGGAAGCTCGTTCCCTAAGCCTGCGCCAGGGGAAACCCCGGCCGAATGGATGACTAGGTGCGGTTTCGCTTATTATGTTTCTCCTTGGCTCAATAATTTGGCAGGTTGGACCGAGGCCAACCCTCAAATTCCTTCCTATCCTCGTCAAGGTACTTTCGATCCTGGTTATCTTGCATCAGCCTATCGCATGATTTATGAGGGATTAGGGGACCCCGGATGGGATCGCCCGTATATGCGGGAAGGATATGCCAAATGGTATGATATGAAGAAGATTTGGGATAATTTTAAACAGGCTTATACTCCCCGTTCAGTCCTGAAATCCATCCCGAAGCCTCGGGCTGCACCCGTCACCAAGGAAACGGAGGAGGCGGCGCTAGGAAAATCCAAATCTCATTCTGCTCCTCCAGCCTCGTTAGATAGTAAACCTCCACCTTATAGTAAGGCTGGAAAAATTACTGGTAAATCGCCGTCAGCTGCAAAAACGATTCCTAAAATTTATCCGTCCCTGGCTGCTGTGTCTGCGTGCCCCCCCCCCACGGTTGACAGAGGGCAGCGTCCCGGAGGGATAAAGGGTGCGCCTGCATCAGCCAAGAACGGCAAAGACGAAGAAAGTAGTGACGATACCGATGATGACACTGATGATGACGATTGGGATAATCCCGATGGTGTGGGTCCAGACGCCGGCTCGCGTCCTTATCCGCCACAAAACGCTGCTTGTGTATGGGTTGCAAAGCGCAGTGGTATTGATATAACTCCTCCGTCCCCGTCGGCTCTTAAGGACATCATCTCGCTTCTTCCGTCACCCGATAAGCCCTTGCTTTTTGTTGATCAGTTAATTAATGTTTCTCGTAATTGTCAGCTTACGGGAGCTGATTACCGGTTTATTCTGCAAAATAAATTAGGAGGCGCATATGATGAGACAGCCCTGTTAGAAAACGTTCAGGTTCTCGCCCCCGTCAATGATCAAGCTGAAAATATTAAGGAAGAGTATGAAGGGGATGACGGTCGCCCGCGTCGGCGCACCGTGACTACCTTCTTTTGGAAGGACACGCCGAACGCACTGCAGCAGCTTCGTGAGCAATTGACGCGATACCTGCTCGCCTTAAAACAAGCAAATAGAGACCTGTCACAGGTCACTAATTGCAAACAGGAGCGTTCTGAGCTGACGTCGGCTTTCTGGAAGCGCTTTGGGGAAGTTTGGCAACATTTGGGAGGTCTTGAACTTGATTTGGCAAACCCGAACCCAATGTTCTTGTCCACCTTTCTGTCTAATTGTCGCCCCGAAATACAGAGCGTTTTAAAACATCACTGGAGTGACCGGAATAATCTGGTCCTCCGTCAGGCCGGGGAGCGGGTGCGCACGCTGGAGAGCGATGGTCTTTTAGACTGTAAAACGAATAAAGCATGTTTATCCGTCGTGCCGGGCGGACGAGCGGAGGGACGACAGGAGAGGGGTCGCCGAACGGGACCGCGCGGCGGGGGAGGGAGGAGAAATGGAAAGTGCCACTATTGTGGAAAAGAGGGGCACTGGATAAGAGAATGTCATGCGAAACAGCGAGATGAGCAGGAACGCGAGAAACCCGTCATGCGCGCCGGTTCAAGCCCCACAGGGCAGAGAGATCCTGCCCGCCCATAGGGCTGCCCTCAGAGCGATGAAACCCCGACCGTTGCTATGTTAAATCTTTTATTCAGCTCCCCTCTTAACGAAGATCTTCCCACTATTGTTTTATGCCTGGCAGGGACTGAATATCCTTTTTTACTCGACACCGGGGCTACCATGTCCTCAGTGGGGAGGAAATATGCGGGTCCTTTATCTACACGGTCTGTAAGCTCTGTGGGAATAGAAGGGGTTCCTTTCCATTCCAGTTGCACGCCCCCCCTTTCTGTTACTTGTGCCCTTGATCCTTTACTGAAGTTTTCTCACTCCTTTGTTTGCATGCCTGATTGCCCTTTTAACCTGCTTGGACGGGACCTCATGAGCCTCCTAGGGCTCTCTATTTCTTTTAGTGGCTCACACATGGTTGTTGACATACCAGACGAAACCTCGTCGGCTGCTCTTGCCCTCACCTCTCTTTCTCTCCCCCATAACCTTCTCAATGCTGCTTGTGCCGTTACCTGCCTCACACCCTCTCTTTCTGATCTCCCAGCTTCTCTTTGGGCGGAACATAAGGACGAGGTGGGCTTTGTTAACTGTACCCCTTACGAGGCGGTCATTAAACACTCTTCGCCAGTATATGTAAAACAGTACCCCCTTTCCCCAGCTAAACTGTCTGGCATTGATGATGTTCTGTGTTCTCTCCTAGAGCAAGGTGTGGTTGTTCCCTGTGTCAGCCCTTATAACACCCCAGTGAACCCGGTGCAGAAGCCCAACGGCACGTGGCGTTTCACCCAGGATTTGCGTAAGATTAATGAGTTAATTATCCCAGTCGCCCCATTAGTTCCAGACGTTCCCTCTCTTATGGCCTCGATTCCGTGTGAACATGCGTTTTTCTCTGTGATTGACCTCTGTTCTGCCTTTTTCAGCGTCCCTGTGGGCCACGACACGCAGCCCCTGTTCGCTTTTACGCACAGGGGAAAGCAGTACACATGGACCAGGTTACCCCAAGGATATGTCGATTCCCCCGCGGTTTTTACAGCCGTAGTGAGGGACGCCTTGGCCGGTTTGTGCCTCCCCTCGGGCTCCTCCGTGCTCCAATACGCGGATGATCTTCTGGTAACGGCGGAGGACGAGGACCTTTGCGCTAAAGCCACACTCGCTCTCCTCTCTCTTCTGGCGCAAGAAGGTTTCAAGGTCTCACGAACTAAGCTTCAGTTCTGCCTCCCCACTGTTCGATATCTGGGTCACGATCTCTCCCAGGGCTCCCGCAGGCTCAGCCCCGAGCGTGTGCAGGTCATCCTAGACACTCAGGTGCCTGCCACCAAACACGCCCTCATGGCTTTTCTGGGACTTATCAATTACTGCCGCCAGTGGATTCCTGACTGTTCCACCTATGACAAGTGTCTGCGCTCTGCAATTCTGCACTCGGACCCTTTGACTCAGCCCCTGGTGTGGTCTGATGAGATGCTGACGGCCTTCAGGGCCTTGAAACAGGCTTTATGCTCGGCCCCTGCTCTCGGACTTCCGAATTACCGTTTGCCGTTTCATTTATATGTGTGCAACCAGCAGGGAACTGCGTCTGGGGTTTTGGCGCAGGAGCACGGGGGGGGTATGCGGCCTTGTGCGTTCCTCTCTAAAACTCTTGATTCTGTGGCACAGGGTCTCCCTGCTTGCCTCAGGGCGGTGGCTGCATGTGCTGTCATGGTCACGGACGCTGAACGGCTGGTTTTGTCTCACCCGCTCGTTCTCCACACCTCACATGATGTAGTGCACGTTTTAAAGAACCTCAGTACCCAGCATTTATCTGCGCAGCGTCGCTCTGGATACGAGTCTATTCTTTTGGCCACCGAAAACCTTACTGTTAAGCCCTCCTCCTCTTTTGATTCTCTCGCGCACGCGCTTCAGCGCCTCCTCAATTCACAGGATGATTTTCTTCCTTCTGAAACACACGACTGCATTTCTAGCATTCTTTTCGAGACAAGTATCCGCCCCGACTTACGCTCCACCCCGTTACTTTCAGGTGATTCGCTGTTTGTGGATGGCTCGTGTTCACGCCCCTCTGACGGCGTCTTTGTGTGTGGTTATTCTGTGTGCCGCCTTCCTGATGAAACTGTTGAAGCTTTTTCTCTTCCTTTCTCCTCGGCTCAGGCTGCCGAACTATACGCTCTAACCCGTGCATGTGTTATTGCCCAGGACACAGACGTCACTATCTACACTGATTCACGTTACGCTTTCGGCGTTGCTCACGACTTTGGTCGGATTTGGGCTTCGCGTGGGTTCACCACTGCAGACGGTAAGCCCATTTCTCATTCTTCGCTTGTTACTGATTTAATCACCGCCTGTCTTCTCCCGCGCTCTTTAGCCATTGTTAAGACTCGTGCTCATTGTATTGGGGACTCTTTTGAGATCAGGGGAAACTCTCTCGCCGATCGCATTGCCAAAGCCGCGGCTGCCTCCGGTGTTTTTCCGCCTTCGCTTACTCTCTCCCTGGTCTCATCCAGCCGTATGATTAGTGCCGTTCTTCCGGACATTGACTTGATCTCCCTCCAGGCCTCCGCTTCGGCCTCAGACAACCATTTCTGGGACTCATGCGGCGCGCAGCCGTCTGACGGCGTTCGGATCGATGCTCAGGGCCGCCTTTGTTTACCTAGACATTGCACTCCATTTCTCGTCCGCGAGTTTCATGGTCCCACTCACCGCGGACGAAGGGGGGTAGTGGAGGATTTATCCAAAATATTTTGCATCGACAAAATACACACCGATGTACATCACATTCTAGACAGATGTTTAACGTGCGCCCAGAATAATCCATCTAAACCAGGCGCGGTACATCAGCACCTTCCCATACCTGACACGCCGTTCCAGGAATGGCAGATTGACTTTACTCACATGCCAAAACAGGGCCCCTTTAAGTATCTCTTGGTCATGGTCGACAAATTTTCACGATGGGTGGAGGCTTTCCCTTGCGGGAAAGAAGACGCTCGCACGGCGGTAAACAAATTGACGCAAGAAATCATTCCGCGTTATGGCCTCCCGGTAGGGATAGACTCTGACAAAGGGACGCCGTTCACCTCTAAGGTGACCCAAGAACTATGTAAGGACCTAAAAATCCTTTGGCGATTCCACATCCCGTACCATCCGCAGTCCTCCGGCATTGTGGAGCGCGCAAATAGAACAATCAAGGGTAAGCTGCGCAAGGCAATGCAAGAAACCGGCACTAAAAACTGGGTACAAATTTTACCCTTAGTCCTCGCTGACATGCGAATGACCGCTCAAGTGGCCCTCGACAACCTGTCTCCGTACGAGCTCGTGATGGGCCGGCCTTTTCCTACACCCTGGCGCAGAGGTATGCAGGCTATAGGAACGAGTGATCTTGATGTACATCTCAGTGAGTACGCCGTGGGTCTCATGCGGGTGTTGGATGAGTACTGGACGAGACTAAATTCCAAAAAGCCTCCCATTCCTGAGGCACCCACTCACCCCTTTGAGGTAGGGGATAAAGTGTTGGTAAAGAAATTTGCGAAATTAGGCGCTCCTTTGGAGGAACCGCCCTACAGTGAACCCACGGATGTGCTCGCTGTAACTCGAACGGCTGTACTAACTGACCTTTTTCCACAGTGGATTCATGCCAGTCGAATAAAGAAGGCTCCAATGTAATAGAAATCTATATTGTTGATGCTTAACAGGTTTTTGTGTTTCAGAAAGTTGCTGTGACAATAGCTGACGGCCTTTTCAGGGATCCCCTTTCCAGCATCCGGAGTGATCCGGTTTCGGCTGATCTACAAAGAGGGGATGGTCGGTGCGTCCCGCAGACTTCTGAACTGAGGAATCTGGAAGACACGTGAGCCTGGGCTACCTTCAACTATCTACATCCTGTGGACACAGAAAGAACAAAGTCAGTGACCAGTATGACTTTCCTTCTGGTATTGGTCTTAGCGCTTGGAGCAGGGAATCCCGCTCAAGCCAGCCACGAGGACAACGTTTTTTGGCGATTTGCCAATTGGACTGCTAAACAACATACTAATCAGTCTTGTTATGTCTGTCAATACGTTAGAGTCTAAACTGTAGTTATACTCTGTAAACAAAGTATAAAAGAGGGGATTGTAAGATTGTGTGTGTTCTCGTGCATAGCTGTCCTGAGCTTTATGACCCTTTCACACCCTGGTAAACGTGCATAATCGTGAGAACATACTCTTTTATTTTCTTTGTACCTTCTAGTTTCGCTGAAACCACATTCCTGGTTCCTCCTGTTCTAGGGGGTGTATGGTCTGCTCTTTCATGTATAATAAAAACGACTCCTTATCTGGCGAGTTGACCTTGTGCCCCCGAGCCCCTTACTTATCTTGTCACGCAAGCTTCTGATGTATATAAACCCTGCTCTTTCTGTGTATCGTTGAGCAGTGCTTGAATAAACCAGATTGATTTAACTCGTGTGGTTTGTTTTAACCCTGCTCCAGAGCGCTCTTACGTCAACGCATCTGAACTGAGACAGACACAGGTTCTAACAACTACAATGTCTGTATCCTTGCTAAACCCCATGCATTTCTAAGATTTTTAAAAAATCATCATCAGTATTAGATTTAATTTATGGCATCCCTGCAATGATCTGGCAACTTGTCCAGGGTATGCCCTGCCTTTCGCCCATAGTCAGCTGGGATAGGCTCCATCTTGCCCGCAACCCTGCACAGGATAAGTGGTTATGGATAATGGATGGATGGATTTTTGGCATCCATAACAAATAACTTTTAATATTTTACTCTGAATTATTTTGGACTTTTGTGCAAAAAAAATGCAACAGCACCACCAGTTGTAAGAAAGATACACAGAATGGGATGAAGAAGTGAAGGCTGTGACTTATTTCTTTCTAGCCCAGACTGTAGACTTATACACTCTGTCAGTGACAGCGAAACATCCACAAGATTTGATCGCCAACTGACACATCTTACATGTCATTACCAGTGACTGACAAAGAGCATCTGAAATACAGTCATGGGTGTAATGAACATGAACAAGGTGGACTAGCTTCAAGTAGATAATATGTACATTGTTCAACCTTAACAGTTTCACTGTGATTGGAGAAAGGACATGTTTATAGTAGGTTGTGCATAGCAACAGATAAAATAGCAGATGAATGTAGTTTACAAATGAAGGAAGAGCTAATAAAGTGGACATTAGGTGTATATATAGCTACCAAAGTCTACTTTTTAAATAATTATTTTCAAACATAATTTGTTAGAAACACATTCACTGCCTTGACTCTGGGAGTACCTCACTTTTCTTATTTATTTCTTTATTATTTATTTATTTAATTTCGTATAAGGAGACGTCACTGTCATGTTGCTCTTCTATTGGCTATCACATTTTTTGGCGCGCCTTGAGAAACGAAGCAGTGGTTTCGAGACGCACGGATCACACACATACACACACTCTCTCTCAGGTTGAGATTAATTTATCGTGAAAATGATCGGACAAAAAAGCATCAAGTCATTTTTCTCCCCCACCAGCAAAAAAAGAGTCTTTGACGAACTGACCGGAACTGAGGACGTGTGTAATGTAAGTGATGAAGTTATGGCTACAGATTAATTAGAATTTCATGAATAAATTAGAAACAGATGAATGGGAAACTTTTTAGTGAGTTAAAAACATTCATGCTTTCAACACGCGGATTTAATACAGGAATTTTTAACTTTGTTTATCAAACCACATTGTTCATCCATTTAAAAAGAAGCGCTGAAATTTTCCCGCGAAAGTTGACCCGGAAGTAGATGTCACGTAAACAACGTCACACGTAAATAAACCCCATGTTAATGCAAACACCACTGGATGTTTATAATGTAATGTAATTATCTTACTGTTAATGTATTATATACATGGACGTACGGCGATTAATAATAATAATAATAATAATAATTAAAAAACAACTTTTGTAATTTTAAAAATACTTTAACCACCTTATACAAGAGAGAGCTTAATTTTTGTGAAAAATCTTATTTTTTTATTAGATTGTATGCTCAGGGTCTACTTTATTTATTTACATATTTATGTATTTACTTATTTTTGTTTTTATTTATTTCATCTGTATTTGGGGTTGAGTTTGTTTGTTATTTACACTGTTGTGTGTGTGCGCGCGCTATTAAAAATAAATAGTATTGAAAACTAAAAAGCAAGTCATGTTTTATTCCGAACAGATGGACTGTATTTAACTAGGCTATCTCTACACTGTCCTATCCAATAAAGGTGAAAAAGCCCAAAAAAAATCTTTAAAAAAAAAACTATGGTTGACGCCTTCGTTTAGAACTTCCGGTTCATTCGTGCACGTGCCTGTGCCCACGTGTTTTCTTTGTTTACACAGTGCCACAGTAACATGGCGCCGAAGGCCGCGCGCTCCGACCATGGCAACCGTGTTTATAAACACTCAACTGCGGTTCCTTCACACGCCATGCACAACCGTTTTATTGAAACGATGGTGGAATTGCAGTAAACGCACAAAAATCTCGTCCCAGGTGAAAAAGCTGAAGGCTGGCAGTGATGTGCTACTGAGTTCGGAGCAGCTCGAGCGGATCGCCAGGAATAAAGCGGCGGCTCTGGAGCGGCTGTCCGCCCGCTGTGGGCCTGCGGGAGTCGGGGAGAGCTGGAGGAGAGCACTGGGAGCCGAGTTCAACAAACACTACTTCACATCGGTAATCACGGATTTCTTTTTTTTCCCCCCCTAATCAGTTTCTCCTGTTTCTTCTTTAATCTTGCATTTGTGTACTATATATATATTGTGTACTATGTATAATTTTTTTTTTCCTTAGTTAATGAACTTTGTGCATGATGAGAGGCAGAGACACACCGTGTATCCGCCCCAGGAGCAGGTGTTCACATGGACACAGATGTGCCAGATTGAAGATGTGAGTTTCTCTACATGACTTTAATATGTAAGACACAATTAATGTAAATTCTGTGAAGTCGGAAAAACACTCGTAGCCAACTCGTGCTTCTGAGCCTGTGTACAATCACACACAAGTAGACTAATGCCCCTTTTCCACCAAAGCAGTTCCAGGGCTGCTTCGGGGCCGGGGCTTAGTTTGGAACCGGGTTTTCTGTTTCCACTGACAAAGAACTAGCTCTGGGGCCAGAAAAACCAGTTCCAGGCTAGCACCAACTCTCTGCTGGGCCAGAGGAAAGAACCGCCTGCGTCAGCAGGGGGGCGGAGTTGTTAAGACCAACAACAATAATGGCCCTTTTCCACTACCCTTTTTCAGCTCACTTCAGCCCGACACGGCTCGCGTTTCGACTACCAAAAAACAGCACGACTCGGCTCGCTTCAGCCCCGCTTAGCCCCTAAAACTCGCACCGTTTTGGAGTGGGGCTGAAGCGAGCCAAAGCGAGCCGAGTGAGGCTGGGGGCGTGAGCAGACACTCCCCTGTGCACTGATTGGTGAGGAGGAGTGTCCTCACATGCCCACACACGCCCCGCGAGCACGCTGGGATCTGTAAACACCGCAAACCCAGAAGAAGAAGAATTACGAATTACGAGAATTTCTGAAGCCTTATGCACCTCGCCTCATCTATATGCTCTTGCCAGTATCTGTTGGCGTTGTCGGTGACAACAAGCCACAGCACCAAGACCAGCAACACTAACGACTCCATGTCCTCCATGTTTATTGTTTACTATCCGGGTCGTGAGACTACCGCTTAAAAGCTCACTGATGTCACTGTTTGCGCTGCTTAACGACATCACGTGACGTCCACCCACTTTCGCTAACTCCACCCAATGTGTCCACCCACTTCCAGCCAGCACGGTTCAGTGCGGTTGTAGTCGAAATGCAACTCCAACAGCCCCGCTCAGCTCGACTCGGCACGGCTCAGCCGCGTTTGTAGTGGAAAAGCGGCATAACAAGACCGCGAAAGATCGCCGTTTTTAAGCGACGAGAAGTAGCAGCTGTACAAACGTGAAGTCATTTATTATTATTGTTGTTGTTGCTGCTGCTTCCATGTTGTTTTTGCTTCGATATTCGCACCAAGGTTTATGCAAATGCAGCGACGTAACTGACATATACAGCGACGTAATGACGTGGCTTCCCTTAGCACCACGAGCTATGGAAAAGCAAACTGGTTCTCAGCTGGCTCGCAAGTTGAATGAGTTGTGCACCAGCACTGGCCCCGAACCAGCTCTGGAACTGATTTGGTGGAAAAGGGGTATAACTGATATAAACCTCGGCTTTGAATCTTTAACTTGCACAGGAGTGACTGCATTTTAAATCATAGGTTACTTGAAGTTTGAATCGCATTTTATTTTTGAATTACACCCCTTTTCTTAAACTTTTCAATTCATATTCTTCTTTTGGCTGCTCCCAATTAGGGGTCGCCACAGCGGATCTTTCGTCTCCATTGCTCCCTGTTTTCTGCATCCTTCTCTACCACACCTGCCACTTTCATGTCCCCTCTCACCACATCCATGTGTCTCCTCTTTGGCCTTCCTCGTTTTCGTGTGCTTGGCAGCTCTATCCTCAACATTCTCCTTCCAACATGCTCTGCATCTCTTCTCAGGATGTGCCCATACCATCCATCTTGGTTTCATCTCTCTTAGCTTAATTCCCAAGCTCTCTACATGTGCTGTCCCTCTGATGTGCTTGACATGCTGTACATGTGTCCTGTCCCACCTTGTCGCTCCCATCGCAAACCTTAACATCCTCAACTCCGCCACCTCCAATTTTGCCTCCTGTCTCTTCGTTAAGGGTACTGTCTCCAATCCATACATCACAGCTGGTCTCACTACTGTCTTATACATCTTACCTTTCACTTTTGCTGGGACTTTCCTATCACAAATGACTCCGGAAATCCTTCTCCAACTGCTGCACTCTGCCTGTACTCTCTTTCTCACCTCACTATCGCAGCCCCCCATTTTCCTGCATAGTTGACCCCAGGTATCTGAATTCACTAACTTTCTTTACGTCTGCTCCTTGCATCTTCACTACACTCTCATCCCCATTCTCACTGATGAACATGTATTCTGTTTTGCTACTGCTCACTTTCATTCCTCTTCATTCCAATGCATACTTCCATCTCTCCAAGCCCAGCTTTTTACTTTCACCGTGTATCACAATATCATCCACAAACATCATGTTCCATGGTGACTCTTGCCTCACTTCATCCATTAAGCTATCCATCACTATGGCAAACAAGAAAGGACTAAAAGCAGATCCTTGATGAAGTCCCACCTTCACCTTGAACCATTCAATCGTTCCAACTGCACACCTCACTGCTGTTTCACTGTTCTCACACATATCTTGCATCACTCTAATATACTTCTCATTCACTCCACACTTTCTCATACAATACCATAACTCCTCTCTCAGCACTCTATCGTATGCCTTCTCCAGGTCTACAAACACACAATGTAGCTTTCTCCGGCCTTCCCTGTACTTCTCCATTAACATTCTTAAAGCAAAAATTGCATCTGACGTGCTCTTCCTTGGCATAAACCCGTACTGCTGTTCACAGATTGCTACCTCTCTTCTCAGTCTTGCCTCCAATACCCTTTTCCATAACTTCATGGTGTGGCTCATCAGTTTTATCCCTCTGTAATTACTGCAGCTCTGTACATCTCCCTTATTCTTGTATATTGGGACTAGCACACACTTTCTCCATTCATTTGGCATTTTCTCATTCTCTAGGATCTTATTAAACAATCTCGTTAGGAACTCCACAGCCGTCTCACCCAAATATCTGCAAGTCTCAATTGGGATACCACCTAGTCCAACTGCTTTCTCAGTCATTCTTTTCATGGCTGCCCTCACCTCATCCTTACGAATGAACTTTACTTCCTGATTTGCCGTCTCCAACGAGTCTGACCTTTTCTTTCTTGGATTCTCCTCATTTAATAAATCCTCAAAGTACTCTTTCCACCTTCTTAATACACTTTGTCAGCACATTTCCATTTACATCTTTAATCACTCTTATCTGCTGTACATCCCTCGCTTCCCTGTTTCTCTGCCTAGTCAAGTTTATTTGTATAGCGCTTTTAACAATAAACATTGTTGCAAAGCAGATTTACAGAATTTGAATGACTTAAAACATGAGCTAATTTTATCCCAAATCGATCCCCAATGAGCAAGCCTGTGGCGACGGTGGCAAGGTAAAACTTCCTCAGACGACATGAGGAAGAAACCTTGAGAGGAACCAGACTCAAAAGGGAACCCATCCTCATTTGGGCAACAACAGACACCGTGACTGTAACATTAACAGTTTTAACATGAAGTCAGTTTCATTGATGTTATAAACTTTTCATTGATGGAAACTTGAGTGCAAAACTGTTCATGACAACTGCAGTCCTAAAGTTAGCAAGTCAACTGTAGTCCTCAGCCATAAAAGCATTACTGTAAGTGTCTAGAGCAGGGGTACCAGGGTGAAATTGGTAAGGGGGCCAGATTTTTTTCAAGTGGGACCTTGGGGGCCGAATTACACTTTTGGCCTGAAAAGACCAGACACTAACTCAACAAAAGGACATTATTTTATATGATTTTTGAAGGCCTATATGCCCAAAAGGAATTGTAAAGCTATAGCCTCAAAATGAGGCGCACAATAACATGGCAGACAAAAGCAATTTACCCTCTGAAAATGTAACAGTCTAAGCATGCAAGTAGCCTACATTTATAAAAAAAAAATGCTACAGAAATGGACTAAGACACAAATAACACAAGTGTAAACTGTAAATGACTTAGATCAGATTTATTGATCTTGCACATCAAAAACATGTCAATGCATAGGCCTAATTAGGCCAATTAAAATGATTGGCAAGTAGGCCTAAACGAGTCAAAAGAAAGAAGTGCCAGGGTAAATAATTCCACCAATAGGTCAAGTGACTAAATATCCAGTAGCATTAGTTTAAAAGAGCCAAATATGACTGAACATACCAATAAAAACAAACTACAGATGGCACATTAACTTTGCTGGTCAAGTCCCACATATATTTCCACACACCCATCCTGTTTATTCCCCCTCAAGCACACAGCACAAGGTTACATGGGGGAGAAATACCAGCTACATTTTACATGTGGAAGCCAGAAGTCTTTTACTTTTTACCAGCTTGTCGACATTGGGGGACAGACTCTGGGCAGTTGCTATTTTCATGACATCGTTGAGATGTCCATGGGTCAGACGACTACGCAGTTTCGATTTATTAATATTCATTACTGAAAATGCCTGTTCACATAAATGTGTTGTCCCGAACATACATTGTATTTTACCGGCAAAGGCCGTGATAATTGGGTACTCTGGTGGCAATGATTGATAGAAAGATTGGATTCCAACAGATGCGTATTTATCCTTGACGAATGCACCCTCCGAAAATGGCTTGGACACTTTTTTGCGATCTCCCACGCAATGATGTAGCTCGCCTTCACTGCCCCTAACATGAAATAAAATGTACAACAAAGATATTGAGACACCCCTCTTTGAAAACAGCCGCATTTAACATTAAAGGAGAACTGAAGATGATGTATGATATTAAAACGAACCTTCATGTGTCTCTCGAGACTTTGAGAAAGCTGCTTGCTGTTTTTGAAGGTTTGAGGCAAGCTCATTTAGCTTTTCAGTCCTGCGTTGCCCAGTGAATTGGCTGTATTTGTCGGCGTGGGTCTCGTAATGTCTTTTGACATTGTATTCCTTCGGTACAGCCACTTGTTGCGAACAAATCAGACAAACAGGTTTTCCCCCTACTTCCCAGAAAAAGTATTTCTCTCTCCATTTTTCCTGAAAGATGCGACCCTCAGAATCAACTTTTCTCTTTTTAGACTGTTGTTGCTTGTGAACGAGCAACAACTAGCCTACTCTACATTAAATCCGGGTCATTGCACCTGCGCGTGCTGCAGCAAGCAGAGAGCAGCTAAAAACGAACCGATGGATTACACGAAAATGGAATCAAATTGAAACATTAGATTTAAAATCATTACGAAAAAAAACACAACATTCGATTTTTATTAATTTATTATTAAAAAAAAAAAAGTCTCATGAACCACCGGGCCGGATGTGATGACCAATCGGGCCGTATCCGGCCCGCGGGCCGTTACCATGGCACCCCAGGTCTAGAGCGTCCTCCAAGTGTGACTTTCAACTGTCCACATGGGGTCATCCTCCTCAGGAGCGATGTGATGAGACTCCAGCTAGACACAGGGCACCAGGATGGATCAGGCAGGTCCGAGGAACAGAAGAGGTCAGCATCTCGATCTCAGGATTGACATGTAACTCAGAGAGACAGATTTTTTGGGGGAAAAGAAAGGGGGGGGAGGGAGAGAGAGCGAAAAAACACAGGTTGTTAGGTATGCCCAATGTCACCTGAATAAGTAGGAACAGTATACATATTGCACTGCATACAAGCAGGGACTCCGGCAACTAACTATGACAGAATAACTAAAAGGGGAGAGCCAGAAGGTAACACAGGCATGAGGGAACCCCAGGACATAAAGCAGCCAGCCACTACACCGTCAACAAACTCGAATGAGCAAGCGAGTGGGGGACTGACAGCATCCATACATCCCAGTTTACCAAAACACTCTGTCTGACAACCCTCCAGATCTACTCCTTTCCCTCATGAACACCATTAACAAAAGGCTTGACGAAACAGATATGTTTTCAGCCTAGACTTAAACGCTGAGACTGTCTGATTCCCGAACATTACTTGGAAGGCTGTTCCATAACTGTGGGGCTTTGTAAGAAAAGGCTCTGCCCCCTGATGTAGCCTTCACTATACGAGGTACCAGCAGATAGCCTGCACCTTTTGATCTAAGTAGGCGTGGCGGGTCATAAAGGACCAGAAGTTCACTCGGGTACTGTGGTGCGAGACCATTTAGTGCTTTAAAGGTCAATAGTAGTATTTTATAATCAGTACGAAATTTGATTGGGAGCCAATGCAGTGTGGATAAGACAGGGGTGATGTGGTCATATTTTCTAGTTCTAGTAAGGACTCTTGCTGCTGTATTTTGAACTAACTGGAGCTTGTTTTTGCATTTATTGGAACATCTAGACCAGGGGTGTCAAACCTGATCCATAAAGGGCCGTGTGGCTGCAGGTTTTCATTCCAGCCATGCAGCAGCACCCTGATTTGGCTTATTCAATCAACTGACACACCCACCCTTTAATCAAGGGTGGGTGTGGCTGCAAGTATTTGACTGTGTGAAGACAGTTCAGTTGATTGAATGAGCCAAGTCAGGTGTGCTGCTGCATGGCTGGAATGAAAACCTGCAGCCACACGGCCCTTTATGGATCAGGTTTGACACCCCTGATCTAGACAGTAAGGCATTACAATAATCCAACCCGGAGGTAACGAAAGCAGAACTAGTTTTTCCACGTCATGTAGTAACATTAAATTTCTCATCTTAGCAATATTTCTGAGATGAAAGAAAGCTCTCCGGGTGATGTTATCAATGTGAGTTTTGAATGAAAGACTGGGGTCAGTAATCACTCCGAGGTCTTTTACTGCTGCACGTGAAGAAACCAAAAGGCCATCCAGAGTTACTGTGTAATCAGAGAACTTACTTCTAGCTGCATGTGGTCCTAGTACAAGTACTTCAGTCTTGTCAGAGTTAAGCAGAAGGAAGTTAATAAGCATCCAGTGTCTAATGTCCTTAACACATTCCTCAATTCTATAAAGCTGGTGTCTCTCATCAGGTTTTGCAGAAACATTACAACTGTGTGTCATCAGCATAACAGTGGAAACTAATACAATGTTTACAAATAATATCACCTAGAGGTAACATGTATAAAGAAAAAAGCAGTGGACCCAAGAGAGAACCTTGTGGAACACCAAACTTTTACTTCAGTATGTCTAGAAATATCACCATTTACATCAACATACTGACAGCTGTCAGTTAAATAAGACCTGAGCCAGGAGAGGGCCGTTCCCTTAACTCCCACAACATTTTCTAGTCTATCCAGAAGAATGGAATGATCAATGGTATCAAATGCTGCACTAAGGTCAAGCAACACAAGCAGCGAGACACAGCCCTGATCAGATGCCGACAGTAGGTCGTTTACTTCTTTAACCAGAGCTGTCTCTGTGCTATGATGAGGTCTAAATCCTGACTGATATATTTAATGGATGTTATTCCTATGTAAATATCAGCATAACTGCTGTGCCACAGCTTTTTCAAGGATCTTGGAGATAAAGGGGAGGTTTGATATTGGCCGATAATTGGACAGCTGACAGGGATCAAGGTCAGGTTTTTTAATCATGGGTTTGATAACTGCTAGTTTCAAGTCGTTGCTGCTACATACTGCAGGGTACATAGCCAATCCTAAGAGAAGAATTTATTATTTTTAGAAGAGGTTCAGTTACTTCAGGTATTGTCTGTTTGAATAGACGTGTAGACAAGGGATCTAGTACACAAGTCGAGGCTTTTGATGCAGAGATCAACGAAGGCAAATCAGTTTCTCTAAGGGGAGCAAAAGACCCCAATTGCTGATCCGATACAGCCATATTGTTAACTACAGGGTCATTTACATTGTCTGACCTTAAATTAGTAGTTTGAATTTTTTTTTGTCGGATTTTTCAATTTTGTCATTAAAAAAATTCATGAAATCGTTGCAACTACATACTGCAGGTGTGCATGTGTCTATAGTGGGCTTATTCCTGGTTCATTTTGCTATAGTATTAAGTAGGAATCTAGGATTATTTTTATCTTCTATTAGGGAGGACAGATGTGTTGATCTAGCAGCACTAAGAGCTTTTCTATACTTCAGAAAGCTCTCCTTTCACGCTAATTTGAACACTACCAATTTGTTTGACGCCATTTGCATTCTAATTTTCGAGTGGTCTGTTTTAAAGTGCGAGTGTCATCATTATACCAGGGTGTAAATTTTTTGTCTCTGACCATTTTCCTTTTAAGAGGAGCTACATTATCTAAAGTATGGTGGAACGTTGACTCTAAGCATTCAGTTGCCTGATCAAGTTCTGCAGGGGCTGATAGTGACCCAGTCAAAGTTGATAACTCTGGGAGATCATTTATAAAGCTCTGTGCAGTAGTTGACGTGAATGTACGTTTAATACAGTAGCGTGGTGAGGTGCATATATTATTACTCAGACATATTTTGAATGAGATGAGATAATGATCTGAGAACTTCAGACTGTGGAAGTGTGACTATATTTTCTATGTTTAAACCGAATGTTAGTATTAGATCGAGGGTGTGACCACCATTATGGGTTGGTCCTATGACATTCTGATTAACCCCTACTGAATCTAAAATGGACACAAATGCTGTTTTCAAAGGGTCTTCTGGGTTATCGAAGTGAATATTAAAATCTCCGACAACTAAAGCCTAGGTCACAACCGGACGTACGATTTTTTTTTTTTTGGCCGTGCGATTTTTGGCGTTTCCCAAATCGCTGCGTTTTTTTTTTGTTCGGGAAGAAAGACGCACATTGGCCGTAAGTTTGTCTTGCAACCTGAAAAAAACGTAAGCGCCCGTAGAGTTTGTTTGACATGACAAAGAACCTCTGCGGCCAGTCTATGGCTCGAAAATCAGCAGGTCACACGCGCGCCCTCCGTGCGTTTCTTGCGTTTTTTTTGCACGTAGACCGGCCGTAGGAGCACGTACGGCAGGTTGTGACCGAGGCTTAAGGAAATAACCAGGTCTGAGAAAATCTGCAAATTCAGAAAGAAACTCCAAATATGGCCCCGGGGGCCTGTCAATAATAAGTAACGGAATTAACTGGGTAGACTTATTTTTCGAGGCTACATACATTGAGTATGAAGAACTTCAAATGTATTAAATTTATAACTAGGTTTGTGTGTTGCACCTAGATAATCATTATAAATGACCGCGACACTGCCTCCTCTGCCAGTTAGACGATGCTGGTGTATATAACTGTATCCAGGATGACTTGCTTCATTTAATGCTGTATATTCATTTGGCTTAATCCATGTTTCAGTTAAACAAAGTACATTAAACTCCTGATCAGTAATGAGTTCATTAACCATTAGCGCTTTAGATGTAAGAGATCTAATATTTAATAGCCCCACCTTTAGATCAAAGGTGCTAGCAGCAGCTGTACAGTCAGTATGATCTAATTTTATATTGATTAGGTTACTGGAGCAAACTCTCTGAAAATTTCTACCTTTTTTTGTTGAGCTCGGGGAACAGACACAGTCTCGATGTAGTGGACCCTGAGTGACGACTCTGTGCAGCTAGCAGATAGTCGGTTTAGTCTGTTCATCTGCTCCCTGGCCTTGGCTCTGGATTGTCAGAAATTAACTAGGCCTGTTCTGAGACTATGACCTATGCTGCAGGAAATCAGAGCAGCACCTTCCCGAGTGGGATGGATACCGTCCCACCCTAACAGGCCAGCAGCGCCCTCAAAATTAGCCCAATTATCTATAAAGCCCACACTGTTTTCAGAGCACCACCTGGACAACCAGCAGTTCAGCGACCATAACCTGCTGCAAGCTACATCACCACGCCACATTGGGATTGGGCCAGAGCATACTACAGCATTGGACATCGCCTTTGCTAATTTAAACACCTCTACAAAGTTACTCTTAGTAACCTCAGACTGACGAAGGCGTATATCATTTGCTCCTGCATGGATAACGATCTTTGAGAACCTATGTTTGCCTAGGACCCTAAGATTACCTGCTATGTCTGGCTCCTGGTATACACCTGACTAAAGCTGCTGGTGCCCCTAATGGCTGAGCTAATTTCATGTGCCGTATGATGGAGTCCCCTGTAACCAGAGCTCTTTCAGGTTTCTCAGTGGGTGCATCACTACTAAGGAGAGCAAACCTGTTCGACACGTGACGCGGTAAGGAATGGTGCTCCCATGGGCGAGCCTCAGCGGTAGCTTTGGCTCTACGCTTCTGCCACTGAGTCGTCACCCATTCACCCCGCTGTAAGGGCTCTAATGCCGGAGTTGGGGGATTGCTAACTCCACCTAGGGCATCCAGACTTTCCCCTACAGAAACTACACTGGTCTCATTCTCTCTGGCCTTCTCTAAAGCCTGGATACGTGCTTCTAACACTTTAATCTTCTCTGCCAGAGAACTAACTAATCTGCACTTTTCACAAATAAAACTATCGCTAGCAACGGAGGAAGAATGACTAAACATCCTGCACTCAGCACATTGAACAGGCTGAAAGTGTGCCATGATCAGGGCTCTACACTAACTTTTTTTTTTTCAGGAGCACACGTTCTCCTAAGTTAAAAAAATTTAGGAGCACAGGGAAAAAATGGGGGCACAAGTAGGTTTTCATTTTAAAGGTTTATTGCAGCGCAAACCTTAGACACACCAACACATAAAATGCAAAATTCAATTGAGAATGAATGAATGAATGAACGAACAAACAAATGAATAACGAGCAACTGAATGAATGAACAAACAGTAGCTAAACAGAGCAGAGCTCAGCAGAGCTAACATCAAGGACAGCTCCCACCCTGGCTCTGAGTTCTTTGACTTGCTGCCCTCAGGCAGGCGTTACAGGTGCATCAAAGCAAGGACCAACAGACTCAAACAGTTTTTTTTTTTTTTTTCCCCCCCCACAGGCCATAACCACCTTGAACAATTAGCCTTTTTCACATTACGTCACTTGCAGGGGAACTCATATCCGTTTTCAGCCTTTTGAATGGAAGAAGAGGTATACGGCGGCAACATATGTTAACAAAACTGTCATTCACAGATGAGATTGATAATAATATTGCACATTGTTGTTTATCATTACGTATTGTTAGTGACCATTCCAGTCACCTATCTGCCTTGTTTTGGAAAGGAAGTTTACTGACTTTCTATGGTTGCTACTTGTTAGCCAGCAGATTAGCATGCCGCCTCTTCCATTCAAAAGGCTGAAAACGGATGTGAGGTTCTTCTGCAAGTGACGTAATGTGAAAAGGGCTAATTACATGCACTGACTGATGCCACTTCTGGCAGGTGCAACAATGCACCAACAAGGACCTAAAAGGACAATATTCTCACACTTACCTGATAGTGCAATACTTATTACAGTGCAACCTCACAGAGCAAATTTTTAGTTTTTATAGCTTTTGTATATTTTATATTTTCTACACTTTTACATACAATGCAATACCAAATACAGTGCAATATCCTGAGTTTTGTAGCTGAACTGAGTTTCTGTAACTAATGTGCAATTAACATCTGCAACTCAACACGCCCAGTTGTGTGTGTGTGTGTGTGTATATATCTATCTTTGTTTTTCTGCTGTGTTGTGACATGCACCATTTGTATATACTGTATATTTGTTTTTCTGCTGTGTTGTATGTTCCCATCTAAATGTTTACACTGGGGTGTGTGCTTTCCATCTCATTTATATAATTTTCCCGCACCTTCTCCCGTCATTCTAGCTTTCTTCACTACACTTTCTTCCTCGTCCATTCTTTTATTCTTGTTTCCACCATCATTGCTTTTAAAAACCGCTGTTATTCTCTGCATAGCGAATATATTTCTCAGCTCGGTCCGAACCAGCTCTGTTATCTCTCAGATGAATGATCTGATGAATCCCTAAAAAGCACTTTTCCCACCTAATGCCACACCCACAACATACAACCACGGGAAAGAGGGGCAATCACAGAAAAATGAGTAGAAAACGGGAAATGTTACGGGGGATATTTGTGATAGTAGGCTATTGTAGCGTCAGCACAAAAGCACCAGACTCAACTTTAACTGAAAGTGTTATTCAGTAGCCTAAACTTTTTCAAGCTACAGACCGAGAATAAAAATGCTGAAATCTCATGTCCCGGTAATATGCACTAGCATGGCAGAACGGCAAAAAAATGTAACTCCCCCCGGGCTACCGTGGGAACCACCGCAGTGCAAGACTGCCGTGATGTTATGGAAGTCGTACAGACACCCCCCTCCTCTCTGCGGAGGAGCAGACAGACAAAGCCAACAGCAGCGCGAGAACGTGGGAAATACGCAGCTGGAGAATTCAGATGAGGCAAAAAAAATCACCAACCTTAACTGCAAGTGTCCCGCTGCCACGATAACCCACGGGCCCCAGCAAGCCCAGTATCCAACAACTACGACTTTCCAATCGGTTGTCGTTCGCTTTCCGGAGCGAGTAACCGACTGGTGCTGATGACCCGATGCAGCTCAACAGGCAGACAGCCCACAAGCCCAGGAAAAAAGGCGAAAATCACCAACCTGAGCTGCAGCTGCCCTCACAGTCACGGTAATCCCCGAGCTCCACAAGTTTGTAATCCAGGAAGACCTTCAGGGAACAACAGCGACTTTCCAATCGCCGAATTACCGACAAGAAGTACGTGTTGATTAATGTTGGCGGCCCAGTATAGTGCTACAGGTAGCCTTAAATTTTAGCCTTAGCTTCTCCCAACGCAGCAGGTTGCAGGTAACTAAAAGTCTATCAAAACATGTATGATTTTATCCAAACTTAAAATTGTGATTTTGAGTGTCGCGCAAAATGTAAAAACATATAACATTTAGACAAACGAGGCAACAAATTTGACAGCAGGTCGGACGAGACAACAGAGTGCTGCCATCTTGGATCATCTTGGATCTCTGCTCCTCCGCAGAGAGGAGGGGGGTGTCTGTACGACTTCCATAACATCACGGCACGAGCATCATGAAGGTACTGTTTTTTTATGTAGTTATCCACATTTTTGGGCTATGGGACTCTTCAGGGAATTCAGAAGGCAACGCAAGTGTCTTGATGCATCTTCACATGCATCTCCCATCAAAACACACGGACACCCTGTTTATATCTTGGGTGACTAGTCTTACGACATTGGATATTGTGCCAAAGATCTCATTCATCTTTGCTATTATGCCTGAGAGCATAGCCTTTCCATCTAAGTCTGTATTGTACTCTCCAAACAAACAGTGTAGTCCCCCATAAAAAAATTTAAGGCAACGATTTCTGGTGATGTTGTTGCTTTTATTGGCCGGAATAAATCCAAATCCTGGCCCTGCTGAAATTGTTCTTACTCCTCTGGAATTTTCAAGTCGGTCAGGTCTGGGGATTGTGCATTTAAATGTTCGCAGTTTATTGCCAAAATTGGACCAAGTACAGATTTGGGCCAACACGACCAAAGCAGATATCTTGGTTATCTCTGAGACGTGGCTTAAAAAATCCATATCAAATCACGATATTGCCTTGGTAGGGTATAACGTATTCCGAACTGATCGTAAAAGTAAAGGGGGCGGGGTTGCATTGTATATTAAGTCAAACTTGCACGCATCTGTTCTTAAATCAGTTTCTCTTCCTAAACAGTTTGAATTGTTGGCTATTGATCTGGAATATGGAAAGGATTGTCACTTGTGTTTAGTCGGCTGCTATAGACCACCTGCAGCTATTAGTGATGCTCTATCCTCATTATCGGCTGTCTTAACTGACCTACTGACCAAGGATTTTGTTTTATTGGGCGATTTAAATTGGGACTGGATGTCAACGAACTCAGATCAGTTCAAAGCCTTTTGTGACTCTGTGAATCTCACTCAACTGATTGAATCATCTACACGACTTAATCATAAGAATCCCAGCAAGTCCAGTTTATTAGATGTTATACTCACAAATAAACCCCATAAGTATTCTCATATTGGGGTTTTTCCTGATGATGTCAGTGATCACTGTGCGATAGTTGCTATAAGAAACTGCAAAATTCCCAAAGCAAAACCTAGGATTGTTATAAAGAGGAACTTTAAGCTGTTTGATATGCAAGGCTTTTTGCACGATCTGTTTTTAGCTGACTGGGACAGGATATTGTTAATACCTGATGTGTCCATTGCTTGGCAGTATTTCCACACCTTGTTTCAGAAAATTGTGAACAGGCATGCACCTGTTAAGAAATTCAGAGTAAAAGGCCGTGATAATTCATGGTTTTCGAATGAATTATCTGAACTTATTCATGAAAGAAATTTGGCCTGGGCCACAGCCAGGAAGTCGGACTCAGAAAGGGATTGGGTAGCTTTTAGAGCATTGAGAAATAAATGCACAGCACTGATACGCAGATTAAAATCTGATTATTATCTAAATGAAACTTCACAAAATATTAATAATCCTCTTAAATTTTGGAAAACTATAAAGTCTCTTTCTCCTTTGACATTATGTAATGACTTTCCTGATTATATTTTATTAAATGATCAGTCTATTACAAATAAGCTTGATATTGTAAATAGTTTTAATAAGCATTTTATTTCTTCAGGGTCAATTTTTAAAGAATCTTCTGTGAGTGATGCACTAAACTTATCTCCTCCTTTGAGAAGAAATGGTCCTATATTTAGCTTTTCAGCCATCACAAGAAATGAGGTTGTAAAGGCCCTAAAAAATCTGGATGTTAAGAAGTCTGCAGGGCCTGATGAAATTGAGCCTTATTTCTTAAAATTAGCTGCGGAGATTATTGCTGGGCCACTGTCTTATATTTTCAATTTATCACTATAACAGAATGTTGTCCCAGATGTCTGGAAATCTGCTTTGGTTGTACCCCTGCTGAAAGGTGGCGATCCAACCATTTTAGATAATTATAGACCAATATCTAAGCTGTCAATTATTGCCAAAATTCTTGAATCTATTGTTAGTGAACAACTAAAGGATTTTCTGGTTAGTAAATGCATTCTGTCTAAGTTTCAGTCAGGCTTTAGAAAGAACCATAGTACAGTAACTGCTACTATGAAAGTTTTAAATGATGTCATTTGTGCGTTAGATTGTGGAAAATCCTGTGCTGCAGTTTTTATTGATTTGACTAAAGCCTTTGATACTGTCAATCATAGGATCCTTTTATCACGTCTTTACAGTATTGGTCTTTCAGAGTCCACAGTAGGTTGGATTTCTAACTACCTAAATGATAGGACCCAGAGGGTACAAATTAAGGGGTTACTTTCTGACAGGCTTAATGTTGACACTGGAGTGCCACAGGGGTCTATTTTGGGCCCCCTGCTATTTACATTATATATTAATAATCTTGGTGATAATTTATCTGATGCAAGTATACACTTATATGCAGATGATACTGTAATTTATTGTTCTGCACCCTCTATTGACAGGTGCATTTTAAAGCTGCAGGAAGCATTTGTAAGGGTTCAGCACAATCTTTTATCACTGAAATTGGTATTAAATGATAAGAAAACTAAATATATGATCTTTTCAAGGAGCCGGAAGTGTATTTCTTCTATACCAACTTTTTA
Source organism: Neoarius graeffei (assembly GCF_027579695.1). Lineage (NCBI taxonomy): Eukaryota > Metazoa > Chordata > Actinopteri > Siluriformes > Ariidae > Neoarius > Neoarius graeffei. Next base: position 16,679,652 of record NC_083592.1, on the reverse strand, counting down.
TACGCTGCAGGGCAGATCCATAGAATTGGTCTCCTCCTACAAATATTTAGGCTTTGTGTTGGAGGAAGATCTATCTTTTAAACTCCATGTAAAACAATTGCTTTTTAAGCTAAGATTAAAATTGGGGTTTTATTATCGCAATAGTGCTTGCTTTTCTCAGTCTGCCAGAAGAAAGTTGGTAGAAGCTACATTTTTACCTGTTCTAGATTATGGGGATATTTTTTATAGAAACACCACTAAGGCACTTTTACAATCTTTAGATTCTGTTTATCATTCCGCGTTAAGATTTATATCTCGTAAAAATCACTCTACGCACCACTGTGTACTGTATAATCTAGTAGGCTGGCCATCATTACATATTAGACGGCATAAGCATTGGCTCCTCTTTGTATATAAGGCGATACTTGGTCAGTTTCCTTTGTATATCTGTAGTCTTTTATCTTGTAGCAATCAAGGGTATAATCTACGCTCAAGTAGTTACATTCTTTTAAATGTCCCTAAAATGAAGACAGAATTTGGTAAAACTGCTTTTAGTTATTGTGCCTCAGCTGCGTGGAATGAGATTCAAAAATCACTCAGACTTGCTAGTTTTATGTCTGTCAACGAATTCAAATTTTATCTTAATCATACATTCAATACTGTTTGCACTTGTTTTTAATTTTTGATCTTGTTTTATGTATTTACTTAACTATACATTGTTTTCTATGTATTTACTATACCACACATGCAAAATTGTTTGCACTTGTTTTATTTTTGATTTTGTTTTATGTATTTTCTTTTGTATTGTATTCTATATTTTATATTTTATTTTTTCTGTTTTTTTTGTATCTTGTGTGTTGTAATGTGTGCTGCTGCCTTGGCCAGGGCTCACTTGTAAAAGAGATATTTATCTCAATGTGATTTTGTTTCCCTGGTTAAACAAAGGTAAATAAAATAAATAAATAAATAAAGACAGAGGCAATGCACGCAACTACAGACAGGGAGCAAGGCGCAGGCAGAACACACGCACGTACACAACACTGAACACACACACAACAATACAGGCCGCTACTCGTTACACTATATTAGGGAGGCTATCCAGCGCTGGATTTACATACTTTGCAGTTTAACGTTTGATTCATTTTAGAATGTTAAACTCGTCGCGTCTGTGCTCAGTGCCTTCCTAAATTGTTGGCCGCAAGAAGCCCTCGCACAAATGTGCGTGTTTTTTTTTTTTTTTTTTTTTTTTCCCGTTGTTCGCATGCTGAAAAATTCGCTCACAAATGCGAGTGAAATGTGCGTACTGTAGAGCCCTGGCCATGATGAAAGGATTCACGCACCTTAATCGAAGATCTGTTGATATTAAAGCAGATCCGATGTGGATGGCCTCCGCTTGTGGTCTTTACACAGGAGGAGAAAAAAAAAGCTTCCGATCTTGGCGTTCTGAAAAAAAATAAGAGAGGAAAAAAAGGAAAGCGAAAGTACAATTTAAAAAAAATGAAGAGGATACCGGAAAATTATTTGTAGAAAAAATAAAAAGGATTAGTAATTAACGCCAACACTCGTGGAAAAAAGACTGCCTAGCTAGTCTGTACAGGTCTTTCTCTCCTTCTTTGGTTTCCAGTCTTTTTGTACAACTCCTGGTATGCATCTGCTTTCGCCTTTGCTACTGCTCTTTTTGCCTTCTGTTTCTGTACAACCGCCTGCTTTCCTCATCTCTCTGATCATCCCAATTCTTCTTTGCTAGCCTCTGCTCTTTTATAATTTCCTGGACTTTTTTTGTTCCACCACCATATCTCCTTGTCTTCCTTCCTCCTTCCTGATGACCACCCTAGCACCTTTGCTGCCTCGCTTACTAGTATAGCAGTAGTATCCCAATCTTCTGGCAGACTTCCATTACCACTCAATGCTTGCCTCATTTCTTCCCTAAACTCCTAATGTTCAATCTCTTAAGTTTCCACCATTTAATCTTCGGCTCCACTATTTCATGCTTCCACTTTTTCACTTTCAAGCTCATCCTGCACACGACTACTTGATGTTGTCTAGCTACACTCTCCCCTGCCATCACTTTACAGTCTCCAATCTCCTTCAGGTTACCCCTTCTGCAGAGTATGTAGTCCACCTGTGTAGATCTTCCTCCACTCTTAAACGTCACCCTGTGCTGCTCTTCTCAAAGAATGTATTGAGTATTGCCAAATTCATCCTCTTTGAAAAATCAACCACCATTTGCCTTTCCACATTTCTCTCTCTTACACCTTATCTGCCCATCACTTCCTCATCGCCTCTGTTTCCCTCACCAACATATCCATTGAAATCTGCTCCTATCAGCACACGCTCCTCCCTCGGTATACTTTCTACCACTTCATCTTTTCCCAGAAAGACACTCTCTTCATTCTCACATCCAACCTGTGGGGCATACGCGCACACAACATTGATTACCACTCCTTGAATCTCCAACTTCATGCCTGTCACTCTGACACCCTCTTCACATCAATCACACTGTTGACCAACTCTCCCCTCAAAACAATACCAACACCATTTCTCTTTCCATCAACTCCATAATAAAACAACTTGCATCCACCTCCAGTGTTCTCTGCCTTGTTTCCTTTCCACCTAGGGTCATTCCGTGCCAGCTCACCTAAATTTCAGGAACTCCCCCACATCACCGTCTCAGATTTTACTCAAAAAATTCTCTAATCAAGAATCATATGTTTGTACCACACATGCAAAATATTAGCCCCCAATTATGTTGTAGTTTTGGAACTACAGGCCTTTGAAATATTGATGTCAAAACACCACATGTCGAAATTGGCTCTTTCCCCAACTTCAGAGACCCATAACTTTTTATTGCAGCTATCTAGAAAGTTGTGTGTGCAGATTCTTACTGAATGATACCCACTCTTTTCAAATCTGTTTCCAGAAAGCCTCTGAAGGACATACTTTTTGCATAATAGGAAGCCAAAAATGGCATTTTGGCCAAAATCGCTTAAAATTCATTAAAACTCAAAGGGGCCTAGTAGAAATATGAAACTAGTTAGATTTTTTTCCTCATTACATAGTAATTGTAGGGTTGTTATCTGTTCACAGAAACATATTTTGCGATGAAAATTATATTCCTGAATTTTTAAAATTTTTTTTAACATCTTACGTCCTTTCCGAGGGGGCTAAAATAGGGCATTTTTGCCATCTTATTTGTTAATGTGGCTAGGGGTTTAGGATCTTCTAGTTTTTTGTGAAGATGCTCTCATATAAGATGTAACTACTCCCTGATTTTTTTTTAACAAACGCCCCTTGCTTCATATTTTAATAATTTTTTTTGTACATGGACAGTTTCATCATTTTTTCACTTTTTTCCACATTCAGAACTCTGTAACTCTACATTGGAAAATTCCTACTAGCAGCTATTTCAGATTTACATACACTGACATACAAATTTTCATATTTTAGTAGTAGTCTGCCCAAGAAATTCATATTTTTCTTTCTATTGGGACCTAAAAACAGCTATTTGGCCAAAAATGACAAAAATGTTGACTTGATATTTTTCAAGTTCTGGAGGGAATGGGCTATTTTCCTCATAAATTAAAGATGTGGTGACTTTTTCTATCCTGGAACAAGATCTCATCACAGCTTCTGCCCAATTGCACCCACTCAGCTGGAGATGAGAAGGGTTTCTTCTGATGTGGTACCATCATCGGTAGTGGACATAGGACCTGAAACCACACCAGTTTTACAGTCCCAGTTACAGGCCCCAAGCCAAATGTCCCAATCTGCACCAAATATGTACCAGCCAGGCAAATATATTGCCTGTGTTTATGACAGAAAATGGTACATTGGAAATATTGTCACCAGAAATGAAGAAGAAAATGATGTGCATGTCAATTTCATGAGACAAGGACGAGGCAACACATTCTCATGGCCACCACAAAGCAGGAAAGATGAATGTTGGGTGCCTTTGCTTCATGTCCTTTGTGTGGTAGAGGCCCCAAACATAAAAAGTGGGGGACGCCATTACCAACTAACAGAGGATGACTTCAAACTTGTGAAAGACTTAAGTTTTAACTTATGTACTACTAGATGACAGTTTATGAGTGTCTTAGCACATCACATGAAACTGTACTGCCTGTGAATGAATTACCCATTATCACGGATGCCCATATTTGACTTTAAATTATGTACAAATCTTGTGATGTTTTTCAACATCATGATCATGGATCATTGAATGTGTTAATATGTAAATAAAACCTCATTGCTAAATGTTTTGTGCTTACACAACCTTGAAGTATATAAAAAATACTACTCCAGAATTTTGTTATTTTTCTATATTTTCCAAGGATATTCAACAAAAATTGCAATTATACCTAAAATTTTCTAATTGCAAAAAATAATATACAATACAGAAAAAATTGTTCAGGAAATGTGTATGCCTAGATTAGGTTCTTATAAGCCTTAATTTGTGTGCAAAACACCCCTTTATTATTCCCTTGTTTATTAAAAGCTGCCCAGCGTTTTTGTCATTTTTGGCCAAATAGCTGTTTTTAGGTCCCAATAGAAAGAAAAATATGAATTTCTTGGGCATACAACTACTAAAATATGAAAATTTGTGTGTCAGTGTATGTAAATCTGAAATAGCTGCTAGTAGGAATCTTCCAATTTAGAGTTACAGAGTTCTGAATGTGAAAAAAAGTGAAAAATGATGAAACTGTCCATGTACAAAAAAAATTATTAAAATATGAAGCAAGGGGCGTTTGTAAAAAAAAATCAGGGCGTAGTTACATCTTATATGAGAGCATCTTCACAAAAAATTTGAAGATCCTAAACCCCTAGCCACATGACCAAATAAGATGGCGAAAATGCCCTATTTTAGCCCCCTCGGAAAGGACGTAAGATGTTAAAATTTTTTTTGTAAATTCAGGAATTGAAATTTCATGGCAAAATATGTTTCTGTGAACAGATAACAACCCTACAAATACTATGTAGTGAGGAAAAAAATCTAACTAGCTTCATATTTCTACTATGCCCCCTAGAGTTTTAATGAATTTTATGTGATTTTGGCCAAAACGTCATTTTTGGCTTCCCATTATGCAAAACGTATGTCCTTCAGAGGCTTTCTGACAACAGATTTGAAAAGAGTGGGTATCATTCAGTAAGAATCTGCAAACACAACTGTCTAGATAGCTGCAATAAAAAGTTATGGGTCTCTGAAGTTGGGGAAAGAGCCATTTCGTCATGTGGTATTTTGACATCAAAATTTCAAAGGCCAGTAGTTCCAAAACTACAATGAATTGGGAGCTAATATTTTGCATGTGTGGTACAAACATATGATTCTTGATTATAGAATTTTTTTGAGCAAAATCTGAGACGGTGATGTGGGGACCCTTAGGTGAGTTGGCACGGAATGACCCCCTAGTCTCCTGCACACACACAATGTTCAACTTCCTTCTTTCCATCATACCTGATAACTCTCTCGCTCTGCACTGAATGTTCACACATTCAGTGTTCCTACCCTCAGTTCTAAGCTCCTTCCCTTCCATCTTTCATGCTCTCTCCTAACACGCCTCCCCCTCTTTTTCCTTCTCCGTTTTGGCACAACAGTAGCATACTTTCCACCGGCACCCAACAGTACCGGAGGTGGCCGTTGTCAACCCGGGCCCTGACTGATCCGGTATGGTATTCTTTTCAATACCCATGTTAGGTTTAGCACAGTTTTACACCGGATGCCCTTCCTGACGCAACCCTCTCCAATTTATCCAGGCTTGGGACTGGCACCAAGAGTACGCTTATGCACCCCCAGTGGCTGGATTAAACTTTTCAATTCATATTAATGCCATTAATATTGCAGAAGCCATCGTCTAAAGGTTAGAGAGGGGCAGCTTTGGCACCAAAAGGTCTCTGGTTTGATTCCCTGGACCAGCAGGAAATATGTGTGGGTGAGATGAATAAGATGAGTTGTTTGGAAACACCCCTGTGTCTTTTCAGGGAATGAAAGCTGGCGTTGGTTCTGTTTGCCGCAACAATCTTATTTTAATGCTTTAACGCTTTTCAACCAGCGTTAATTCAGCCAGTAAAAAGATTCTGTGTCGTTTCTGTACATATCAGAGTTTTGTTCTTGTTTGGGTTTCTTGCTGCGGTAACATTTCAAAGAGATGAGCAACCAAATACATCAGGGCAAATTGAAGTGTAGACTTTCAGCTTTATTTCAAAGACTTGAACAAAAATATTGCTATAAATGTTTAGGAATTGCAGCCATTTTTTTGCAGTCCCAAAAGTATTTGGACAAACTAACATTTATAAATTCAGGATAAACACAATTTTTTAATACTTGGATGCAGTTATTATATAGTATGGATACTATATGCCCTGGTGAAATGTCAGGACAGTAGGATTGTATGAATAAAGATACCACCCAAGCCTACCTCCTATACTGTATAATCAGACCTGATCCTGTTACTTCTGTCGGCCTCAATCACATCAGTAAACACTAGTGACCCAGTGCCACTGGCAGTCATGCATGCCCATCTCCACCATGTTTGACAGATGATGTGGTCCATAGTTCTCTTTCCATCATTCTGGTACAAGTTAATCTTGGTTTCATCTCTCCAGAGAATATTGTTCAAGAATTGGACTGTGCTTTCGAGCAAAGTTTAATCTGGCTTTTCTGTTCTTGAGTTTTACCAGTGGTTTGCATCTTGAGATAAACCCTCTGTATTTACGTTCACTTTGACAATGATACACCTACCTTCTCAAGAGTGTTCTTGACTTGGCTAAATGTTATGAAGAGGTTTTTCTTTACCAAAGAAAGTATTTTGCAGTGATCCACTTTTAGTTATCCAGGTCTTTTTGTGTTGCTGAGCTTGCCAGTGCATTCCTTCTTTCTAAGAATGTACCAACTTGTCGATTTGGTCACTCAAAGTTTCTGCTGTCTGTCTGATAGGTCTGTTTTTTGTTTTTTCATCCTAATGATGGTGCATTCACTTGTCCTTGGCGCGCATATTGAGAGTTCCCGTGAACCACCTGTAAATTCAACACTTGGAGTCAACTCCAGATAATTTCTCTTAATTTGTCATGAAATAATGAGGAAACAAGCCATAACTGATCATGAAAATGTGTATTGGATAATTGTCCAGTTAATTTTGAGCCTGTGAGAATGGCGGGACTATGAAAAGACTGACTGTAATTCTTAAATGGTTAATGCAGTATTTTTTTTTATTTTTTTTGGTCAACTTTATGAATTAAAGCTGAAATTCTACCCTTGAATCTCATCTTGTTTGCTTCACTTAATTATTAATATGGGATTAATATGCATTTCACCCACAAAAGTGGATACAATGTACCTTTGAAAGTACCTGTCGAAGTAGAAAATGCACAGTAAAGGTACAAATGCAGTATTCTCCATGGGCGCTTTTAAAGTGGTACACCACCACATTATAATTCTGGCCCACCGCCCTTCCCTTGGCCAAAAAAAAAAAAGTAACTTCATCAGTATACACCAAGTAAATCGTAAAGTATTTGCCTTTATTATAATTTTGTAACTATATAACTGCCACTGTAGATCCTGGGGGCAGAGCTCTGTGAACATGGGTGGGGATGGTGTTAAATTCTTAACCATTAGTAAGCTAATCATGAAGAAAAATGGACTGATCTTACCTAATTCTCCTTGAAGTAAATGGCGAGGGGGTACTTCAACTGTGGTGCCAAAACCCCCTCCCCAAACTTCAGATTAGGGTTTCTTTAATATCTACAGCATTGTTAATGCTATATATGAGTGATTCCATGCTTATGGGGACATTAACTTATTCACCTAAAACCATTTCTTTTTTTACCATCAGGTCACAAAACATGTAATCTTTAATGAATGATATGTTAAAAGATAACTTTAATTTTCTGAGATGTAATAAAAACATATTTATATGCCAAAGTCAAGCCTATGAGTTCCAAAATGATGTCTGTTACATTACTTCTGTTACGATTGTCCATCTCGCGTCTGTTACAAATTAATTACAATCTAGCTATATACCATGTTAATCTTATTGAAAGAATGTGTATGTTTATTCTACTACACGTTTATTAATTATATTTGCTAAAACATCACCTTCCTATGTTTCAAAAAGTAATTCTACATTGTTAAAATTGAGAATATATATGTCCACAACACTTCTGTTGCGTTCTGACTTTGGCATATAAATATGTTTTTATTACATCTCAGAAAATTAAAGTTATCTTTTAACATATCATTCATTAAAGATTACATGTTTTGTGACCTGATGGTAAAAAAAGAAATGGTTTTAGGTGAATTTTTAAAAATAAGTTCATGTCCCCATTTCAGTACCCATAAAAAAATATATATATATTTTATTTATTTATATATATATATATATATATATATATATATATATATATATATATATATATATAAATATAAATCTATGCTGTTCATGAACAAGAGGAACCTGTCTAGGGGACGCAGTAATGCAGCTGAACATGTGATGCAGTCATAGCACCTACCGTAGTGATAGATGTCTGTAGATCCAAATACATGGTATGATGAGCTAGAGATGTTTCGGGGCTGAAGAACAACTAGTGAGAATCTGAAGGCTGATGCGTGGTTGTTTGTTTGTCTGTCTGTTTGTTTGTGTTTTTATTTGAAGTTAATGTAGCATTTGAGCCTCTGACTTCATACACATGTTGAGTAGGATTTATTTATAGGTTTATACACAATTTTTATACATTGACGTGAAATGCATTTGCAAAAATGGCAACCCAGCAGTAAAACGAGACCAAAAAAAATAATTACCACTAATGTGATTTTGTTTATTTTGGCTCGGTTTTGTTAGGTGAAGGTGGTTGTTCTTGGTCAGGATCCCTATCACGGACCAAATCAGGCTCATGGCTTATGTTTCAGCGTGCAGAGACCTGTTCCACCTCCTCCAAGGTAACTTCAGTTTTCTGACCTCATCTCATTATCTCTAGCTGCTTTATCCTGTTCTACAGGGTCGCAGGCAAGCTGGAGCCTATCCCAGCTGACTACGGGTGAAAGGCGGGGTACACCCTGGACAAGTCACCAGGTCATCACGGGGCTGACACATAGACACAGACAACCATTCACACTCACATTCACACCTACGGTCAGTTTAGAGTCACCAGTTAACCTAACCTGCATGTCTTTGGACTGTGGGGGAAACCGGAGCACCCGGAGGAAACCCACGCGGACACAGGGAGAACATGCAAACTCCACACAGAAAGGCCCTTGCCGGCCACGGGGCTCGAACCCAGAACCTTCTTGCTGTGAGGCGACAGTGCTAACCACTACACCACCGTGCCACCCCAGTTTTCTGGCCTTTGCTGACAAATTTTCCATTTGACAAAAGACCTGATTTTCAGGGAAATGTGAGTTAATCACCTCAACCACACCTGAATACAGAGTTCATCAGTAATATGATATGTGAGAATACTGGGTGTTGGATTTGAGCTTTTGTTACACAGGTGTCTCACTGTCCAAATACGTGCAGGTAGGCAGACTGGATATGCTAAATTGCCTGTGGGTGTGTGTGCACCCTCTGGCATCCCATCCAGGAGGAGTTCTCCTGTCTTGCATGTAATGTTCCCAGGATGAAGTGTTTTTGCCTTTCTTCACTATTATGAAATGAAAATTTTACTGGAAATCATACATGCACTGCAATGCTGTATAGTAGATACAGTATATTGCTTGCGATTGCAGCAGTTTGTCATTTAAGTATGATTTGGAGAAATTTGAGAGAATGTAGAACACCATTTTAAACAAAAAATGTGTTTGTTGGAGCAATGGTGGGCTCAGCTTAAATGTTTATTTGAAAGAAAAATGGTTTTGGCTTTCATAGAGAACTAAAAAAGTTCATTTTTGGCAAATTGCTTGTATTTTTTATGAATATGAAATGACTCCTGGATATTTGGAACACTAAACAGGTATAGATCTTCAAACGTTTGATTCTCTCTCTTGTTCGCTTGCTCATGATGAGAATTTAAAATTGATTTCCAACAGAAAAAAAAAATATATATATATATATATATATATATGTGTGTGTGTGTATATATGTGTGTGTATATATATATATATATATATATGTATATATGTGTGTGTATATATATATATATATATATATATATATATATATATATATAAATAAATAAATAAAAAACACACATTTTTCCTTTTTAATCCAACCCAGATCTAGACTTAAGCTGATGCAGCCATATCCGAGAGACTCTGACCAATTTGACTGTTATTATTCCTTTCCACCCCTAAACCAAACTGTTAATCATGTATATGGTGGAATTCATTCAAACAGGGATGTGATTTTTCCACGAATTCACGGAATTCCGCTTTTTTCACCTCAAAACTTGAAAAAAAAAATGCTTCCGATTTTTCCCTCAAATCCACATTCGTATCCTATTCGTTCTGACTTTGTTTGAAAGATGGCAGCCTCGGATTTGCATCTTTACGCCTCGATCACGGAGGCTGCCATCTTTCAACTCTTTGTTTGAAGCAAGCGCATTCATTGGTTGTTACAGAGCGATGGGCCAATCATTTACCTCGTTTCATCTCATTGACGTAATTACGTCATTTACGCAATTCCGTCATTGAGATGAAACGAGGTACGTGATTGGCCCATCGCTCTGTAACAACCAATGAACGCGCTTGTTAGATAGCTGTATGTAAACTCGCTTCAAACAGAGTTGAAAGATGGCAGCCTCCGTGATCGAGCGTAAAGATGCAAAGAGAGAGAGAGAGGGAGTGAGCGAGTGAGAGAGCGTGCATGCGCGCGCGAGTGAGAGAGCGCGCGAGAGAGCGCGAGTGAGAGTGCGTGTGCGCGCGAGTGAGAGTGTGTGCGCACGCGAGTGAGAGAGTGTGTGTCAGAGTTGCATGTTGACCATTAAATTGGCTTGAATTTGTTAATCATGACAAGTTTTTTCTTGTGTGTTTGCTTGCCATTTTAGTACAATTTTTAAGTCAGAAAACCCCAAAACCCAGGAGCTTCGGGGGGCTTTCCCCCTTGTCCCCCCACCAGGGCGCTGCCCTGGACCGGCTGGGGGCCTGTGGCCCCCAGACCCCCGGCTAAAATTTTCAGATAATTTCACCAGCCCCAAATCACATCCCTGATTCAAACTCTCATAGGAAACACTGATCTGGTAGCCTGGCAAGCCAGACTAAATGTGAATATTTAGTCTGGCCTCGATCCGTAGACATTTCCGAAGCGGGTAGGAGGAACAAACTGCTGTCTTTTCAAACGGTCTCAGTGCGTATAGGCCAATGCTCTGACCAATCAGCGCAACAGTGGCTGTGACGTAGTCAGAGCGCGCAGTGGGGAAGACCTTGAAATAAATAATTTTTCAAAATGCGTATTAATTAATAAACAGGTTCTAGATATTAAGAAGTTTGGAGATAATGACCACAAGTTTGGAGTCTGTACCACATACTTAACATACACTTTTTTTTTTTCCCCCCCAAGTGTTTTTCAAGGGTTTACTTAAACTGTTTTTGAGAGTTTTTATTTAGTGGTGTTTGGTGAAATAATTTCCCTTAAATTTAAAATAACGGGAAAATAAGAAACAATCAAAAAGTAATGTTTCAAAGCTGTTTATTAATTCTTCGTACTGCAAAAACTAGCCCCATCCTTTTGGCTACGAGCGGAGCCAGCTGGTAGATCAGACTTTTGCCATAGCCGGTCGGCAAAACAGCGAAAACGTCCTTCTTGAAAAGGAATGAGCGGAGAGCCTCTTCCTGCTCATGTTTCAACGAAAACTCCAAGTCTAATTCTTCTAAAACTGATTCCAAAGCGGAGTCAAATGCGCGCTGTTCTCTAGCCGTAGCCATCTTTCCTGTTGTGCTTTCTCCAGCGTCGTGCAGCTTTGTCGTCACTCCTGCAAAAGCCCGCCCAAAGAATCCAAACAAAAACCTTGCGTTGTGATTGGCGGGCACGATTTGATGCCCGGGGTGTTTTTGTTTATATGGTGCGAGGCTAGACCCATTCGCTAGGCAAAAATATTTTTGGCCGCTAGGCGGGTGGGTCTAGTTTACTAGGCTACTGATCTGGAGCATCTGAGATAAATATTCATAAATACAGTGGTGCTTGAAAGTTTGTGAACTCTTTAGAATTTTCTATATTTCTGCATAAAGATGACCTAAAACATCAGATTTTCACACAAGTCCTAAAAGTAGATAAAGAGAACCCAATTAAACAAATGAGACAAGGATATTATACTTGGTCATTTATTTATTGAGGAAAATGATCCAATAGTACATATCTGTGAGTGGCAAAAGTATGTGAACCTTTGCTTTCAGTATCTGGTGTGACCCCCTTGTGCAGTAATAATTGCAACTAAACGTTTCTAGTAACTGTTGATCAGTCCCGCACACCGGCTTGGAGGAGTTTTAGCCCATTCCTCCGTACAGAACAGCTTCAACTCTGGGATGTTGGTGGGTTTCCTCACATGAACTGCTCGCTTCAAGTCCTTCTACAACATTTTGATTGGATTAAGGTCAGGACTTTGACTTGGCCATTCCAAAACATTATTCTTCTTTAACCATTCTTTGGTAGAACAATTTGTGTGCTTAGGGTCGTTGTCTTGCTGTATGACCCACTTTCTCTTGAGATTCAGTTCATGGACAGTTGTCCTGACACTTTCCTTTCGAATTTGCTGGTATAATTCAGAATTCATTGTCCCATCAATGATGCCAAGCCGTCCTGGCCCAGATGCAGCAAAACCATCACCATGTTTCACAGATGGGATAAGGTTCTTATGCTGGAATGTAGCGTTTTCCTTTCTCCAAACATAATGCTTCTCATTTAAACCAAAAAGTTCTATTTTGGTCTCATCTGTCCACAAAACATATTTTTCCAATATACTTCTGGCTTGTCCACCTGATCTTTAGCAAACTGCAGATGAGCAGCAATGTTCTTTTTGGAGAGCAGTGGCTTTCTCCTTGCAACCCTGCCATGCACACCATTGTTGTTCAGTGTTCTCCTGGTGGTGGACTCATGAACATTGGCTAATGTTGATGTGAGAGAGGCATTCAGTTGCTTAAAAGTTACCCTGGAGTCATTTGTGGCCTTGCTCTTGGAGTGATCCTTGTTGGTCGTCCACTCCTGGGGAGGGTAACAATGGTCTTGAATTTCCTCCATTTGTACACAATCTGTCTGACTGTGGATTGGTGGAGTCCAAACTCTTTAGACATGGTTTTGTAACCTTTTCTAGCCTGATGAGCATCAACAGCGCTTTTTCTGAGGTCTTCAGAAATCTCCTTTGTTTGTGCCATGAGACACTTCCACAAACATGTGTTGTGAAGCTCAGACTTTGATAGATCCCTGTTCTTTAAATAAAACAGGGTGCCCACTCACACCTGATTGTCATCCTATTGATTGAAAACATGTGACTCTAATTTCACTTTCAAATTAACTGCTAATCCTAGAGGTTCACATACTTTTGCCACTCACAGATATGTAATATTGGATCATTTTCCTCAATAAATAAATGACCAAGGATAATATTTTTCTCATTTGTTGAACTGGGTTCTCTTTATCTACTTTTGGAACTTGTGTGAAAATCTGATGTTTTTGGTCATATTTAAGCAGAAATCTAGAAAATTCTAAAGGTTTCATGAAGTTTTCAAGCGCCACTGTATCTTGTGCAACCACGAGAATATGAAATGTGTAATGTATTTAATTTTGTTTGCAGCTTGGTGAACATGTATAAAGAACTGGAGTCAGACATTGAAGGCTTTCAGCATCCAGGCCATGGTGACCTAACAGGATGGGCAAAGCAAGGTGACCACTTCCTCTCCTTGTATATAAATAAAAAATATTTTGAGCTGCATTTCTTATTGTAGGAGAACACTTGGGTATTTTCAAACTGTTTTGGCAGCTCTGCCATTTAGTTCTCACTTATCAGTAAGTGAGTTTACATTTCTAGTAATTTTGTTTTGAGAATGATGCCAGTTTAATGGAATAAGTCTAGTCAGAGTTATCAGTATCCCCTTCCAACAGCCATGCCCCTTTTACCCAACTATTCCTATTGCTCAGTAACTACCTTGGTAGTTTCCTGTATAAATGTTCTTCAGTTTGGAACTTGCATTGCTATACAGGTTTATAACTCACGATATTGCACGCTGTACTGAATATTCAGGATAACAGCATGATCGTGCGTGTGATATAGCATTTATCAGAGGTGAGAATTTTCCGCGGATTTGACGTCCAAACAGGTCATTCTTGAGATCGATGCAAATCCGGGGAGAATTTTTTTTGGGGGGGAGGTTGGCATGACCTCTCGTACATCAGGCAAGCTCACCGGCTGTGACCAGAGATTCGTGTTTGTTTACGGAAATCACAGCGAATGGTTTTGTAAGGAGCATTTTGATTGGCCTTCTCCCTCACTTCTGCTTGAATCAGCCAATCACAGTACACGTACAACGAAGTTAGAATTTCCCCAGCCATATTTGTGAAGACTGGGATGATGCTTATTGGTGAGTAAAATCCACTCTTTTTTTTAAAAACTTTTCTAAACTCAAAAACTCCTTTGTCCCTCATGCCATCAGACTGTACAGCTCCTCTCTGGGTGGAGGAGGGGTAACAGGAGGACAGAGGACAGGAAGGAGCAGGAGCCTAGCCTAACAATAAGCAATACTGGACAATGTGCAATATCTTTCCTGCTCTCCCTCCCCCTCCCCCCCCCCCCCCCACACACACACCCTAACCCCACTTCTCCCCCCCCTTCCTCTCTTCCCCATATCTTATTCTTTTATATTTGTATATGTAAATACTTAATTTATTTTAATTTATCTAGAAGTTCTCTATTTCTTTTCTCTGTTTATCTGTAATGATGATGCTGGAATCTTAATTTCCCTGAGGGAACCCTCCCAAAGGGATCAGTAAAGTTTTATCTAATCTAAACTTATTTGACCGCATCAGCGAAAAGAAAGTCGGTATCGCATTGCAAAATGAGACCCAATTTTGAAGAATTGCTAATCAATTTTGCCGGTGCATCGCACAGAAATGTGATGCAAAAAGTTGGCCAACTACGAACTTCCCTGGGCAAATTATAAATTTTTAAAATCTGCCTGGAGCCATGGCTTGCATTAAAGCGTATGGCGAGGAGCGGAGCTCGCTCAGTGGCGAATAACGTCCCGAGGCACGGTTTTACTGGGCTGTACCCGTGCTGGTTCGTGGGGGATCATCTAGAGGGAGGTGCACGCGAAATTTGGCTTCGCTGGGACCTCCGTTGGCTGAGTTATGAGTTTATGTCCAGCTGTAGCTGTGGCTCATATTAAAGCACACGGCGAGGAGCGAAGCTCGCATCGGGGCGAATAATGTCCCAAGGCGCAGTCCTAGCAGGCCGTGCCTGTGCTGATGTGTAGGGGATCGTGTAGAGGGAGGTGCTCGCAAAATTTGGCTTTGCTGGGACCTCCAGTGGCAGAGTTATGAATTTTTAAAGGCCGGCTGGATCAGTGAATCATATGGAAACTTAAGGCGCGGAGGTGAGCTTGCGCTGGGGCAAATAACGTCCCGAGGCACATTCCTACCAGGCCGTGCCTGCGCTGGTTCGCGAGGGCAGAGGGAGAGGCACAAAACTATTCATGAAATTTAGGAGCACACCAAAACCTTTTTTAACATTACTCAAAACTCTTGATCACAAAATTAGCTTTAAAATGAGGACTTAAATAGATGACATTCCTTCCTGTATATGAGTAATGTGTAATGACCAAAAAATGGGTCTTAAAGCTCACTGTAGTAGTTGTATCATTACACTTGTATAATGATATCAGGGCTAGACATTAACTTTTAAACCCACTTGCCCTGGGGGGCGAGTGGGGGTAAATTTCCACTTGCAGGTGATTTTCCCCCAATATTATCCCCCTGTGTGTGTGTGTGTGTGTGTGTGTGTGTGTGTGTGTGTACACACACACACACACACACACACACACACACACACACACACACAAGTTTGGAAATGCCTTCAAATTCGATGTTTTTTCTTTATTTTAATTAACTAAAAGACACTTCGTGTCTTAAAGTGATGACTGTTATTTCTATTTACTTAGTTGAGTGGTTCTTGACATAATATGGATTACTACAGTTGTCGAACAGGGCTATTTACTGGTATTTTTATTATTTACTCTCTACTGGTTGATGGTGTCAAATGCATTAAGAAGGCAAGAAATTCCATTTTTGACAAGACACACCTGTTAATTGAGAAGCATTCCAGGTGACTACCTCATGAAGCTGGTTCAGATAATGCCAATAGTGTGCAAAGCTGTTATCAAGGTAAATAGTGACGATTTTAAAGAATCTCAAAGATGAAACCTGTTTTTTTAACACTTTTGTTTACCATATAATTCCATATGTTCCATATGTTATTTCATAGTTTTGATGAGTTCAGTATTATTCTACAATGTAGGAAAAAAAATAAAAACATTGAATTTGAAAGTGTTTCCAAACTTTTGTGTGTGTGTGTGTGTATGCATATATTTTTATGCCTCCGCCACCTTAAGGTGCAGGAGGCATTATGTTTTCGGGTTGTCTGTCCGTGCGTGCGTGCGTCCGTCCCGAAACCTTGTGAACACAATATCTCAAAGGCTAATGAAAGGAATTTCACCAAACTTTCACCATTTGTGCACTTTGGGACAAAGATGAAATGATTAGATTTTGAGATCAAAAGGTCTAAGGTCAAGATCACTGTGAGGTCAAATGTCTGTCTGAAAACATTGTGAACACAATATCTCCAAGGCAAATGAAAGGAATTTCACCAAACTTTCACCATTTGTGCATTTGGGGACAAACATTAACTGATTAGATTTTGAGGTTAAAAGGTCACAGGTCAAGATTACTGAGGCGTGTAGTCTACCAGGCGGAGGCATCCCCATCGACGCCGTTGGCGTCGAGATCTATCTATCTATCTATCTATCTATCTATCTATCTATCTATCTATCTATCTATTACATACACACTTTTTATATATATACTTATACAGTTTTTTATATATATATATATATATATATATATATATATATATATATATATATATATATATATATTAATTATATAGTGTTTTTTTTTTTTTTTGGGGGGGGAACCATAGAATAGTTGTGAATTACAACATAAAATGAAGATCGCACATAGAGTTGAAGTTTGGTTATCGATTAAGTTTGGTTACTTTTTACTTTGTAACAGACAATTTTATCCAAAATAGTTTTTTGTCTTATTCGATTTATTTCACATGCATGCAGCTGTTGTTCAGTGTGTTTGTGTAGAACTCTCTGACTGTAGGTTCATTACTCGATAATGTAAAAATCTACAGTGGTGCTTGAAAGTTTGTGAACCCTTTAGAATGTTCTATATTTCTGCATAAATATGACCTAAAACGTCATCAGATTTTCACACAAGTCCTAAAAGTAGATAAAGAGAACCCAGTTAAACAAATGAGGCAAAAATATTATACTTGGTCATTTATTTATTGAGGAAAATGATCCAATATTGCATATCTGTGAGTGGCAAAAGTATGTGAACCTCTAGGATTAGCAGTTAATTTGAAGGTGAAATTAGTCAGGTGTTTTCAATCAATGGGATGACAATCAGGTGTGAGTGGGCACCCTGTTTTATTTAAAGAACAGGGATCTATCAAAGTCTGATCTTCACAACACATGTTTGTGGAAGTGTATCATGGCACGAACAAAGGAGATTTCTGAGGACCTCAGAAAAAGCGTTGCTGATGCTCATCAGGCTGGAAAAGGTTAAAAAACCATCTCTAAAGAGTTTGGACTCCACCAATCCACAGTCAGATTGTGTACAAATGGAGGAAATTCAAGACAATTGTTACCCTCCCCAGGAGCATACCTGCCAACATTGCAGTAGCAAAATAAGGGAGATTTTTTTGTTTTATTTATTTTTATATATATATATATATATATATATATATATATATATATATATATATATATATATATATATATATAAACAAAAATCGCAAATTTTGAAAAAAAAAGCTTCTTTTGCGAGATATATATGCATGCACACACACATACCGTATGTGACCCCTCACCGAATCCAGGGACACATGTCGGCCGAAACGAATTCGAGATAATCGCAAAAGAAGCTTTTTTTTTTTTTTTTTTTTCAAAATTTGTGATTTTTGTTTTTTTCCATCATGTGCAAGTTGAGATCTTGAAGAATGCAATCAGTATTTCAGATAATAGATTTGTTTTGTTGGAAAAGCATACATTTTTTTTGTTGCAAATTGTCTCGTTTTTGTCAGGACTGTAGCCTGCTGGGGGGTGTGTGGGTAAATTACCATATGGGCCATTCACATGATTTAAGTCTTTTGGTTTTTTTTTTCGCGAATCAGCTGTATGATTTGAGCTGAGCGCATGGCTACTTAACTGCATACAGGCACGTAATTTCACTATGGAATGAGTTACTAAACAGAGCGCAGAGGAGCCGAAACACCGCGAAGCAAACAGACACACGGTATTTACATCGGAGATAACCATTTCTAGCAAAAAAAACCCGCAACCTCGTTTTCCAGATTGAATGGAACACTTGAATGATCGGATGATACACGGACCGTTCTAGGATTACATTCCATCGGAGGCATTGGTGTGTGCAAGGCGCCGTTTCTCTTTCTGATGGGGTAAGTTTATTAATCTAAGGCTGTGTGGTTATTTTTGCATGTAACGGAGAGTGTTGTGGTTTGGTTAAGCCTAGGTGACAACCGGACGTACAATTTTTTTGGCCGTGCGATTTTTGGCGTTTCCCAAATCGCTGCTTTTTTGTTGTTGTTGTTGTTGTTCATGGAGAAAGACGTGCGTTGGCCGTAAGTTTGTCTTGCAACCTGAAAAAAACGTAAGCGCCCGTAGAGTTTGTTTGACATGACAAAGAACCTCTGCAGCCGGTCTGCGGCTCGAAAATCAGCACATCACACGTGCGCTCTCATGCGTTTCATGCGCGCTCTCCGTGCGTTTCTTGCATTTTTTGCATGGAGACCGGCCGTAGGAGCACATACGGCCGGTTGTGACCGAGGCTTTACGTGAAACTAGCGTTGTGTTAGTTGTCATCATCGTGTTATCTATCTTTCTTACGGTGTGAGTAATTTTTCAACCACAAACGTTAAAGTATACTTTAGGACTTATTTTTGTACTTCATAATTGTGTTGGGCATACTTTGCATGGAAGGAAAATTGACGTGGTGATCTTTGTTTACATGAAAGTAGTATCGTGCTAGCTAGTAGGGGGTAGAGCTTTCCTGAATGTCATGCAGATGAGCACCATTATGTGCCCGCCCTACACCCAGAGTAGCTGAGATGGAAAACTTTGAGGGTGATTTTCTCCCTTTTCTGTTTTAAGAAGTATACACTTTCAAAAGGCCACACGTTCTTCAAATATTGTCAGATCTCCACATGGAAGGCATCATTGGAAAGCTTAGAAACTGTACTTTCTGAATCTGTCAATAACTCAAAATGCCCCCGGGCAGACATGTGTCCCTGGATTCTGTGATCTGCCCCCCCCCCCCCCCCCCCCCACACACACACACACACACACATGCGCATATATATATATATATATATATATATATATATATATATATATATATATATATGGGTGATTCCACGCTAATGGGTACTGAAATGGGGACATGAACTTATTTTTAAAAATTCACCTAAAACCATTTCTTTTTTTACCATCAGGTCACAAAACATGTAATCTTTAATGAATGATATGTTAAGAGATAACTTTAATTTTCTGAGATGTAATAAAAACATATTTATATGCCAAAGTCAGAACGTAACAGAAGTGTTGTGGACATATATATTCTCAATTTTAACAATGTAGAATTACTTTTTGAAACATAGGAAGGTGATGTTTTAGCAAATATAATTAATAAACATGTGTAGTAGAATAAACATACACATTCTTTCAATAAGATTAACATGGTATATAGCTAGATTGTAATTAATTTGTAACAGACGCGAGATGGACAATCGTAACAGAAGTAATGTAACAGACATCATTTTGGAACTCATAGGCTTGACTTTGGCATATAAATATGTTTTTATTACATCTCAGAAAATTAAAGTTATCTTTTAACATATCATTCATTAAAGGTTACATGTTTTGTAAAAAGGACCTGAAGCGAGCAGTTCATGTGAGGAAACCCACCAACATCCCAGAGTTGAAGCTGTTCTGTACAGAGGAATGGGCTAAAATTCCTCCAAGCCAGTGTGCAGGACTGGTCAACAGTTACTGGAAACGTTTAGTTGCAGTTATTGTTGCACAAGGGGGTTACACCAGATACTGAAAGCAAAAGTTCATGTACTTTTGCCACTCAGATATGTAATATTGGATCATTTTCCTCAATAAATAAATGACCCAAGTATAATATTTTCGTCTCATTTGTTGAACTGGGTTTTCTTTATCTACTTTTAGGACTTGTGTGAAAATCTGATGATGTTTTAGGTCATATTTTATGCAGACACATAGGAAATTCTAAAGGGTTCACAAACTTTCAAGCACCACTGTATAGTTCTCTATATAGTAATTCCCTATATAGGGAGTAGTGAACGAGTGAGTAATTTCGGACACAGGGTGAAGGTTCCAAAATATATTTTAACTTCTCAGTGCAAAGGTCATTAACAAGTTAAGGTCATTTAACACTCAGTGTCCTGTTAATCATAATTAACTGCACCTGGTAGCGTCTCTGTGCACAACATAAAACAGGTTTGTATGACAGCACTCGTTGGCTTCACCAGCGCATAGTACAATAGGAAAGTCCAAGGAACTCATTGCAGGTCTGAGAAAGAGGGCGAGGGACTGAGATATTTACACACTCAGGAATGTCCCTTGGAACCATTTCTAACAAACTGCAAATTCCAAGATAACTAGTTCAAATGTTTGCATATAAATCCAAGTTACTGGAAGGTGTGAGCACTTTGTTGGAAGAAGACTCAAACTGTCTCCCTCTGCTGAGAGGAAATTTGTTCAGATGGTCAAAGACAATCCAGGAACAACCACAGCACAGGCCTGCCATGATCTGGAAGCTTTTGGAATGGTGTCTACAGTCAAGTGAATTTTACATCACCATAGACTGAGAGGCTGCCATTCAAGAACAAAGCCCCTGCTCCAAAATCAACACCTTCAAGCTTGATTAAAGTTTGCAGTTGACCACATGGACAAAGAGAGGATTCTGGAGGAAATGATTTGAGTTGTTTGGCCACAATAACCAGAGTTACAGAGGAACACTGTACCAGCTGTTAAGCATGGTGGTGGTAATGTCATGCTCTGGGGCTGTTTTGCTGCCAGTGGAGCTGGTGCATTGCACAAAGTAGATGGAATAATGAAGAACCTCAGAATTCTTCAGCATAACCTCAAGCCATCAGAAATTTGGACACAGTTGGGCATTCCCACAGGACAGTCCCGCTGCCCACCCAAATAAAATAAATAAAATATCAAAGCTGGTTGTGGAGAATAAAGCAAGCTTAAAACAGCTCATGGCTCTACCCAATCGAAAATATGTGCTTTCAAGTGGAGTCCATGCCAGAAGAGATGCATTTAATTGATCGCTACCAATTCTGCCAAGAAGAGTGGTCAAATATGCAAATAGAATTCTGCCAGAAGTTTGTTGATTTGAGACCAAGTTGTCTGGTCAATGTGAAATGTGTTAAGGAATATTAAACCAAATATTAGGTGTGCTGGATATGTTTTTGACCCTGTGTTGATTTAAAAAATGAATGAATGAATGAATGAATGAAATTTGGTGCACAAGTTTCTTTTCTTTTTCCAATGAAGATGTATGCTGTACAATCACTGAAAGCCCAATATCGCCATGCCTTTTTTTTTTTTTCCAATTTTTAAATTTCCTTGTATTTAAACTTGACTGTACAGCACAGTGAAATTCTTGTCTTCGCATATCCCAGCTTGTTAGGACGCTAGGTCAGCTTTGATACAGTGCCTTATCATGCCTTGTACTACAGAGATGAAAACAATTATTAATGAGATTTGTGTGTTTGCGAAATACAAACTGGACACTTCAAAAACACCTTGAATAAAGTTATTTAATTGTTGTACAATAAGGATTATTGTCCAACAAAAAGCTTAGTTCTAGACATTATTTTACAAATTGCCAGCTGGAAATTCAGAGAATTTTACTTGGTGTTTAATCTGAGAATAATATCATAATCCTTTCATAATCTTAATATTTGTTTATAACCTGATATTAGTTGAATTTTTGGCTAAATTCAAGATAATTTTAAATGCTATGATTCCATTTTAAACCATATTTTTGTCCATATGCATGTACATTAGGGTCTTACAGCAGGTAAGCTGCTCCAGTAGTAAAATGACCGTTAGTTTGGTGCAAACAGTCCTGTAGCCATACTTCGAGAAATTCATAAGAACCAGACAGAGATTTCTTGTACTGAGTGCCTCTTCATGACTTTGCAGGTGTCCTGCTGCTGAACGCAGTGTTAACTGTGCGAGCACATCAGGCCAATTCGCACAAGGACAAAGGCTGGGAGACGTTCACAGACGCTGTGGTGCAGTGGCTTAGCATTAACCTGGAGGGCCTGGTCTTCATGCTATGGGGCTCGTACGCTCAGAAGAAGGGTGCTGCGATCAATAGAGTGTGTTTCAGTTTTTTTTTTCTCCCCTGTGTGTGTGTGTGTGTGTGTGTGTGTGTGTGTATATATATATATATATATATATATATATATATATATATATATATATATATATATATATTTATTTATTTATTTTTTAATGTTATACATTTTTATTTAAGTGACAAGGTGTAGAAACCACTCATATGACACACTCTGAAACTATCATGGTTTAAGTTAAATGGACTTTTTAAAAATACTAGCTTGTATACCTGTATATAAACTCTAGTATTATAATTAGGCTTTGCAGTTCTGGAGCTTGTTGGGGTTTCAGGAAAATAATCAGTGTCAGGTGGTAGCAGTAACTCTGTCACATCTGGCTGCAATGTTGATGAATTTCTATAACCGCACATCCTTGACTGTTTATTCCTATCTTGGTTTTGACCTTCCACTGACTTTCTGATTTCTGCTGTTTGCTTTTTCATCTGTTCTGCAGAAACGACACCACGTCCTCCAGACGGTTCACCCGTCCCCGCTGTCTGCACACCGTGGCTTCTTTGGATGCAAGCATTTCTCAAAGACCAATGAACTGCTGCTGAAATCTGGGAAAAAACCCATAGACTGGAAAGCACTGTGAGTTTAGTGAACGTGCAGGGTTAAGGTGAACATTCAGTTCATAGTAAGCTCCTTTTTTTTTTTTTCTGTGGTTATCCACAGTTGTACACTATTTTACACTGGACCTTTTCTCCAGGCCATCCTCTGTTGTGGTTTCTTTTTCTTCCCCCTTTTAGAACAAAGATGTTTTCACAATAACAGTATTTTTGTATGTTTGGACAGTTCATTTGCAGTGCTGTTTTTGATGTATTTGGGATGGGAGGATCTCCCCCCTATACTTTTTTGCACTTTTTATAAAAACTTTCTGTACATTTTACAAAAGGTTTTTCTTAATAAACTTGATAAAAGTGTGTGTGTGTGTGTGTGTGTGTGTGTGTGTGTGAGAGAGAGAGAATGCTATCGATGAATTTTGACGAAGAGGGACTTCTTGGGATTAGGTCAATAAAGTTTATCTTGTTTGGGGAAGAATTTAGGATCTGTTGAACCCAGGCTATGTTGATGGCTTGTAGGTGGGTGGGTTCCCCCCTCCCAGTTTTAAATATACTTTAAATTAGGTCTCCATTGATAAATTCAGGTTTTTTTCAAGCTTCACAGAAAATCCACTGAAATTCTAGCCTTTCATGGTTACTACAGTACTAAGTCTTTGTTTTTCTTCATTTGATGGTGCACCAAGGTCATGTCCAGCTTGGCTCAGTCTGTTTTTTGCTGTGGTCTAAGAGATAAGCTGGAGCTCGTAATCATATAATAAGTTCCACGTTTCTTTTGCACCTGCAGTTGTAACTTGCACAACAGAGGACTGCAAATAAACACAAGGAGTGTTGCAAACAAGTCAGACTTTTAAAGTAGAATAAAAGCTGAAGAAGACAAATTTCAATCACCTCAGAAGATAATTGTTGGGCACAGAGGTTAACCCTAGTGTAAAACTATTCCTTCCCCCCCGTATCTTCTTTTAACATCTCCACTGACTTTATAGCATGCCCTCACCAAAGCCATATCTTTATTTCCCCATGTAATTCCAACCTATAATACTAACAGTGCCAACAGATTACGGTGCCAATGATAAAAAAAAATTCAGAAATGCCGGATTAAAGTATTCAGTTGTGATTGAGGACTACATGTGCATTGGTCAGATCAGTTAAAATGTAAATCTCATCAAAATAAGTTTCATAAGTGGATATTACACATAGCCAGAGTCTTCAGAACCCCTACCCCACCACCATTGCCATATCACAATGAGATGTTGATTTGTAAGCAGTTTTCTAAATACGTAGACCATCATAACCAAGATACACTTTCCTTCTTGTCAGCTTTTACAAGAGTTCTTGCAAACTCGTAAAAATATACGTACTAATAAAAAGGATGATGCATTACAATTCAATTCTACAACCCCTGGCAAAAAGTATGGAATCACCAGTCTTGGATGAGCACTCATTCAGACGTTTTATTCTGTAGAACAAACTGAGATCACAAACATGATACAATAATAAAGTCATTCCAAAGTGCAACTTCTTGGCCTTCAGAAACACTAAAATAAACGAAGAAAATACATTGTGATAGTCAGCAAATGTTACTTTTATAGACCAAGCACAAGGAAAAGAATATGGAATCACTCAATTCTGAGGAAAAAAATATGGAATCACTCAATTTTCAGGTAGAAAATAAGGACTCACCCAGTCAATTTCCTTTCCCTAAATTGACACCTGCCTCAGATTAGATCTGCTCGTTAGTCTGCAGTTAGAAACAGCGCAGTTATCACACCTTGGAGGGCTGCTGGACCAAGTGGATTGGCAAGAATCATGGCTCCAACAAGAGAGATGTCTCTTGAAACAAAAGAGAGGATTGTCAAACTTCTTAAAGAAGGTAACTCTTCACGCATGGTTGCCAAAGATGTGGGCTGTTCACAGTCAGCTGTATCTAAGATATGGACCAAGTACAAACAGCATGGGAAGGTTTTTAAAGCCAAGCCTACTGGTAGACCAAGGAAGACATCAAAGCGTCAAGGCAAAAAACTTAAGGCCATATGTCTTGAAAACCGAAAAAATACAACAGAACAAATGAAGCATAAATGGGAGGAAGCTGGAGTCAATGTACAAGTATGTGACCGAACCGTGAGAAATCGCCTAAAGGAAATGGGATTTTCATATAGGAAAGCTAAAAGAAAACCATCATTGACACCTAAACAGAAAAGAAGACTACAATGGGCTAAGGAGAAGCGGTCATGGACTGTGGATGACTGGATGAAAGTTATCTTCAGTGATGAATCACGAATCTGCATTGGACAAGGTGATGATGCTGGAACTTTTGTTTGGTGCCGTTCCAGTGAGATTTATGAAGAGGACTGCCTGAAGAAAACATCCAAATTTCCACAATCCTTGATGATATGGGGCTGCATGTCAGGCAAAGGCACTGGGGAGATGGCTGTGGTTACTACTTCAATAAATGCACAGGTTTACAGTGACGTTTTGGACAGTTTTCTTATCCCTTCAATTGAAAAGATGTTTGGGGATGATGAAATAATTTTCCAAGATGACAATGCATCGTGCCATAGAGCAAAAACTGTGAAAGCATTCCTTGGTGAAAGACACATCCAGTCAATGTCATGGCCTGCAAATAGTCCAGATCTCAACCCAATAGAAAACTTGTGGTGGAAATTGAAAAAAATGGTCCATGACAAGGCTCCGGCCTGCAAAGCTGATCTGGCAACTGCAATCAAAGAGAGTTGGCACCAGATTGATGAATACTGTTTGTCACTCATCAAGTCCATGCCTAAGAGACTGCAAGCTGTTATAAAAGCCAGAGGTGGTGCAACTAAGTACTAGTGATGTGTTTTGAATGTTCTTTTGTTTGTCTGTTTTTCATGATTCCATATTTTTTTCCTCAGAATTGAGTGATTCCATATTTTTTTTCCCTGTGCTTGGTCTATAAAAGTAACATTTACTGACTTCCACAATGCTTTTTCTTCATTTCTTTTAGTGTTTCTGAAGGCCAGGAAGGTGCACTTTGGAATGACTTTATTATTGTATCATGTTTGTGATCTGAGTTTGTTCTACAGAATAAAACGTGTGAATAAGTGCTCATTCAAGACTGGCGATTCCATACTTTTTGCCAAGGGTTGTATTTTACTTGTATAGCACTTTTAACAATGGACATGGTCTCAAAGCATATATACAGAGATATATACATTCTGGATATAAATTTAAAACATGAGCAAGCCTGAGGCGACAGCGGCAAGGAGAAAAACTCCCTCAGACGACATGAGGCAGAAACCTTGAGAGGAACAAGACTCAAAAGGGAACTCATCCTCATTTGGGTGATAACAGATTGCATGATTTATAAATTACTTGCTTCTATAACTGTGTCCTATATGGTCAAAGTGCAATTGTGTGAACAGGACACAGGAAACTTACTATACAGTAGTTTTAACATGAAGTCTAGTTTGTTGAAGTTGTTCCAGATGCCAGATGTTTTTGTGTCTTCTGTTTTAAAGAAACTTACAAAAGTGAGTGAGAACCAATAAAAACCTAGAATAAGGGGTTAAAGGATTATAATAAAACACAAATTCCCACCAGCCTTGAGAATCATTAATTTGTCACTTGTGCAAAATCTGGCCTTAATAGCCAGATGTAAAGTTATTTTTTTCCACCACCTGAGACCAAGTCAAAACACAAATTCCCACCAGCCTTGAGAATCATTAAGTTGTCACTTGTGCAAAATCTGGCCTTAATAGCCAGATGTAAAGTTATTTTTTTCCACCACCTGAGACCAAGTCATGAGACCAAGTCATGAGACCAAGACCAAAGTGTTAGACCAGATCAAGTCAAGACCAAGGCAGGGCGAGACCGAGTCAAGACCAGAACCAGACCAGTGTGTGTGAAGGGGGCGGGGAAGGGTGACAGCCATTAACAGGAAAAAAAATTCAAATTAACAATGAGTCAGGTAATTGGTCACATATGAAGCAGGAAGTTTTACATCCAATCACAGTAATAATGTTAACAAATAAATCAGACAATGCACAGGCAATTTAGTGAAATCCCCGTAGTTGTGGTCTTGAAATAAAATCCTGAGTCTCTATGTCTGAGACTGAGGCAAGACTGAGTAAAAATACAGTGGATTCCGAGATGAGACTGAGACCTTCAAAAAGTGGTCTTGAGACCAGTCTCAAGTACTACAACACTATGAGCAATACATCCCATCATTGTGGAAGTGGAAAGAGTCATAGCGATTAGGATGTTTGCCTGAGTTTAGAAACACAACACCTGAAACTCCACCTCAACTTCTTGAATATTCCCAGCTCTCTGTGTGAAGTTTCCACACCCACCACCTCACGGCGTTCCTGGGGAGAATTCTGACCAAGAATTCCTACCTACTAGAACTGTTATTTCTGCTTGCACCCACTTGAAATATTTTCTAACTCGAAAGGCACTTGGTTGAGCACATACCTCCGCCAAGCCACATATTTGGATTTGCATCCAAATCTAAGCAATTGTTCCTTGGCCTATGGCCTACCTTTCCCCAAAATTTCATCAAAATTCATTCACTACTTTTTGAGTTGCCTTGGGAAAGGACAAAAAAAAATCCTGGATCCACATATATATTCAGATTTGCATCAAAATCTCATCAGGAATCACTCAAAATGAGCATGATTGTCCACTTGAACTTCACTTATGCACTCTAAGGTAGCTGACCAGTCCAATGCGAAAGGCACACAATTTTCCACACACGTTACAGTAATGGTCAGCAGTGGCAGGAGGAGGTGCCTTCTCTTGCTCTTTGTGTCATAGACATTTCTGCTCAATCTTGCAACACCTCTCTAGCTCAAAGTAGGATATGCTTTTGCAAACAACCTTTCGCCATCCTGGTCTGTTTCAGCTAAGGCCTTCCAAATTGTCTACACTGATGTTACATGACTTTCAGGAGGCTTTAAGATTGTCCTTGAAGGTTTTTCTCTAGATAGATAGATAGATAGATAGATCTTTATTGTCCCCTCAAGGGAAATTTGTCTTCACCAACTGTCAGCCTTGGACTCTAACCCCTTCTTCCTGAGCCTAGCTGACCGTAGAGCAGTGTTTCTCAACCACTGGGCCATCTAGTGGGCTGCAAATTTTTGAAGCCAAATACTAAATAGTTCAGGATGTCGTAGTGTCCCAAATCCGGTAGCTGGTTTGACATACACCTTTCAAGTGGAATAAATACATTTGTGGGTAAATTAAGAAGAACAAGTCTTTATTATTGCCATGTCCGTCCTTTGCATTTAACCCCACCCCACCCCACCCCATGTGTGTGCGCGTGCACACACACAGCATGCACACGCAGTGGACAGAATAAATAAATACGTTTGTGGGTAAATTATATGGATCTGCTGGAAGAGAAGAGCAGGGAGGATTGAGAATCGAGCGGCTGTGGTTTGTTTACACCCGGTACTAAAATTTGTAGCATCCTAGCAACCATCGCAAAGACGTGTACAAAGCCCATAAATTCTTCCTTACCCAGGCAGGATTTATCTTATAGTGCCCTGATCCCCAGATCTTTAACCCAGCTACATATAAAAAGTTACATGCCTCCATGCTCTTCCAGGTTTTCATCTGTTTGTCCTGTAGAACGATGTCTGCAGCAGCAGGTAGTTTGAGATGTCGGGGAACTCAACAGATGGCTAATTTTCCAGCTCATAATGAATGAATTAATAACTTTATTTAAACATGATAAGTTGATCAGCGGGCGGCACGGTGGTGTAGTGGTTAGCACTGTCGCCTCACAGCAAGAAGGTCCTGAATCCGAGCCCAGTGACCAGCGAGGGTCTTTCTGTGTGGAGTTTGCATGTTCTCCCCGTGTCTGCGTGGGTTTCCTCTGGGTGCTCCTGTTTCCCCCACAGTACAAAAACATGCAGGTTAGGCTAATTGGTGGCTCTAAATTGACCGTAGGTGTGAATGTGAGTGTGAATGGTTGTTTGTCTCTATATGTCAGCCCTGCAATAACCTGGCGACTTGTCCAGGGTGCACCCTACCTCTCGCCCATAGTCAGCTGGGATAGGCTCCAGCTTGCCTGTGACCCTGTAGAACAGGACAAGCAGCTACAGATAATGGATGGATGGATGAAGTTGATCAGCAGAGCTGGTGGGGTCGTGTACAGATACAAATAATTACAAATACAAAAGACTAAAAATAAACACAATCTTAAAAAACAAACCTTAAAATCTGTTGATTATCTGTTAATTATCTTCACATTAAGTTAATTAATAGTATGCATAACTATTGTCTTTGTATTTAGTTCCGGCTACCATAGGATCAAAATTTATTAATGTCAAATTTATCTAGTAAACTTTTCTTTCATAGGAAAAATCCTTCTTTGTTAGCATGTAAGGATCTATCCCACTGAGTGGCTTCTATATCTACTTCTTTTGAGTGTACTTCTTGGTTTTAATAACTTGCTTGTTTGCTGTACACAAACATGGCAATAAGTTCTCATGTTAATCGATCAGACTCCACTGTTGGATCATTAATCCCTTTTGACTGAGAATGCATGGTTTGGCTTCTGGCACAGCCATACAGTTTTAAATACAATACCTACACTCTAAAACCAGTTTGTTTTTATTGCATTTATTTAATTTCTGGGCTCCCATCTGTAACAGGGAGTGATATTGCATCCCATTAATACACGTTACAATAGATTATTAGATTCTAATAAAATAGATGAGCCAAAATAGTTGGGGATCTTTTTTAATGGGCCCCGACTCGTTACAAGTATGAATAGGTGGGCCTCAAAGCAGAAAAGGTTGAGAACCCCTGCCACAGAGGACTTGCTTTGGCAGATGGGAGCCTTTCATTCTAAGGACATGTCCCAACAGCGGAGCTGACTTTGTATTACCATAGCCTCAATGTTAGTACAGTTGGCCTCCTCCAGGATGCTGGTATTCATTTGTCAATCCTGCTAACTGACACTTAGGATATGGTGGAGACAGTGCTGGTGGTACTTTTTCAGTGCCTTGAGGTGCCGCCTATTTGTGGCCCAGGACTCCGAACCATACAAGAGAGATGGCAAAACAACTGTCTTGTATACCAATATTGTGGTGTCAGTTCTTATGCCTCTTTCCTCAAATACCCTCTCATGAATTCAACTAAAGGCATACAGTGGTGCTTGAAAGTTTGTGAACCCTTTAGAATTTTCTATATTTCTGCATAAATATGACCAAAAACATCATCAGATTTTCACACAAGTCCTAAAAGTAGATAAAGAAAACCCAGTTAAAAAATTGAGACAAAAATATTATACTTGGTCATTTATTTATTGAGGAAAATGATCCAATACTACATATCTGTGAGTGGCAAAAGTATGTGAACCTTTGCTTTCAGTGTCTGGTGTGACCCCCTTGTGCAGCAATAACTGCAACTAAGTGTTTCCGGTAACTGTTGATCAGTCCTGCACACCGACTTGGAGGAATTTTAGCCCATTCCTCTGTACAGAACAGCTTCAACTCTGGGATGTTGGTGGGTTTCCTCACATGAACTGCTTGCTTCAGGTCCTTCCACAACATTTCGATTGGATTAAGGTCAGGACTTTAACTTGGCCATTCCAAAACATTAACTTTATTCTTCTTTAACCATTTTTTGCTAGAATGACTTGTGTGCTTAG
Source organism: Neoarius graeffei (assembly GCF_027579695.1). Taxonomy (NCBI): domain Eukaryota; kingdom Metazoa; phylum Chordata; class Actinopteri; order Siluriformes; family Ariidae; genus Neoarius; species Neoarius graeffei. Next base: position 16,648,818 of record NC_083592.1, on the reverse strand, counting down.
GTCGTTGTCTTGCTGCATGACCCACCTTCTCTTGAGATTCAGTTCATGGACAGATGTCCTGACATTTTCCTTTAGAATTTGCTGGTATAATTCAGAATTCATTGTTCCATCAATGATGGCAAGCCATCCTGGCCCAGATGCAGCAAAACAGGACCAAACCATGATACTACCACCACCATGTTTCACAGATGGGTTAAGGTTCTTATGCTGGAATGCAGTGTTTTCCTTTTTCCAAACATAAGGCTTCTCATTTAAACCAAAAAGTTCTATTTTGGTCTCATCCGTCCACAGAACATTTTTCCAATAGCCTTCTGGCTTGTCCACGTGATCTTTAGCAAACTGCAGACGAGCAGCAATGTTCTTTTTGGAGAGCAGTGGCTTTCTCCTTGCAACCCTGCCATGCACACCATTGTTGTTCAGTGTTCTCCTGATGGTGGACTCATGAACATTAACATTAGCCAATGTGAGAGAGGCCTTAACTTGCTTAGAAGTTACCCTGGGGTCCTTTGTGACCTCGCCGACTATTACATGCCTTGCTCTTGGAGTGATCTTTGTTGGTTGACCACTCCTGGGGAGGGTAACAATGGTCTTGAATTTCCTCCATTTGTACACAGTCTGTCTGACTGTGGATTGGTGGAGTCCAAACTCTTTAGAGATGGTTTTGTAACCTTTTCCAGTCTGATGAGCATCAATGACGCTTTTTCTGAGGTCCTCAGAAATCTACTTTGTTAGTGCCATGATACACTTCCACAAATATGTGTTGTGAAGATCAGACTTTGATAGATCCCTGTTCTTTAAATAAAACAGGGTGCCCACTCACACCTGATTGTCATCCCATTGATTGAAAACACCTGACTCTAATTTCACCTTCAAATTAACTGCTAATCCTAGAGGTTCACATACTTTTGCCACTCACATATGTAATATGATCATTTTCCTCAATAAATAAATGACCAAGTATAATATTTTTGTCTCATTTATTTAACTGGGTTCTCTTTATCTACTTTTAGGACTTGTGTGAAAATCTGATGATGTTTTCGGTCATATTTATGTAGAAATCTAGAAAATTCTAAAGGGTTCACAAACTTTCAAGCACCACTGTAACTGGTAGCTTGAAGCCAATGTTGGATTTCAGCATCAATATCTGCTTTTGTAGAAAGAAAGCTGCCCAAGTAGGGGAAATTCTTCACATTCTTTAGTACAGTCTTGTCGACCATGAGGGAAAGACAGAGTAGTTATTGACCTGGAGCTGGCTGGTGGAGGACCTCTGTCTTCTTGACACTGATGGAAAGGCCAAGCCTCTTATATGCATAGTCATAGGCATTCAAGATGGTTTGAAGATTGTCCTCTGTCGTAGTGCAAACACAGTTATCAGCATACTGAAGTTCTATCACATGTGTAACATTAGTTTTTGCCTTCAGATTGCTCAGGTTAAATAGTCCTCCATCGATCCTGTAAGCAACTTCCACGCCATCTGGGAGTCTACCCGTATTAGGTGGGAGATAGCAGATATAAATATGGAGAACAGAGTGCGTACAATAACGCAATCTTGCTTTACACTTACCTTCACTTCAAAAGGCTTGCTCTCACCAGTGTCGCTGAGGACTTTTGCAGACATGTTGATGTGGAGAAGTCTGATAGAACATCTGTATTTTGCCAAAATCTGCCACAAAGCTTGGTGGTTGACTGAGTCAAAAGGCTTGGTCAGATCTACATTACGTATAAAGGCCATATAGAGCGGCTGATATTGCTCCAGGCATTCCTGTAGCTGATGGGCAATAAAGACCATATTGCACATTCCTCTGGTAGCCCTAAAGCCACACTGGGATTCTGGAAGAAACTCCTCTGCGTGAGGATGTAGATGGTTAGCCAGAACCCCCCTGTCCTCATCACCCCTCGCCAATCACCACAGGACTTGGTCAGGAAAGAAAAATTCCTTAGTGGGCACCTTGTGTATGAAATCTTTTAATGTGGGAATACTGGTGCACAACAGTAGACATACAGTGCTTGACAGAAGAGAGGTCCAAATCCAGTGGCAAGGAAACCTCCACGACTGGGGATCTAATTTCTGTTGCATCAAAATCTAATCAATTGCATCAACAATCTAATCCGCTGCATCAAAATCAAATCAGTTGTTCCTTGGCCCATGGCCCACCTGTCTTCCAAATTTCATTAAAATCTGTTCAGTACTTTTTGGGTTACGTTGGGAACAGGCAAACCAACAAACAAACGGAGGCAAAAACATAACCTCCTCCAACAAAGTTGTGCAGAGGTAATAAACTTAGCTGATTTTATCTCCTAAAATATAAACACATTAGAAATTTAAAACACGTCCCTGATCAGGATGATAAATATGTTCTAGTGTTCAACATGGTCTTGCTCATATCTTATTCTTGCTCCTGTGGCTTTTTCTAATGGGTCCCACAGGAACCCAGTCCCAATGCCCACCTCTACTTCTTGCTCTCAGTGAATCCAACACAGAAACACAAGCCACATCAAGCTCCAGGCTGCATTCTCAGTGTTCTCTGCACAGGTCCACAGTCTTAATGCCTTATATTAGCAAAATATTAGATGTTTGTATTGTATTGTAAATGCATGGTTCTGTCATTCCCAGACATACAGTCATGCAGAAAACATTACTGAGACTGAATCATAAACCAAATTTAATTTTTAATCTACTTTATTATGACATAAACAAATTGGAGTCATACACCCTTGACAGGCGGCACGGTGGTGTAGTGGTTAGCGCTGTCGCCTCACAGCAAGAAGGTCCGGGTTCGATCCCCATGGCTGGCGAGGGCCTTTCTGTGCGGAGTTTGCATGTTCTCCCCGTGTCCGCGTGGGTTTCCTCCGGGTGCTCCGGTTTCCCCCACAGTCCAAAGACATGCAGGTTAGGTTAACTGGTGACTCTAAATTGACCGTAGGTGTGAATGTGAGTATGAATGGTTGTCTGTGTCTATGTGTCAGCCCTGTGATGACCTGGCGACTTGTCCAGGGTGTACCCCACCTTTCGCCCGTAGTCAGCTGGGATAGGCTCCAGCTTGCCTGCGACCCTGTAGAACAGGATAAAGCGGCTAGAGATAACGAGATGAGATGAGACACCCTTGACATATGACTTCACTGCAAAAAATGATAGCAAGTGAAAATATCTTGAAAATAGTTGAAACTAACATTTCCTATTAGAAGAATACAAGACACCAATTCTGAGATTATTAAACTTAGTTCTAGATTGCAACCAACTTATTCTAAAATGTCTTATCAAGTAAAAATATCTGTCAGTGCAGCAAGATAATTTCACTAGTATTAAGTAATTTTCTCCTCAAATTCAGTTTTCAATTTTTTGCAATGTTGGACAGTATCACTGCTCATCAGGAGACTGTAGTCAATACCAGATTTGCTTTCAGTGTTGCTGATGCATACAAACTGTTCCACTGTTGCATTTTTGAAGCCGAAATGTGAAATTTAAATGAATTTAGTAACCATTCATGAAGTCCAACATCAGTACGCTGACATTTCTCAAATTCAGTGAACAATGCAATTTAATGAGACATTTAATTGTCCACAAATCCCTGACTGTAAAAGGTTTGGACTTTGTCATGCTATTGCCCAAACTGATAAAGCTGCTAAATCTCATGTATGAGAGCACTGAAGCATTTCACTTGTGAAACCAACCTCAGCTCATATGTAAGGGCTCCAGTTGACTAAGTAAAGAATAAAACATAAAACTGAGCTACTGTTACCACTCTGAAGTTGATTATTTTTCCTCTTATAACACAGCAATTTACCACTTATTCCAATCTTTAATTTATAGTTACATTTAATGCTGTGGAACATCAATCTTGTCATCATGTAGTAGCTCAAAACAGTTCGCTCACTAGCTGGACTTTCTTTCTCTCTTGAAGTTGCAGGTTGTCATTGTGGCAGCGGGGGCATGGTCAAGTGTCGGTCTGTGACCGGAGGGCAGAGTCAGGGAAGGTAAGTGGCAGAATCACTGCACTGGAGTGGGTCCAGTGCCACCGCCCGGCGTCGCTGAATCAGGCCATCGAGTTGGCGGAGGACCATTTGGCGGCTGTTCCGACGGCAGGACAGCGGACATCCTCTTCTTCCCTCTTCTCTCTCTCTCTCCCCCTCTCTCCTGTGTCTCGTCCTCGCCCCATTCCCCCACCACGGAGGCGGGGGCCGGCCCCACCCCAGCCGGCCCGTCGCACCTGCGGTGCCCTCCCGTTTTCCCCTTCTGTGTCTGTCTCTTCCCCCCCCCAGGTGAGTGAGCCCCAGAGCGCCGGTGCAGAGAGGAAGCCCGGGCCGGTTTGCTGGCGCGGCGGGGAGCCGGGCCACCTCCAACAGCAGTGCTCGGCGATGGAAGTGGGCACGGTGGTTCAGATCCCCGACGCGCCAGGAGCCGCCCTCGATCGGGCCGGAGCATATCGCATACCGTTGAGTATCCAAGGGGATACATATCAGGCTTTGGTGGACTCTGGCTGTAATCAGACCTCAATTCACCAAAGCCTGGTGCAAGACGAGGCATTGGGGGGAGCACAGGGGGTGAAGGTGTTGTGTGTGCACGGGGATGTTCACAGCTACCCTTTAGTGTCAGTCCACATTCTTTTCCGAGGGGAAAAATTTAGAGTAAAGGCGGTGGTTAATCCTCACCTCACCCACTCGATAATTTTGGGGACTGATTGGCTGGGATTCGGGGAGTTAATGAGCCATCTAGTGAAGAGTGGGTCCTGCCATAGTTCAGGAGGGGGAGGTCCCGGTGTCGCTTTGGCAGGAGTAGCTGTCACAGAGCCATCTACGTCATCTCTGCGTCAGAGTGAGGAGCAGCAGGCTCCTCCTCCCTCTCTCTGGGAATCCCTTGGAGATTTCCCGTTAGAGCAATCGCAAGACGAGTCTCTGCGGCATGCGTTTGACCAAGTGAGAGTAATCGATGGTCAAACGCTCCAGCCAAACGCCACCCTGTCCTTCCCCTATTTTTCTATTATGAAGGATAGGTTATACCGAGTGACGCAGGACACTCAGACTAAAGAGCAAGTCATGCAGCTTTTGATTCCAAAGAGCCGCCGGGAATTGGTATTCCAGGCGGCTCACTTTAATCCCATGGCTGGACATTTAGGGCAGGATAAGACACTAGCCTGACTAATGGCCCGGTTTTATTGGCCAGGGATTCGCGGCGATGTCCGTAGGTGGTGTACGGCGTGCCGCGAATGCCAGTTAGTAAATCCGGCGGCCATTCCAAAAGCGCCTTTGCGCCCTCTCCCATTAATCGAGACCCCATTCGAAAGAATTGGGATGGATCTCGTCGGGCCATTAGATCGGCCAACACGAGGGTACCGCTTTATTTTAGTTCTGGTGGACTATGCAATGCGATACCCGGAAGCAGTGCCTCTTCGCAATATCTCAGCACACAGTATTGTGGAAGCGCTCTTCTGCGTCATCTCCCGAGTTGGAATCCCGAAAGAGATTCTGACTGACCAAGGCACCTCGTTTATGTCACGTACACTGAATAAACTGTATGGGTTATTAGGTATTAAGCCGATCCGCACCAGCGTTTATCACCCACAAACGGACGGTTTAGTTGAACGGTTTAATCGCACCCTAAAAATATAATTAAAAAATTCGTAAGTGAGGACGCATGTAATTGGGATAAATGGCTTGAACCCTTGTTATTTGCAGTGCGAGAGGTCCCCCAAGCCTCCACAGGGTTCTCCCCATTCGAATTGTTATATGGGCGTAAGCCGCGCGGCATTCTAGATGTGCTGCGAGAAAATCGGGAGGAGGGACCTTCACCCAGTAAAAATCAAATTCAATACGTTATGGACCTGCGCGCGAAACTCCACACACTCACCCACCTAACCCAGGAGATTTTGCGGCAGGCCCAAGAACAGCAAATCCGCCTGTACGACAGGGGTACGTGCCTTAGGGAGTTCGCACCGGGAGATAAAGTTCTCGTACTGTTGCCCACATTGAGCTCCAAATTAATTGCCAAGTGGCAAGGACCCTTTGAGGTCACACGGCGAATCGGGGACGTCGACTACGAGGTGAGGCGAATGGACAGGGGTGGGGCGCTACAGGTTTACCACCTCAATCTACTCAAACTCTGGAACGAGGAGGTCCCCGTGGCGTTGGTGTCAGTGGTTCTGGAGAAGGCAGAGTTGGGGCCGGAGGTTCAAAAGGGAACATTGGCATCGCGTACCTCTCTGGTCCCCTGTGGAGACCACCTCTCCCCGACCCAACTCGCGGAGGTCGCCCAGTTGCAGACCGAGTTTTCGGACTGTTCTCGCCCCTGCCTGGCCGCACCGACCTCATAGAGCACCACATTGAGATGCCCCGGGGGTGGTAGTGCGCAGCCGCCCTTACAGGCTACCCAAACACAAGAAAAATGTGGTTCGGGAAGAACTCGAGGCCATGCTCGAAATGGGCATCTTCGAGGAGTCCCACAGTGACTGGAGCAGCCAGGTGGTCTTGGTACCCAAGACCGATGGGGCGGTCTGGTTCTGTGTAGACTATAGAAAAGTCAACGCGGTGTCTAAATTCGACGCGTACCCAATGCCTCTTATTGATGAGTTGCTCGATCGACTAGGCACGGCTCACTTTTACTCAACACTGGATTTGACAAAGGGTTATTGGCAGATCCCCTTGACTCCATTATCCCGAGAAAAAAACGGCCTTTTCCACACCGTTCGGCTTACACCAGTTTGTCACACTTCCTTTTGGGCTGTTTGGGGCACCCGCTACGTTCCAGCGACTGATGGATAGGGTCCTCCGCCCCCACGCCACCTATGCGGCCGCGTACCTAGATGATATCATTATTTATAGTAATGACTGGCTGCGGCACCTACAACACCTGAGGGCCGTCCTTAGGTCACTGAGGTGGGTGGGTCTCACAGCCAACCCAAAGAAGTGTGCGATTGGGCGGGTGGAAGTACGGTATCTGGGCTTCCACTTGGGCAACGGGCAGGTGCGTCCCCAAATTAACAAGACAGCAGCAATTGCGGCCTGCCCGAGGCTCAAGACCAAAAAGGGGGTGAGACAGTTTCTGGGGCTGGCTGGCTACTATCGTAGGTTTATACCTAATTAATCGGACGTCACCAGCCCGCTGACTGATCTGACTAAAAAGGGGGCACCAGATCCGGTCCAGTGGATGGAGCAATGCCAGCGGGCTTTTTCTGAGGTGAAGGCTGCACTGTGCGGGGGGCCACTGTTACACTCCCCTGACTTTTCTCTCCCCTTTGCATTGCAGACAGACGCATCAGACAGAGGGCTGGGGGCCGTTCTGTCCCAGGAGGTGGAGGGGGAGGACCGCCCCGTCCTGTACATAAGCAGGAAGCTGTCGGTGCGTGAGGGGCACTACAGCACCATCGAAAAGGAGTGCCTGGCGATCAAGTGGGCAGTCCTCGCCCTCCGCTACTACCTCCTGGGGCGCTCTTTCACCCTCTGTTCGGACCACGTGCCCCTCCAGTGGCTCCACCGCATGAAGGATGCCAACGCGCTGATCACCCGTTGATATCTGGCACTCCAGCCCTTTAATTTCAAGGTGGTTCACAGGCCGGGGGCACAGATGGTTGTGGCGGACTTCCTCTCCTGTCAAGGGGGGGGGGGGGGGGGGGGGTCAGCTGCAGGCCGGACGGCTGCCCAGCCTGAGTTGAGTGGTGGGGGTATGTGGCAGCGGGGGTGTGGTCAAGCGTCAGTCTGTGACCGGAGGGCGGAGTCAGGGAAGGTAAGTGGCAGAATCACTGCACCTGATGTTGGTTAATCTGTGTTTGTGTGTCTTCCCCAGTGACCGCGCCCTATATAAGGAGAGAGAGAGCAGAGGAAGGAAGCTCCCTCCCAACCACAACACATGTGTGTGTGTAGAGTGTGAGATAGTGTGAGTGAGTGAGTAAAAGCTCATCTCATCTCATTATCTCTAGCTGCTTTATCCTGTTCTACAGGGTCGCAGGCAAGCTGGAGCCTATCCCAGCTGACTACGGGCGAAAGGCGGGGTACACCCTGGACAAGTCGCCAGGTCATCACAGGGCTGACACATAGACACAGACAACCATTCACATTCACACCTACGGTCAATTTAGAGTCACCAGTTAACCTAACCTGCATGTCTTTGGACTGTGGGGGAAACCGGAGCACCTGGAGGAAACCCACGCGGACACGGGGAGAACATGCAAACTCCGCACAGAAAGGCCCTCGCTGGCCACGGGGCTCGAACCCAGACCTTCTTGCTGTGAGGCGACAGCGCTAACCACTACACCACCGTGCCGCCCCTGAGTAAAAGCTGAAAAGCTAAATTAAGTAAAATAAAAAGTTTTCTTTGTGGAACTTAATCCTGGCCTGCCGTCTTTCTGTGCTCCACCCATACGACCTGCCACAGTCATGTTACTGAGAAACAGCAAACTCATCTGTCCTGAAGCGTCTTCCTGACATTCAAGGCTAAATCCATCTCATCTCATCTCATTATCTCTAGCCGCTTTATCCTGTCCTACAGGGTCGCCGGCAAGCTGGAGCCTATCCCAGCTGACTACGGGCGAAAGGCGGGGTACACCCTGGACAAGTCGCCAGGTCATCACAGGGCTGACACATAGACACAGACAACCATTCACACTCACATTCACACCTTTCACACCTACGGTCAATTTAGAGTCACCAGTTAACCTAACCTGCATGTCTTTGGACTGTGGGGGAAACCGGAGCACCCGGAGGAAACCCATGCGGACACGGGGAGAACATGCAAACTCCGCACAGAAAGGCCCTCGCTGGCCACGGGGCTCGAACCCGGACCTTCTTGCTGTGAGGCGACAGCACTAACCACTACACCACCGTGCCACCCCTGAGTAAAAGCTGAAAACCTAAATTAAATTAAATTAAAAATTAAATTAAATTAAAAAGTTTTCTTTGTGGAACTTAATCCTGGCCTGCCGTCTTTCTGTTCTCCACCCATACGAACTGCCATAGTCATGTTACTGAGAAACAGCAAACTCATCTGTCCTGAAGAGTCTTCCTGACATTCAAGGCTAAATTCATAAATGTTAAATTAAATAAACATCTTGCAAAAAACGGGCGGCACGGTGGTGTAGTGGTTAGTGCTGTTGCCTCACACCAAGAAGGTCTGGGTTCAAGCCCCGTGGCCAGCGAGGGCCTTTCTGTGCGGAGTTTGCATGTTGTCCACGTGGGTTTCCTCTGGGTGCTCTGGTTTCCCCCACAATCCAAAGACATGCAGGTTAGGTTAACTGGTGACTCTAAATTGACCATAGATGTGAGTGTGAATGGTTGTCTGTGTCTATGTGTCAGCCCTGTGATGACCTGGCGACTTGTCCAGGGTGTACCCTGCCTTTCACCCGTAGTCAGCTGGGATAGGCTCCAGCGACCCTGTAGAACAGGATAAAGCGGCTAGAGATGAGAATGAATGAGATCTTGCAAAAAACTTCAACATATCAGTTATTGCTTATACTTTTTGCTTTGTTAATAACTATATATTTTTCACATTCACTAGATATGAGCAATTGCGCACTCTGATTGGTTACTCTACTACTAGGATATCAGCTCATATACCGTGAGTAAAGAAAAACAAAATGGTGGCATGTTGCTGAACCAACTGAGGGCGAAATAAAAACTCTCTTCAAAAACAAAATCTGAAAAAATTTTTCTCAATTATCTAAAATAAACAGAAATAGCTAAAAGAATATCTCATCTCCTCTAGCCGCTTTATCCTTCTACAGGGTCGCAGGCAAGCTGGAGCCTATCCCAGCTGACTATGGGCGAAAGGCGGGGTACACCCTGGACAAGTGCCAGGTCATCACAGGGCTGACACATAGACACAGACAACCATTCACACTCACATCTACGGTCAATTTAAAGTCACCAGTTAACGTAACCTGCATGTCTTTGGACTGTGGGGGAAACCGGAGTACCCGGAGGAAACCCACGCGGACATGGGGAGAACATGCAAACTCCGCACAGAAAGGCCCTCGCCGGCCCCGGGGCTCAAACCCAGGACCTTCTTGCTGTGAGGCGACAGCGCTAACCACTACACCACCGTGCTGCCCTAAAAGAATATAGTGGTGCTTTTTTGTCCCCCCCCCCCCCCGAGTATTTCCTGTTCCACACTATAGCCAGTAATGGCAGTAATGCACCTTTACGTTGGCTTGCCAACTGCCAAAAAACCTGAAAGAAGAAGGAACCCCCCCCCAAAAAAGCAACAAAATATGGAATCAAAGTATTTAATGGGAAGAACATATCTTTTTTATTTTTCAAGCATTATTATCGCTATTTTTCACAAATTGCTACTGTCATTTCGCCGGTTTGTTTCCCTTCTCAGCGGAAATGATTTTGTCGGACATTTTGTATAAAGTTTTTTTTATTAAATTTGCAAAAAATACGAAAAAAAATGCTCTGTTTCTCAAAATCCAGTGAATGTGGATAGAATAAAACATTTATTCCACTCAATCTTATCGTACATGGCTTATAGCCACCTCGGCGCTCTGCGTCCGTAAGCTAGGGCTTGTCTATTTGTAATTTGGTACATGTGATTGTTAGAACAGTTACACCAGTTTGAGAGTCTTGGCTTTTCTCCAGATAAATTTTGTTTATCTCTGTGGGTTGGTGTGGTCCAACTTTAACCAGTCAGAAGCAACTCAACAGTGTTGCCAGATTGGGTGATTTCACTTTTCAAATAACACAAGTATCACCTTTTTTGTTGGTAAAAAGAGTTTTAGTGTTTTGCTGATTGGATATACATGTATTTGATTAATATTACCAACCCCAACCTATTTCCTATAAAATTCAATCTAGTTCAATCTAATAATACTACACCTACAACTAATATTACTAGTATTATAATGTATTATGTCAAGTAGCAATTATTTAATGTCTTGTGTTGTATTATTGTATTGCCCTCACTGTACAGATTCCTGCACAGCATCAATTTATTGTCTTGTACTTTGTTGTGAACTTCCAGTTTTTTGTAATTTTGCATGATGTATGTTCACTGTTGTCACTTTTGGTAATGTAGGCCTTGGAGAATATTGTGATATTCTGTTGTATATTTGCATATGGCTGGAATGATAATAATACCCTCTAATCTAATCTGTCATTTCTTTTCAATTCATATAATCATAGTTTTAGATAATTGGAGTAGTTTTGAGGGCAAGGCCGGCCTGTTAGGGCGGGACAGTATCCATTCCACTCGGGAAGGTACTGCTCTCATTTCTTGCAGCATAGGTCATAGTCTCAGAACAGGCCTAGTTAACTTGTGACAATCCAGAGCCAAGGCCAGGGGGCAGACAAAGAAGCTAAACTGACTGTCTGCTAGCTGCACAGAGTTGTCACTCAGATTCCACTATATCGAGACTGTGTCTGTTCCCCAAGCTAGACAAAAAAGTAGAAATACTCAGAGAGTTTGTTCTAGTAATCAGATTAATATAAAATTAGATCATACTGAATACAACCACTGCCAACATCATCCATCCATTATTTGTAGCTGCTTATCCTGTACAGGGTTGCAGGCAAGCTGGAGCCTATCCCAGCTGACTGTGGGCGAGAGGCGGGGTACACCCTGGACAAGTCGCCAGGTCATCGTAGGGCTAACACATACAGACAAACAACCATTCACACTCACACCTACGGTCAATTTAGAGCCACCAATTAGCCTAACCTGCATGTCTTTGGACTGTGGGGGAAACCGGAGCACCTGGAGGAAACCCACACAGACACAGTGAGAACATGCAAACTCCACGCAGAAAGGCCCTCGTCAGCCGCTGGGCTTGAACCAAGGACCTTCTTGCTGTGAGGCGACAGTGCTAGCCACTACACCACTGTGCCACCCCACTGCCAACGCCTTTGATCTAAAGTTGGGACTATTAAATATCACATCTCTTATATCTGAAGTGATAATTGTTAATGAACTTATTACTGATCAGGAGTTTTATGTACTGTGTTTAACAGAAACATGGATAAAACCAAATAAGTATGTAGCATTAAATGAAGCTAGTCCTCCTGGATACAATTATATACACCAGCCTCATCTAACTGGCAGAGGAGGAAGTGTCACAGTTATTTATAATCATTGTCTAGGCATAACACAAAAACCTGGTTATAAATTCAATGCATTTGAAGTTCTTCATATGAACAGAACATATGTAGCCACAAAAAATAAGTCTGCCCAGTTGATTCCGTTACTTATTATTTAAAGACCTCTGGGGCCATATTCTGAATTTCTTTCTGAATTTGCAGATTTCATCTTGAACCTGGTTGTTTCCTTTGATAAAGCCTTAGTTGTTGGAGATTTTAATATTCACTTTAATAACTCAGAAGACACTCTGAAAACAACATTTGTGCCCATCCTAGATTCAGTAGGAGTTAATCAGAACATCATAAGACCTACTCATAATGGTGGTCACACTCTTGATCACTCTAACATTCAGATTAAATACAGTAAATGTAGTCACACTTCCACAGTCTGAAGCTACCTCAGATCATTATCTCTTCTCATTCAAAATATGTCTTTACAATAATATATGCACCTTGCCATGCTACTATGTTAAACATACATTCATGTCAACTACTGCACAAAGTTTTATCAATAGTCTCCCAGAGATATCAACTTTGATTGGATCACCGTCAGACCCCACAGAACTTGATCTGAATACTTAGAGTCAAAATTCTGCTATACTTTAGATAATGTAGCTCCACTTAAAAGAGAAATGATTAGAGAGAAAAAACTACCACCCTCGTATAATGATTACACACATACCTTAAAAGAGACCACTCAAAAATTAGAATGTAAGTGATGTCAAACAAAATTGGTAGTATTCCAATTAGCATGGAAGGAGGACCTTCTGAAGAATAGAAAAGCCTTTAGGTCTGCTAGCTCAACGTATCTCTCCACCGTAATAGAAGATAACAAAAACAATTCTAGATTCTTAATGAGGAAAAAGACCACCATAGACACGTGCACACCTGCAATATGTAGTAACAACGACTTCATGAACTTTTTCAATGGCAAAATTGAAAATATCAGACAAAAAATTCAGAATCAGAATCAAGTTTATTGACGAGTACATTCTCACATACAAGGAATTTGCTTTGGTGATTGGTGCTTGAACAGTTAAGATAGAAGAATTTAGTAAAGACAAAAGTAGCTATATACATAGAATAAAAAATAAGAAGAATCTAAAATATATAAATTTGAAAAGTGGACATATTTAAGGGGTATGTGCATGAGTTGTTTTGAAGTCCAAACTGTACAGTATGTGCAAAAATAGGTCACATCATGAAGATGGAGAAAAGTCATGACATGAATGTGTGAGAGGAAGAGAATACAGTATGTGCGATGGGTTAAATAAATAGCCAAGCTGTGCAGTGTGTGCTGGAATGTGCAATAAAAGTTCACAAAATGAAGATGTATGACATGACCTTGAAATGTGCAAAATCACAGTTCAGAGATGAAGTGCATTAATATCACAGATTGAAAGTGTGAGGTTAGAGTCAGTGGGGGTCTCTGACCTCATTGATGAAGCCAGCTACAGTGGGGGAAAAGCTGGCCTTATGGCATGAGGTTTTGGTTCTAATGTACCGCAACGTCCTACCAGAGGGGAGTGATTCAAAAAGTTTGTGTCTGTGGTGAGAGGGGTCGGCCACAATCCTTTCTGCTCTCCTCAGGGTCCTGGACTTGTACAGGTCCCTGAGGAGAGCAGGCAGGCAATCGTCCTCTCAGCAGAGTGAATGATGTGCTGCAGTCTGTCCTTGTCCCTGGCAATGGCAACAGCATACTAGATGGTGATGGAGGAGGTGAGGATGGACTTGATGATGGTGGTGTAAAAGTGCATCATCATTGTCTCTGGCAGATCAAACTTCTTCAACTGCTGCAGGAAGTGCATCCTCTGCTGTGCTTTCTTGATGAGACAGCAGGTATTCGTCTTCCACTTAAGGTCCTGAGTGATTATAGTGCCCAGGAAGCAAAGCAAACAGGTTCCTGGCATAGGTTCCTGGGGAGTCCTGGTGCTGGAGGATGAAATGAAGAGCCATGTTGACAGCATTGTCTGCAGATCTGTTGGATCTGTAGGGAAACTGTATGGGGTCCAGGAGCGAGTTAGTGATGGCTTTAAGATGGTAAAACACAAGGCACTCGAAGGATTTCATAACCACAGAAGTCAAAGTGATGAGTCTGTAGTCATTTAATCCTGTGATCCTTGGCTTTTTGGGGACAGGGATAATGGTGGAGGCCTTGAAGCAGGCTGGCACATGGCATGTCTCTAGTGTGGTGTTGAAGATGTCTGTGAACATTGGAGACAGCTGATCAACACAGTGCTTCAGGGTAAATGGTGAGATAGAGTCGGGACCTGCTGCTTTGTGAGGGTTCAGCTTCTTAAAGAGCTTGTTGACATCCCTCTCCAGAATGGAGAGAGTTCAGGCTAGAGGTCTGCGCGGGTCAGATTTTTCAGTCCCGCCCACGCCCGCATTGTGCAGTCCCGCTCCTGCCCGCTCCCGCAAAGAATTATGATTTTCAGTCCCACTCCCGCCCGCGCCTGCCATATTTTGTCCCGCTCCCGCCCGCAAATCCCGCATGATGCAGACGTTCGTGTTATTTCTCAGGAAAGTTCTTGTCTTGACACAGCGTGATGGTGCCCCACCCCCTACTTTGAGTGGATTTGAGCATAAATATCTACAGCTCACGTTCACATTTGTTATTATTTACCTTGTTTCTGAATTCGGAATGTTGAAATGGCAACATGTAGACCTAATAATAATAATTATTTAAGTAGGCTAATCATTTAAGTATGCGCTCTCCCATGGTGCATCTCCTATGAATAATTAGTGTGAAAGGAGAGATGGATCGCACTCTTGAACTTATTCTTTTAGTTACATTTCTTTTCAGTTGTTTTTAGCAGCAGAAGGAGACAAACGTTTCGGCTGTTGCCTTCGTCAGTGTCTCTAATAATAATAATAATAATAATAATAATAATAAACAATAAAAAAAGACAGGCGAGCACGTAATTCCAAGTGGAAATTTGGTATATTTATTGTTCAGCCATACAAAACATTAGGCTAACCCAGTTTACATTTGTAAAGCATTTCTAACTAGAATATCCTAGTATGTCAGAACCTTTTGGCACTTATCACAGCAAGCAAAGGGCAGCTGATTTCCCTCCGCATCGTACACGAGTGAGAATGATTTCCAAATGTCCGATTTCAAGACTCTTGACTTTTTAACGGTAAATGTACCTCTTTTTAAAGCAGCACTTACTTTTGAAGCACTGTGAGCTTCAGTAGAGGAGCTCTGCTCTTCTGCCATGATCGGAGATCTCAAACACGGAAGAGGAAAGGAATCAGAAACGTATGAGAGATATTTATCCTCTCCTGGATCAGAATCAGAATTCTGATGACCAGCTCATCTAAGGTGTCATTGAGGCATCATGTTAGTGTGGGTCACTGGAGGCTGGGTGTGAACGGCTAATCATTAGAGTGATCAAAGGATTGCCCGTTAGGGTGATCAATGGCAATCTGACTCTCTCTGCAAATTTAGGCATCTTAAAATATTTTTATTAATGCCAAATAAAATATCCAGCACAAATTATATATGATAGACATAAATTAATAATTTATAAATTTTATTTTAAACACGTTTTTAGTTAGCGGGACTGCAGCTTATCACCGCTCCCGCCCGCGCCTGCATTGTGCACTCCCGCCCGCGCCCGCAATGAGCTTTCAAAATTTGTCCCGCGCCGCACTGCTTTGCGGCGGGTCCCATGGGTCCTGCGGGACTCCCGCGGGAGTGCAGGGCTCTAGTTCAGGCTGTGGTGGTGGGTGGAAGGGCCTCCAGGGTGAGAGGTTGTAGAGAGGCCCCAGCAGCAGTAGAGGTGGGGGTGGTGGGCTGGAGCTGGAGTGTGGAGTCACAGGGGATATCAGGACAGTCTCATTGTCTTTCAAAATGACAATACATAGTTTTCATTGACGTCACGGCATTCCGGGGAATGCCCTCCAGCCGCCATCTTGTGGGGCAAACAAAACGGACCATTGCCATTACCAGTGATGGGAATAACGGCGTTAGAAATAAATGGCGTTACTAACGGCATTACTTTTTTTAGTAACGAGTAATCTAACTAATTACTTTTTACATCGTTATAACGCCGTTCCCATTACTTACAATAAAATGCGCTGCGTTACTTTATTAAAGCTGTTTTCATCTAGCACGCTGCTCGTTCAGCCTTTCTTTACTCTGCTTTATTGTGGGGCGGGGAGATGCGAGACAACGGCATAGTCAGCCAATCAGAGTAGATTTGGACAACATACGTAGGTAGGCTCCACCTACTGCACTACTGCGCACACTTTCAATCAGAAGACACAGTGATGGCGAGCGGTCAGCCCAAGACTGCGCTTTCAAATTGGAAATACAGCCATTACTTTTCATTACTTGAAATAAAAGGCAAAAATGTCTACGTGCAATGCACATTATGTGCATTAGGAACAAAGCGTTTGTCCTCGTCAGTGGCCAGTAATTAGTAACAATTTTAATAAATACAAAAATATATTAAATTTGATAGATGTCTTATCTCACATTGTCCCACAAAAATATTAATATAGTGTAGATAACGTTACTAACTGGTTCTGTTAAGTGTCCATTTCGGTCATTAAACACATTTAACATTCACTTTTATTATGATTACACTAATTGAATTTGTTTTTTGGGGGGGGTTTGGGGGGTACACAAAATGTAACGGAATAATTACTTTCCCTGGTAATTAGTTACTTTTATGACAAAGTAACTCCGTTATTAACTCCGTTACTTTTTGGGAAAAGTAACTAGTAACTATAACTAATTACTTTTTGAAAGTAACGTGCCCAACACTGGCCATTACCGGCTACGTTATCTCGGATGAATTTATGAAGTTATATAGTCAGTTTTCTAAAATAAAGATCAATGTCGGCAAAATCAAGCAAACAGAAGTATATAGATACATTAGACGACATCTCACGACAACGGTATGCAGCCAAACTGGCCTTGATTGGGGGAATTGACCCCTACGAAGTGGACAAAGATGCATTTTCAAGTGACTATGCAGGGCTGCCAAAGCCTGAAACTGACTTCATCAAACTTTAAAGGCTGTCTGATATATACAACTTTATATATTCTAGCATTAAATAGACTGTTGGATGTTATGCAAACAGCACGCCTTTTAGCGGATGCCGCCTTTTTCACGGCTGAATCGCGCAGATCCGATTTTTTTTTTAGGGGGGGGCGTTGGAGTGTCTGATTATAATTTCAAAGTAAATTCTGTATTAAAATTACTAAATAAGCAAATCCCTTATAGTCCATGAAACAGGAAGTATAAGGATGAGAAAAAAACAGTTTAAATCGGAAAGCTGCGCACATTTGTGCGAAGCTGCGCAAATGTGCGCAGCTTTTCAATTTAAACTGTTTTTTTTCTCATCCTTATACTTCCTGTTTCATGGACTGTAATGGATTTGCTTATTTAGTAATTTTAATACAGAATTTACTTTGAAATTATAATCAGACACTCCAACGCCCCCCCTAAAAAACCAAATCGGATCTGCGCGATTCAGCCGTGAAAAAGGCGGCATCCGCCAAAAGGCGCGCTGTTTGCATCCCATACACAAATCAAATCATACAGAATAGACCTAAAATGTTTTTCAAAAATGACCCTTGCGTGAGTGAAGTGACAAGTGTCAAATAGAAATGTGACAAACGAGCGATATTAAGTGTACATTACAATGTAAACGTACACTCAGTGGTTCCAGTTAGGCATTCTCCAGAGATTGTTTACATGATGTTTTGGTTTCCAAAAACAAACTTAAACACAATTGATTGTTTATTTAAACAACTTACCACTTATAAAATGATCGGAGCAGACTTTGCTGTGTTTGGAAGACTGATAATCCTTGCGGTTGATTCTCGCAAGCCATAGATTTCTCCTTTGTATGCTGAGTTTCTTTGTTTGCTCACCTTCGTGCTCCCGTACAGTGGGAATTCCATAAAAGCTCCGCTTGAGGTCATCATTTGACCTATTACGACAGCCGTGAATACAACAGGTGTGCACCATTGCTAGCTTTAAATAGCCTGCTTGGGTTCTTTTGAAGACTTTGTACTCGCGCGTTACAATGTGTGCTCAGTGACCTGTACGGTAAACTTGACCCACAAGATGGCCGCCACTAGAGAATCCCCTCTGTGACGTCATGTGAAAACTATCTATAGAACTTATTCAGTTGGTTGGCCAGGTGCAAGTCGTTAACAGAGTGGGGGGATGAAGGTTTGTAGTTAGTGATCTGTCTGAGCCCTTTCCAGACAGACATAGAGTCACTGGCTGAGAACTGGTGTTGGAGTTTCTCAGAGTATAGTCATTTAGCTTCTCTTACCATCTTGCTAAATCTGTTCCGAGACTTTTTAAACCTGTTCCTGTCTGAATTTCTGAATGCTTCTTCCTTTTGCAACCTTAGCTGTCTGAGCTTATCTGTGAACCAGGGTTTGTCATTATTGTAATTCACTCTGGTTCATGATGGAACACAGCAGTCCTCACAGAAGCTGATGTAGGATGTTACAGCCTCTGTGTACTCATCCAAACTGTTGGTAGCAGTCCTGAACACATCCCAGTTTTTATAGTTCAAGCACACCTGAACGGTCTCCGCAGCCTCATTGCTCCATTTCTTTGATGCCCTCACTACAGGTTTCCTCAGCTTTAATTTCTGCCTGTATGTAGGAATCAGATGGACCATGACATGGTCAGAGTGGCCCAATGCAGTGTGGGGGATGGCATGATAGGTAGTGTAGTAGTGATCCAAAATATTCTCTTTTCTGGTCAGGCATTTAATAAACTGTTTGTGTTTTGGTAGTTCATGGCTGAGGTTACTTTTGTTAAAGTCACCGAAGACAATAACTAGGGAGTCTGGATTAGTCTGCTCCACACCCAGTATCTGGTTGGCCAGCATACGCTGTGCGTGCTGCACATTGGCCTATGGTGTAATGTAAACACCAACCAGAATGAATGAAGCGAACTCACGGAGGGAGTAGAAGGGTTTACAATGAATGAAAAATGATTCTAGGTCAGGAGAACAGTGTAGCAGGATCACTGACACATCACTGCACCAGCCACTGTTTACATAAAAACAGATTCCACTACCCTTTGTTGTACCGGAGAGATCCGTGTTATGGTCTGCGCTGGAAGCCGGCCAGCTGGAGCACAAAATCCGGTATGAGTCTGCAAAGCCACGTCTCCGTGAAGCATAAAATGGAAAATAAATGAAAGTCCCAGGAGGGGGCGTTGTTGAGCAATGGAGGAGTAAGACATGTTTCTAGTAGCTCTGGTAACTCTATGGCTATTAATAAGCTAAATGTTTGCATATCCATTCTAAACTACTTTGAATTTATATATGAAGACACGAGTTAGTGGTAAATAGCGATCTAAAGGGAAAACTGATGCCGAAGAGGGGAAAATCCAAGAAAGATGACCAACAGGAACCAGGCCTTGATCAAGCCGTGGACTTGATTGATGAGATAACACCCAGCAGCATGAGTGAGGAGGTGGACCCATCAATTCACAATGTGCTGGTACCGATTACGACACCATGGACTGCAATGGACCAGATAAAACAGGACATTTGTGCTACTATCGATGACCATATACAGACTGTATACACTGTGTTAAGAGAAGAACTTGCCACAACCAGAAAAGATCTGCAAGTATCCATCTCAGCTCTTGAGAAAACTACGGCATCGCATGACAGTACCATTAACGAAATAGAAAAGTCTGCCTCATACCACTTGGATGAGGTCATGGCTCTTTAGCGCCAGGTTACTTGTCTGAATTCTGAAGTTGTACGAAAGATATGAGGACTTAGAGGGTTGCTCAAAGAGACACAATATTGGGATCGTCAGGATCCCCGAGGGAAAGGAAGGTTCGAGACAAAGAGATTTTATTGCTAAACTCCTTCAAGATCTTCTCTCCCTCGACAAGAAGCCCCTCACTGATAGAGCACATCAGATCCTCTGCAAGCGACCTGAACCTAATGAGCCACCCAGGCCATTCATCTCGAGGCTACACTATTATCATGTGCTTGTGGACCTCCTACCTAAGGCTACAGCAGTGAGGCAGCTCCAATATGAGGGCACACGTATTCAAATTTTCCCGGACTATCCCCCCGCTGTGGCAAAACGGAGAGCACTGTTCAATTACACCAGGGAAATACTACGGAAGATACCCAGCATCAAATATGGCTTACTCTCCCCTGCAAGGCTACTGATAATCCACAGTGACACCCAGATCTCCTTCATGGACCCCAGCAAAGCTGAGAGGTATGCTGCACATCTTTCTGCATCAGAAGCGACTACATCAAGGCAGGATGACATGTAAACCGCCTTTGAGGTTGGAAAGTAAGACACAGCACTCGTTACACCTGGCTGCTGGCTTGCCGGCCTTAGTGACTATGTTAACACAGTAACATGATGCGATGTTGGCACAGACAACTTATTGGTAAGGCTGTTTATGTTAATGATTGGTTAACAAGCTGCCAGGTTAAACGTTATGGGAACAGTAAAGCCTGGTGAATATTTTATTTTGAGCCAAATTCTAATTCTGTCTTGTTCATTTCTTAGTTAAAATTAATTTAGTGCCCAGTTGAATATGTTACACCTGGTGAACTCTGTTTCTTGTTCATGTCACTGATTTAATATACCTTGTTTACTAAGCTGTGGGTGGTAAAAGAGAGCAACTGGACTTGCTTGAAGATTCTTGAAGACGTTTCACCTCTCATCCGAAAGGCTTCTTCAGTTCTGTCTGACTAAGGCCCTGTCCACACGGCAACGGATTCAGGTGAATCCGATACAATTGTTTATCGTTTCGGCCTGGCGTCCACACGGCACCGGCATTTTGGGTGCCCCAAAACGCAATCTTTTGAGAACGGGTTCCAGAGTGGAAAGATCTGGCAACGTTGCCGTTGCGAAGTCGTCTGGATGAGTAGAACGGATTTGTTTACGATGACGTCACAACCACATGACTGTGAGTGCTTCACACCGGGTAGAAGTGT
The DNA here is from genome assembly GCF_027579695.1 of Neoarius graeffei. Taxonomy (NCBI): domain Eukaryota; kingdom Metazoa; phylum Chordata; class Actinopteri; order Siluriformes; family Ariidae; genus Neoarius; species Neoarius graeffei. Next base: position 16,627,791 of record NC_083592.1, on the reverse strand, counting down.
AACGAACTCGATGCGAGTTGTCAACAAATCCTATAACTTGGTTCATGAAACGCGCTTACAAAATATTTTCACTGTGAATATTTATTGTGTAATGGTGCAAAGTGAGAGAGAGAGAGAGAGAGTCAAGCCCGCCAGCAAAAATAGGGAAAAAAAGGAGCGATCTCACCTCTTCAGATGTTGGTTTAAGTCCTACAATACATTCCTCAAAAAGGGCATAGAAGAACAAATTAATCCATCAACGTGTAGCATTCAATTTATTCCGGACCATTAAAGACGCCGCCTTCCGCGTAGAATCATACGTCATCCTCGCTGCCATATTGGATGGGTCAAAGCGGAGAATAAAGATGCCTCATTCATGTGCTGCGTTTAACTGTACCAACAGGTTTACCGTCCAAACGAGATCACATGGGATTACCTTTCACAGGTGAGACTGGAAAAATACTTTTCATTGTATTTGGTCATTATAATGTAATTTTACGAACAGATTTTTCTGACTTTGTGGCTAATATGAAGTCTCGCGCATAATAGTTTATGCGCATGCGTCCTTACTTCTTCTATTGTTCTGGTGTCTCCGAAGGGACCGTCTTACAGCGCCCCTAGAGGTGTGGCATGTGTATTGCATCGTTTTCAGCAAGCGTTGCGTTGCCATATGGACCTGATATTTTACTGATCGTTGCCCATATGGACCCGATATTTTTTTAAATAACATCTCGTTGCCGTTGTCGTGTGGATGTAGCCTAATAGGGAGTATCAGGTATTTATCCTCTCATGGATGAAAAGCAATCCTAAGGTGTCGTTGAGTCATCCTGTTGGTGTGGGTCACTGGGGGCTGGGTGTGAACGGCCTTGAGAGTCGTTGGGGTGATCAATGGATTGCTGGTTCTCTCTGTCCTCCTGTGAGTCACTGAAAACAGCTGGGTTTTGGTGTGCATTCAGTTGTCTGGGAAGTGTGCCAAGGACTGCATTGTAGGTGGCTGATAAATGATGTCTTAGGTGGGGTTTACATTAGACCATATCAGCGGATCATCAGATTAACGTTTTTAAAACGATTAGTGTGCACACAGCAACGCCAATACATGATTCGCGTGCACACAGCACCGCCAATACACGGATACGCTCGGCTCCGCAGGCATCCTGCGTTCCAAATCACTCCGCCCTGAACAGCGAGTGCCCTCTGGAGGGTGCGCACTCCGGCCCTGCGCAGCTCACAGAGCGCACGAGTGGAGCGCACGAGCAGTGATTTGGGACTGAGCCGCTGTGTGTGTGATCTCAGTGCATGTCGGGCATGCGCGTCACTTACCACTTGCAAGTGGAAGGATGGCAAGCCTAAAGACAATCATAACTACACAATGGGCAGTATTTGCATCAGTATTTGCAGTATTTTCATACTTTTATACTCTTTAATGAAAGGTGATACAAGGCGGAAGTCCGCGCCGTTTTTCAGCAGTCGCGTCACATGACCAATGCCAGCGAATCAGGAAGGTGGATGTCACAGTGACGTTGTCCAATGACGACGCCAGCTAGAGCTCAGCACAGCGTATCCGCGTATTCTCAATGTTTACACAGCACCGGACCAGACACGATCTGGATTGAATACGTGGACCCTGGCGGATTCCCGTTTCCCGGCGTTTCCAGGCGTTTTAATGTAAACGGACAGTGCATCCGCGAAGAAAACGAGACAGATACGGTCTAATGTAAACTTGGCCTTAGACCCCCACCTCTGTTCAGTGATGGCCGTTCCAGGTTGACAAAAATGGCTTCTTTAACTCCTCGCTCATACCAATGATCCTCTCTGGCTAAAATGCGTACGCTGCAATCCTGAAATGAGTGTCCTTTGTTGTTAAGATGAAAATAGACAGCAGAGTCCTGGCCTGAGGAACTGGCTCTCCTGTGTTGAGCCATGCGCCTGTGAAGCGGTTGTTTTGTTTCCCCAATATATAACCCCGATTCCAAAAAAGTTGGGACAAAGTACAAATTGTAAATAAAAACGGAATGCAATAATTTACAAATCTCAAAAACTGATATTGTATTCACAATAGAACATAGACAACATATCAAATGTCGAAAGTGAGACATTTTGAAATTTCATGCCAAATATCTCATCTCATCTCATCTCATCTCATTATTTCTAGCCGCTTTATCCTGTGCCAAATATTGGCTCATTTGAAATTTCATGACAGCAGCACATCTCAAAAAAGTTGGGACAGGGGCAATAAGAGGCTGGAAAAGTTAAAGGTACAAAAAAGGAACAGCTGGGGGACCAAATTGCAACTCATTAGGTCAATTGACAATAGCTCATTAATATGATTGGGTATAAAAAGAGCATCTTGGAGTGGCAGCAGCTCTCAGAAGTAAAGATGGGAAGAGGATCACCAATCCCCCTAATTCTGCACCGACAAATAGTGGAGCAATATCAGAAAGGAGTTCGACAGTGTAAAATTGCAAAGAGTTTGAACATATCATCATCTACAGTGCATAATATCATCAAAAGATTCAGAGAATCTGGAAGAATTTCTGTGCGTAAGGTTCAAGGCCGGAAAACCATACTGGGTGGCCGTGATCTTTGGGCCCTTAGACGGCACTGCATCGCATACAGGCATGCTTCTGTATTGGAAATCACAAAATGGGCTCAGGAATATTTCCAGAGAACATTATCTGTGAACACAATTCACCGTGCCATCCGCCGTTGCCAGCTAAAACTCTATAGTTCAAAGAAGAAGCCATATCTAAACATGATCCAGAAGCGCAGATGTCTTCTCTGGGCCAAGGCTCATTTAAAATGGACTGTGGCAAAGTGGAAAACTGTTCTGTGGTCAGATGAATCAAAATTTGAAGTTCTTTATGGAAATCAGGGAGGCCGTGTCATTCGGACTAAAGAGGAGAAGGACAACCCAAGTTGTTATCAGTGCTCAGTTCAGAAGCCTGCATCTCTGATGGTATGGGGTTGCATTAGTGCGTGTGGCATGGGCAGCTTACACATCTGGAAAGACACCATCAATGCTGAAAGGTATATCCAGGTTCTAGAGCAAGATATGCTCCCATCCAGACGATGTCTCTTTCAGGGAAGACCTTGCATTTTCCAACATGACAATGCCAAACCACATACTGCATCAATTACAGCATCATGGCTGCGTAGAAGAAGGGTCCGGGTACTGAACTGGCCAGCCTGCAGTCCAGATCTTTCACCCATAGAAAACATTTGGCGCATCATAAAACGGAAGATACGACAAAAAAGACCTAAGACAGTTGAGCAACTAGAATCCTACATTAGACAAGAATGGGTTAACATTCCTATCCCTAAACTTGAGCAACTTGTCTCCTCAGTCCCCAGACATTTACAGACTGTTGTAAAGAGAAAAGGGGATGTCTCACAGTGGTAAATATGGCCTTGTCCCAACTTTTTTGAGATGTGTTGTTGTCATGAAATTTAAAATCACCTAATTTTTCTCTTTAAATGATACATTTTCTCCGTTTAAACATTTGATATGTCATCTATGTTCTATTCTGAATAAAATATGGAATTTTGAAACTTCCACATCATTGCATTCCATTTTTATTTACAATTTATACTTTGTCCCAACTTTTTTGGAATTGGGGTTGTACGAGTCCGTGCATTCCTCACTGCACTGAACTGCATACACTATGTTGTCCTGTTTGTGTCTGGGTATTCTGTCCTTAGGGTGGACCAGTTTCTGCTTCAGGGTGTTACTGGGTCTGAAATGTACCGGAATGTTGTGTTTGTAGAAGATCCTCCTGAGTTTCTCAGATAGACCAGAAATGTAGGGAATGACAATATTCTTGCGTTTGTTCCTGTTATCCTCCTTGTCCATTATGTTCCTTTTTCTGCTCTTGAAGAAGGCCCAGTTGGGATACCTGCAGTTCTGAAGTGCTTTCTTGATGTGATTCTGCTCCTTCTCTTTTCCCTCTACCATTGTAGGAATGCTCTGAGCCCTGTGTTGCAAGGTCCTAATGACCCCCAATTTGTGTTCCAGTGGGTGGTGAGAGTCGAAGAGTAGGTACTGGTCTGTGTGTAGGGGTTTCCGGTAGACCTCGATGCTAAGGCTTCTGTCTTGTCTAATGTGTACATCACAATCCAAGAAGGCTAGATTATTCCCACTGACGTCCTCCCGAGTGAAACTGATGTTGATATCCACTGCATTGATGTGCTTAGAGAAGGCTTCCAGCTCATGGGTTTTGATTTTAACCCAGGTGTCATCCACATATCTGAACCAGTGGCTGGGAGCAACTCCTGAAAAAGTGGTCAAAGCTTTATGTTCCACTTCCTCCATGTAAAGATTGGCCACAATAGGGGACACCGGTGAGCCCATGGCGCATCCATGCTTCTGTCTGTAGAAATTTTCATTAAACTGGAAATAAGTGGTAGTCAGGCAGAGGTCAAGCAGGGTGCAAATCTGGTCCATGGTGAGGTTCATTCTATCCAGTAAGGTGCTGTCTTGAAGGAGGCGTTTTCTAACAGATTCGACTGCTTCTGTGGTGGGAATGCAGGTGAAAAGAGAAGTGACATCGTAGGAAACCATGGTTTCATCTGAGTGAGTCTAGTTTGAGGTCTGCAACTTTAATAGCAAAATCTTGGGAGTTTTTGACGTGATGTGGTGTATTCCCAACAAGAGGAGCCAGGATGGTGGCTAGGTGTTTGGCAATGTTGTAAGTAACAGAGTTTATACTGCTGATGATAGGTCTGAGTGGAGCTCCTTTCTTGTGAATCTTGGGGAGTCCATAGGAACAGCTTCCCCAGGGTACAATCTGGAGTACAGAGATCGGTTGATGGCTTGGTCCTTTTCTAGTTGTTGCAGGCAGCTAACAACTTTCTTTTTGTAACAACTGGTGGGGTCCCACCTCAAGGTTTCATAGGTGGTTGTGTTGCTGAGGAGACTGGTCATCTTGGAGTGGTAGTCCGCTGTGTTTATACTATATACCTGATACTCCCTATTAGTCAGACAGAACTGAAGAAGCCTTTCGGATGAGAGGTGAAATGTCTTCAAGAATCTTCAAGCGAGTCCAGTTGCTCTCTTTTACCACCCACAGTTTACTGAGAATCTTCACAGACTTGTTTACTAAGTGAGTTAATGACCTTAAGAGGCATTATCTGGTTCCTCTTGACTTAAAAAAATCCACGTCTTCTACTATTATAATACCAAACTAAACACTAAGAAAAGGGGTGGTGTGGTGTATGCAATAAAAATAATACATGGGTAGGAATGTATATTTGTATGTCCACCTTTTGCCACTCCATCAAGAATTAATAGCTCTCCCCTTAAATTGGGGACAAACTTGTCTTTATGTTTTTATTTACTGTTTTTTGTTTCTTACTTCTTCCACTAAGAATATTCAGCTTTTGGGATTACCAGGCTGTTTAATTTAGTTTCACTTTTACAACAGCCCATCTGAAGGTGAAGGGAAGTAATGTATATTTACAGTTTAGTTTTAAGTACTTCCTTAAGAAGGCTTGCGCCATACTTAGTTAGAACTGGCCAGAGTAGTTCTGTTCTTTATGTGTTCTTTTTTTTTGGTTATGGGGAACGGGTTGACCTTGGGTAGAAGGCAGGTTTTCTGGATGGTAGGAGACGGACAGGGAGACCATTTACTCAAGCTTAACTTTGTGATAGTTGTGCTGTTAGGAATTTTCTGTTGGTTACAATTAGCTGATGCATAGTAATGTAAACTCCATTGGAGGGAGTAGGGTTCTCACATTTTCAAGTTGGAATGTACGTGGAGTGAATAACCCTGTTAAGAGAGGAAAAGTTGTGACTCACCTAAAGTCTGGCTTCGGATGTAATGTTTCTGCAGGAAACGCATTTAAAAAACAACTCACATGGTAGGTTGAAAGCTAAATGGATAAGAGAGGTGTATCATTCAAATTTTACATTTAAAGCAAGAGGTACAGCCATTCTACTAAGAAAAGGCATGCCCTTTTTGCAGAAAAAAACAATTGCAGATAAAGAAGTCCGCTACATTATTGTAATTGGAGAGATTCATAACACCTCCTTCACTTTTGTTAATGTGTATGCTCCTAACATGGACAATCCCATATTTTTTCCAAAGGTATTTACTTTGATACCGGATATTTCACAGACACAGTTAATTATGGGGGGGGGCCTTCAACACTGTCTTGGACACATATCTTGTGCCTCATCCGAATTTCTAAACACGTTCATTAAAAATACAAACATTTTGGACATATGGAGAATTATGAACCCCTCAGGTACCCAGATAGCACACCTATGTCAGTCCACCATCGGCGCAGCCGACAGTCCATCAGAGGTATGACCAACGGGTCTTTGTTGGGCTGACATCGGCAAGCAGATAAAGGAAAAAAAAAAGGATGCAGATATTCACTTTAACTGTTCTCATTTTTTTTATTCTAAAGATTACTCAATTATAACAACAGCAGGGTAGTATTGTCTCATCTCGTCTCGTCTTCTTCCGCTTATCCGGGACCGGGTTGCGGAGGCAGCAGTCTAAGCATGGAAGCCCAAACTTCCCTTTCCCCAGACACCTCGGCCAGCTCCTCGGGAAGAACACCGAGGCGTTCCCAGGCCAGCCGAGAGACATAGTCCCTCCAGCGTGTCCTGGGTCTTCCCCGGGGCCTCTTCCCGGGGGGACATGCCTGGAACACCTCCCCAGGGAGGCGTCCAGGAGGCATCCGAAAAAGATGCCCGAGCCACCTCAGCTGATTCCTCTCAATGTGGAGGAGCAGCGGCTCTACTCCGAGCTCCTCCCGAGTGACTGTGCTTCTCACCCTATCTCTAAGGGAGCGCCCAGCCACCCTGCGAAGGAAACTCATTTCGGCCGCTTGTATCCGCGATCTTGTTCTTTCGGTCATTACCCAAAGCTCATGACCATAGGTGAGAGTCGGAACGTAGATCGACCAGTAAATTGAGAGCTTCACCTTTTGGCTCAGCTCCTTCTTCACCACGACGGACCGGTAAAGCGACCGCATCACTGCGGAGGCTGCACCGATCCACCTGTCGATCTCACGCTCCATCCTTCCCTCACTCGTGAACAAGATCCCGAGATACTTAAACTCCTCCACTTGAGGCAGGACTTCTCCACCAACCTGGAGAGGGCAAACCACCCTTTTCCGGTCGAGAACCATGGCCTCGGACTTGGAGGTGCTGATTCTCATCCCAGCCGCTTCACACTCGACTGCAAACCACCCCAGTGCATGCTGAAGGTCCTGGTTTGAAGAAGCCAACAGGACAACATCATCTGCAAAAAGCAGAGATGAAATCCTGTGGTTCCCAAACAGGATTCCTTCCGGCCCCTGGCTGCACCTAGAAATTCTGTCCATAAAAATTATGAACAGAACCGGTGACAAAGGGCAGCCCTGCCGGAGTCCAACATGCACTGGGAACAGGTCTGACTTACTGCTGGCAATGCGAACCAGACTCCTGCTCCCTTCGTACAAGGACCGGACAGCCCTTAGCAAAGAGCCCCGAACCCCATACTCCCGAAGCACCCCCCACAGAATACCACAGGGAACACGATCGAATGCCTTCTCCAGATCCATAAAGCACATGTGGACTGGTTGGGCAAACTCCCATGAACCCTCGAGCACCCTCTGAAGGGTATAGAGCTGGTCCAGTGTTCTGCGACCAGGACGAAAACCGCATTGTTCCTCCTGGATCCGAGGTTCGACTATTGGTCGAATTCTCCTCTCCAGTACCCTGGAGTAAACTTTCCCTGGGAGGCTGAGAAGTGTGATTCCCCTATAATTGGAGCACACTCTCCGGTCCCCTTTCTTAAAAAGAGGGACCACCACCCCAGTCTGCCACTCCAGAGGCACTGTCCCCGACCGCCACGTGACGTTGCAGAGGCGTGTCAACCAAGACAGTCCCACAACATCCAGAGACTTGAGATACTCAGGGCGGATCTCATCCACCCCCGGTGCCTTGCCACCAAGGAGCTTGCAAACCACCTCAATGACTTCGGCTTGGGTAATGGATGAGTCCACCTCTGAGTCATCAGCCTCAGTCTCCTCAGTGGAAGACATGACGGTGGGATTGAGGAGATCCTCAAAGTATTCCTTCCACCGCCCGACAATGTCCTCAGTCGAGGTCAACAGCTCCCCACCCGCACTGTAAACAGTGTTGGCAGAGTACTGCTTCCCCCTCCTGAGGCACCGGACGGTTTGCCAGAATTTCTTCGAGGCCGACCGATAGTCCTTCTCCATGGCATCCCCGAACTCCTCCCAGTTCTGAGTTTTTGCCTCCGCAACTGCCCGAGCTGCAGCACGCCTGGCCTGCCGATACCCATCAGCTGCCTCAGGAGTCCCGGAGGTCAACATGGCCCGATAGGACTCCTTCTTCAGCTTGACAGCATCCCTTACTTCCGGTGTCCACCACCGGGTTCGGGGATTGCCGCCACGACAGGCACCGGAGACCTTGCGGCCACAGCTCCAAACAGCTGTGTCCACAATGGAGGTAGAGAACATGGTCCACTCAGACTCAATGTCCCCCGCCTCCCCCGGAAGCTGTGAAAAGCTCTCCCGGAGGTGGGAGTTAAAGACCTCCCCAACAGAGTGCTCGGCCAGATGTTCCCAGCAGACCCTCACCATACGTTTGGGCCTGCCAGGTCTGTCCAGCTTCCTCCTCCGCCAGCGGATCCAACTCACCACCAGGTGGTGATCAGTTGACAGCTCAGCCCCTCTCTTCACCCGAGTGTCCAAGACATAGGGCCGGAGATCAGATGAAACGACTACAAAGTCGATCATCGACCTCCGACCTAAGGTGTCCTGGTGCCACGTGCACTTATGGACACCCCTATGCTCGAACATGGTGTTCGTTATGGACAAACCATGACTAGCACAGAAGTCCAATAACAAAACACCACTCGGGTTCAGATCGGGGAGGCCGTTCCTCCCAACCACGCCCCTCCAGGTGTCACTGTCGTTGCCCACGTGAGCATTGAAGTCCCCCAGTAGCACAATGGAGTCCCCAGTCTGAGCACCCCTCAGTACCTCTCCCAGGGACTCCAAGAAGGCCGGATACTCTATACTGCTATTTGGCCCGTAGGCACAAACAACAGCAAGAGCCCTCTCACCAATCCGAAGGCGCAGAGAGGCGACCCTCTCGTTCACTGGGGTAAACTCCAACACATGGCGGCTGAGCTGGGGAGCTATAAGCAAGCCCACACCAGCCCGCCGCCGCTCACCACGGGCGACTCCAGAGAAGTGGAAAGTCCAGCCCCTCTCGAGGAGCTGGGTTCCAGAGCCCAAGCTGTGCGTGGAGGTGAGCCCGACTATCTCTAGCCGGTACCTCTCAACCTCCCGCACAAGCTCAGGCTCTTCCCCCCCAGCAAAGTGACATTCCATGTCCCAACAGCCAGCCGCTGTGTCCGGGGATCAGGTCATCGAAGCCCCTGCCTTCGACTGCCACCCAATCCACACTGCACCAATCCCCTACTGCTACCTCTGTGGGTGGTGAACCCACAGGAGGTCGGGCCCACGTCACCTCTTCGGGCTGAGCCCGGCCGGGCCCCATGGGCAAAGGCCCGGCCACCAAGCGCTCGCATACGAGCCCCAACCCCGGGCCTGGCTCCAGGGTGGGGCCCCGGCTGCGTCATACCGGGCGACGTCACGGTCCTTGCTTTTTTTCTCCATAGGGGTTTTTGGTGAACTGCTCTTGGTCTGGCCTGTCACCTAGGACCTGTCTGCCTTGGGAAACCCTGACAGGGGCATAATGCCCCCGACAACATAGCTCCTAGGATCATTCAAGCACACAAACCCCTCCACCACAATAAGGTGGCAGTTCTAGGAGGGGAGGGTAGTATTGTAACTTTTTATTTTTAGTATTTTAAATACTAAATAAGTATTTTTAGTAATTTAAAGTATCCATCAGAGGTATGACCAGCGGGCCTTCATTCGGCAAGCTGATAAAGGGGAAAAAAGTGAGATCTCATTATTCTCGCATGTCCTGCCACCCGTGAGCTGTTGGTGGTCCAATAACAGACCACCAGATGTGTTTGCCGCTCACTGTTGCTAGCGGGTCGCCGGATTCTGAAAATATTCTGCAGATTCTGAAAATAAAAAGGGTAGTATTGTAACTTTTTATTTTCAGAATCTGCAGTATATTTTCAGAATCCAGCGACCCGCTAGCGACAGTGAGCGGCAAATACATCTGGTGGTCTGTTATTGGACCACCAACAGCTCACAGGTGGCAGGACATGCGAGAGTAATGAGATCTCACTTTTTTCCCCTTTATCAGCTTGCCGAATGAAGGCCCGCTGGTCATACCTCTGATGGATACTTTAAATTCAGAACTTAGAATTGCAGAAGTGCAGAGTGCACCTGGTCCAGATGGTCTGCTGGGGGAAATTATACAAAACACCTGGTCCAGACAATCTGCTGGGGGAAATTATACAAAGCGTTTAGCAAAATTATGTCTCCTTACTTACTAAAAACATTTGGATATGCTCAGACCAATGGTTGCTTACCCACTACTTTTACTGAGGTTGTGATTACAGTAATTTATAAAAAAAGGGAAGGATCCTCAGGAAGTAAGTTCCTACCATCTTATCTCATTACTCAATGTCGAAGCAAAATTGTTTGCCAAGGTACTGGCCAATAGATTAAGTCCATTATTAGGCAAATTAATTCACATAGACCAGATAGATTTTATCCCTAATAGAAACTCCTTTTTCAACCTCCGGTGCCTCTTTAATATTATATATACAAAAAGAGGATCATCTACAGATCTGGCCATACTTGCACTGGATGCAGAGAAGGCATTTGATCAAATTGAATGGAAGTATCTATTTGAAGTTCTTAATAGGTATAATCTTGGCAATTACTACACATGATTAAACTAATTTACAGAAGTCCATCAGCGCAAATTTTGACAAATCATTTAATATCACCTACATTTAATCTGCATATAGGGACAAGACAGGGGTGTCCCCTATCCTTCTTGATCTTTGCTCTGGCTTTTGAGCCTTTAGCCCAGGGGTCGGGAACCTATGGCTCGCGAGCCAGATGTGGCTCTTTTGGTGACTGCATCTGGCTCGCGGACAAATCTGACATTTGTTAACAGTTGGTCAAAAATAATTTTGTTAGGCATATATTATCAAAGTTTAAAAAATGACTTCCTGAAATCTAAATGTTAAATTAGCTTTCAAAATATAAAATATGATCACGTATTTGCAATCCATTCCATCTGGGTTTTTTTTCACCGCTGAAGTTCACGGGTGCGTCAGATCAGCCAATCCCAGCAGGCGACACGTCAGACATTAAAAAAAACGCGATTTTTATTGGACAATAAGGTGCCTACGGGGTCGTGTGAGGTAAAATTACATCCGCTTTATTTAAAATTCCAGCTAGCTACCTGTTGCATGCACAACTAACAAAGAAGATGGCGAAGAGAAAAAAGGATGACGATTACCGAACATTTCAAAATGAGTGGACAGAAGAATTCGCATTTGTGGAGAGAGGAGGCTCGGCTTCGTGTCTAATATGCAATGACAAAATTGCTTCAATGAAACGCTCGAATATCAAGCGCCACTTTGAGACACGACATGCTGCATTTGCAACCAAATATCAAACCAAACCAAATATGTTCGGATCTACGTATACATGTGAGCAGTCCTTCTCTCATCTAAAACACATCAAGACCAACCTAAGATCGCGTCTAACTGATGAAAGCCTCAACGCCTGCATGAAGCTCAACCTCACCGCATATCAGCCAGATTACAAAGCCATCAGTAAAACGATGCAGTCCCAGAAGTCTCATTAATGGTGAGAAGTGGTTTTTTTCCCCTTCTTGGCTTCAATATAAAAACGTAATTAAAAATAATACATTCGTACACTCTAAAATTGTTTGGTCTTTTTAAAAATACATAGGCCTACATTTAATTGTATTCATTTTTTTAATGGTATGGCTCTCACGGAAATTTTATTTTTTTAAAATGGGCATTTATGGCTCAGTCAGCCAAAAAGGTTCCCGACCCCTGCTTTAGCCCCAAGTATTAGATTAGATCCTTAGATACATGGATACACTACTAGAGAGTCCAATAATAAAATATTGCTGTATGCAGATGATATTTTCCTGTATGTAACGCAGCCTGAAGTCACTATTCCAACACTTTTAAATAAAATTAATCTATTTGGGACATTATTGGGATATAGTTAATTGGTCTAAAAGTGTCCTAATACCAATCCACATGAATGCTCTGACGCTTCTGGATAACTTCCATTTTAAAAGCTCCCTTATTTGGGGATCGAAGTAACTAAGAATTACTCCTCTCTTTTTTCAGGCTAACTTTTTCCTCTAATAGAAAAATTACAGGAGAGAATATCATTTTGGATAACTCTCCCAATTTCCTTAATTGGAAGAATTAATGCTATAAAATCATCTTTCTTCCACAACTGTTATATTTATTCCAAAATATCCCTATTTTCCAAAAAAAAATCATTTTTCAAAAACGTAGACTCATAACAATCCAGAAAGTGCACAGAACAAATAAACTGAATTTATGTAAAGCAAAGCCAAAGGGAGGACTAGCGCTCCCTATTCTTACTTTACCACTGGGCTTCAGTGGTTAAAACCATTACCTTTTGGCTAGAAACACTGACACCATCACCAGACTGGTTAAAAATGGAGCAGGAAGATTGTTATCCATATGACTTAAGTGCAATTTTGCTGGCTCCAACAAAAATAAATAAGTCCTCATGCAATAATAACACCATCATACATAACATAATTTGTACTTGGAAACAAATCAAACGGGCGGCACGGTGGTGTAGTGGTTAGCGCTGTCGCCTCACAATAAGAAGGTCCGGGTTCGAGCCCCGTGGCCGGCGAGGGCCTTTCTGTGCGGAGTTTGCATGTTCTCCCCGTGTCCACGTGGGTTTCCTCCGGGTGCTCCGGTTTCCCCCACAGTCCAAAGACATGCAGGTTAGGTTAACTGGTGACTCTAAATTGACCGTAGGTGTGAATGTGAGTGTGAATGGTTGTCTGTGTCTATGTGTCAGCTCCGTGATGACCTGGTGACTTGTCCAGGGTGTACCCCGCCTTTCGCCCGTAGTCAGCTGGGATAGGCTCCAGCTTGCCTGCGACCCTGTAGAACAGGATAAAGCGGCTAGAGATAATGAGATGAGAACAAATCAAACATAAGTACGATCTTAGTTCGATTGCCCCTCTATTGCCAACTGTCAAAAATACTTCATTTCTGCCCTCTTACCTGGATAAAGCTTTCTCTAAGTGGAGTAAAAGGGGTATTGTCTGTGTTGGGGACCTCTATACAGAAGGCGCTTTTGCATCCTTTGCACAGCTCCAGAGTAAATGTAGACTGGAGAACAGTAAGTTTTTCCATTATTTACAAGTCAGAGACTATGTACAGAAACATTCTAAAGGCTTTGAGACAGAAACACATTCCGTATTAGATGACTGTCTAAAACTATCACCTAACGAAAGTAAATTGATTTCTGTTATTTATAACAATCTCCTGTCAACTTAAAACTACAAACGCAAGTGGGAGGAGGAGCTTGGTGAATCAATTCCAGACAACCTGTTGGAAGAAAGTCTGGAGAATATTCATAATTGTTCAGATAATACAAAACACTGTCTTATTCAATTCAAAATTATTAATAGGCTCCATTATTCTAAGGAGAAACTGCATACCATATATCTAGAGGTGTCCCTTCTATGTGACAAAATGTCAGTCCTCAGTCGCATCCCTTCTGCATAGCTTTGTTTTGTGCCCAAAACTTAAACCTTTTTGGTTTGATATCTGTAACATCATGTCAGAGGTTATGAAGGTTCTTATTAAACCTACTCTGCTCATCATCCTCGGCATATCAGAGAGCTCCAAGCAACTAAATAAGGCACAACAATACTTCCTTTCTTACGGCTTCATAATGGCAAAAAAAATAAAAATAAATAAAATCCTTACATTATGGAAAAACACAACTGTCCCTACCTCTGGAATGTGGCTCGAGAATTTAACTAACACACTTCATTTGGAGAGAATAAAATATGCCTTGAAAGACAAGCTCCAACAATTTAATAAAATTTGGAAACCCCTCATATCATATCTTACAGCCACAGCCCCAGCACAACAACAACAACAACAAAAAAAGCTAGCATACACTAAACCAATACAGAGGTGATTGCAGAGTAGATGGTCTCTTAGGATGGAGAGTGGGGTGGGACCTTGACACTGGTCAACCCATTTTATGTTTATACATTGTCCTTCTGTTGTTTGTTTGGTTCCTTTTCCTTTGTGTCTTGTTTGACATTACCAGTGTGCCATATTTATTATTTTTATATAAAGAATCCTGTGCCATAGGTACCCTGCAATGTTGTTTTGTAAAGTCCCTGTTTCTCCCCACCAGCAGCTAGAGTTTTTCCAGTTTGTTGCTCAGTGAGTACACACTGGAGAGAAATATCACAGGTAGTGGAGTGTGAAGTCAATGCCGACAGAGGCACATGAGCACACCAGTGCATTTCCCTCTCCTCTGGTGTCTTACTGAGTGAGCAAAGGTGAGAGCCCCTTTGACCAGAATGTTTTCACAGATGACACCAGAAAAGTTGGCAATAAGTCCCCTGGAGTTGTGCCCCTAATGTTCAGGAGCTCTTCTCTGGTGAAAGAGATTTGAGTATCGCAGCAGTGAACTGAGTTTATAAACAAAAGACAAAACAATGTGCACCAAAACACCGAGGCAGCCATCCACAGTGCCATCATTGAAAAGCCTACTAATTTAAGGCCAGACAATTTAAGTAACCCTTTAGTTAATACTATACAGCAAAATCCAAAATACAGCAACAAGAGTTCTTACTAGAACTAGAACATATGACCACATCACCCCAATCTTATCCACACTGCACTGGCTCCCAATCAAATTTCGCATTGATTATAACATACTACTATTTACATATGAAGCACCAAATGGTCTTGTGCCACAGTACCTGAGCGAACTTCTGGTCTTTTATGACACGCCACACCTACTTAGCTCAAAAGGTGCAGGCTATCTGTTGGTACCTCAAATAGTGAAGGCTACATCAGGGACAGAGCCTTTTCTTCCAAAGCTCCACAGTTATGGAACAGCCTTTCAAGTAGTTTTCAGGACTCTGAACACAGTCTCAGTGTTTAAGTCTAGGCTGAAAACATATCTGTTTCATCAAGCCTTGTATTAATATCTTTTTATTTGGTAAAGGAGTAGATCTGGAGGGTCCTCAGGCATAGAGTGCTTTGGTAAACTGGGATGTATGGATGCTGTCCCGTCACCCCCCCCCCCCCCCCCCCCCCACACACACACACACACACACACACACATTCCCAACAATGTTTCCATCAATGAACACTTTATAACTTCAACAAAACAGACTTCATGTTAAAACTATGATTTTCCTGGTTACACAGTTATACTTTGTGACTATATAGGACACTGTTATAGAAGCAAATTATTTATCTTTAGTATCTGTTATGCCCCAAATAAGGATGGGTTCCCTTTTGAGTCTGGTTCCTCTCAAGGTTTCTTCCTTGTGTCATCTGAGGGAGTTTTTCCTTGCCACCATCGCCACAGGCTTGGTCAGTGGTGATAAATTAGGGATAAAATTAGCTTATATTTAAAGTATTTAATTTTCTGTAAAGCTGCTTTGTCTGTTGTTAAAAGCGCTATACAAATAAACTTGACTTGAATTGACATTCACTCAGGGTTGTTGATGGTTTAGTGCAGAGGTGGGCAAACTACGGCCCGCGGGCCACATCTGGCCCGTTGGCGTTTTTAATCCGGCCCGCGGAAGACAATCATATAAACATGATTGAGCAGATCTATAAACTATAAGCATCAGTGTTATCACGTAGACAGGTGTTCTAGAGATCCGTCTTTCCAGTCAGTTGTATTCACGCGAGATTACATTTGCAGAGTGGTGCAGCACGTGCCATGGAAGTCATTATGGCGCCCGTGCCACTGATGATCTCGAGAACACAGGATAAAACTTTACAATGAGTGGTCCTAAAAAAAGAAAAGTGGACAGTGAGTGCAGGGTGTTCAATAAAGAATGGACAACTAAATATTTTTTTGCTGAAGTCCGATCAAAGGCTGTATGCCTTATTTGCAAAGAAACCGTTGCAGTTTTATAACATCAAACGGCACTTTTCCTCCAAGCATGCTAATTATGCTAACAACCAGTCAGCGCAAGCACGGACGAATACAGCTCAGCGGTTGCTGAGTGAATGTGAGTATTAACTCATTTATGTCCCTGTCTGCTATTATAGGTGTATTATGAGCAGCTGACCTTGCTTCTGCTTATATCTGTTCCTGGACTTTTGCCTGTGGAGGTTATTCTGATCTATGAGTGGCCTTTTGGAATATGAAAACCTGTTTGGAACCTGTGTTTTGATTTTTTGAGGACTGGAAATATTTCAGTGAGTGACTTTGAACCTGAAAACCAGTTTGGAGTTTTTTGCTTTCTTGAGCTGTTTTGTCTGATTTTGTGGGCTGGATGGATCCAGTGCCAAACCACTGAACTGCAAACATGTTGGCATGGTGTGGTACCCAAACTGTTGAACTGCAAACATTTTGGAATGGTGTGGTACCTCTCCTACTAATGGTGGTTGGTTGTACTGGCAGGCTGGAAGTGGATGGTTAAAAAAACAAAACACTCAGGTGTAAATCTACGAGTTCAGTGAAATGTACAAAAATGATATGTACTGATATGTAATTTAGTTCAATTTAATGATATGCAATTTAGTTGTATGTATAAAATGATACAAATATACAAATACATTGGCATCCTACTTATCCTGGCAGCTCAAAGATGTAATTTAAGAATTAAGTGTGCTACTTTTCTTACTGTCACGTGTGTTTGTGTGTGTGTGTGTGTGTGTGTGTGTGTATGTATTACTTTTCTGGATGGATCCAGTGCCAATCTATTGAACTGCAAGCATTTTTCTGCTCTGTCTTTGTTGACTGAGAACTAAAATAAATGTCAATCTGATCTGCATTTGGGTCTCTGTCAGTGAAGGCCTTACAATAACACTAAAGCTTTTCCGGTTTATGTTCGATATGTATGAAGTTGGTGTTGGCCCAGCCCGCCTGGCAAATTTCAAAAGTCTATGTGGCCCCTGAGCCAAAAAGTTTGCCCACCCCTGGTTTAGTGGCTGGCTGCTTTATGTCCCGGGGCATGTCTATGTTACCTTCTGGTTCTCCCTTTTAGTTTTGCTGTCATAATTAGTCTTGCTGGAGTCCCCGCTTGCACTCAGCACACAATGTATACGGTTCTTAACCATGAGGTGACAGTGGACATATCTAACAACCTGTGCTTGCTCTCTCTCTCTCCCTCTCTCCCCCCCTCTCTCAGAGGATTGTGGGTAGCGGGTGAGCTGCAGGTGTTTGGAGTACATCTCTGATCATTTTCTAGCTTTTCCTGGTTTTTCAGTCTTTTATGTTTTTCTTTCCTTTGTTGTGTTGATTTATAGTGAAACTTTTGTGTAGTTGACAGTGTGTGAGCCAGCTACTGTCAGTCAAACTCACTCCACAATGGATTTTAATGGAGATTTCTCCCGCCTGACCCTGAGACATGGGTGTAAGTGCATGCCGGATGACTCCATACCTATTGAGGAAGTCCTAACTGCATTCAGTGATCAGGTTGGTGGCGCAAACGTCAGATCAGCTTCCTGTATGAATAAAGCAGTGGTGGTTTTTCTTGCAGAGAATGAAATGGTCGATATGCTAATTGCACAGGGGTTAATGATAAACAACACGTATGTAACTCTGTTTCTGCTTTCCGGTGTTTCTAAGAAAATTGTGTTATCTAATGTGCCTCCTTTTATTCAGAATGAGAGCCTGAAAAGTGATCTCAAGCACTATGGAAAATTAACAGCTCAGATAAACATGATTCCTTTGGGTTTAAAAAACGCCGGACATTAAGCACATCATGTCTTTCCAACACATCATGTCTTTCCACCAGTTTACCTACATGATCCTTATTCACAGCATGAGCTGCTAAATCTCTCTGTTAAACTAGCAGTAGAGGGTAGAGATTACACCATCTTTATCAGCTCAGAACAGATTAGATGTTTTGAGTGTGGTGAACACGGCCATGTCAGACAGGCATGTTGGCCCAGGCACAAGAGCAGCCAGGCCGAGGCACAGACACCCAGACACTGAGCACCTGAGGGAGTCTGCAGCATGCGCAGTGCCAGTAACAACTTCCACTGAACAAGTCAAGTTTGTTTGTATAGAGTTTTTAACAATAGACATTGTCCCAAAGCAGCTTTACAGAATCTGAATGACCCAAGACATGAGCCAATTTTATCCCTAATCTATCCCCAATGAGCAAGCCCGTGGCGACGGTGGCAAGGAAAAACTCCCCCAGACAACACGAGGAAGAAACCTCAAGAGGAACCAAACCCAAAAGGGAACCCATCCTCACCTGGACAACAACAGACAACGTGACTATAACATTAACAGTTTTAACATGAAGTCAGTTTCGTTGATGTTATAACTCTTCATTAATGGAAACTTGAGTGCAAAACTGTTCATGTCAACTGCAGTCCTAAAGTTAGCAAGTCAACTGTAGTCCTCAGCCATAAAAGCATTACTGTAAGTGTCCAGAGCATCTTCCAAGTGTGACTTTCAACTGTCCACATATGGTAGGGCCGTCCTCCACAGGAGCGAGGTGATGAGACTCCAACCAGACATAGGGCATCAGAATGGATCAGGCAGGTCCGAGGAGCAGAAGAGGTCAGCACCTTGATCCCAAGATTGACATATCACTCAAAGGGACAGATTTGAGGGGGGGAGGGGGAGAAAACACAGGTTGTTAGGTATGCCCAATAATTATTAATAATTATTCAGGTATCACCTGAATAAGTAGGTACAGTATACATTTTGCGCTGAGTACAAGCAAGGACTCCGGCAAAATTAACTATGACAGCAAAACTAAAAGGGGAGAACCAGAAGGTAACACAGGCATGAGGGAGCCCCGGGACATAAAGCAGCCAGCCACTACACCATCAACAAACTCGAGTGAGCAATCAGAGAACAATCAGAGGAAAAAATGCCCACCCCTACTAACCAGTCTGACACAGATGATAACCATAACACTGATAACACCGCCAAAACCCCAGCAAGCCACAGCACTGATCTAACGGTGCAGCGTAACCCCAGCGTTAAAAGGAAGAAAAATATTAAAAAGCAGGAATTGACTTCTCCGAGCCCCCCACTGACTCTGCCCCTGTCTCAGACTGAACCGGCCTGGAGTATGGAGCAGTCACAGTCTGTTCCTCCAGAAGCTGATCTTGATGTTATTCTTGAAGCTGAGACTAGAGCCCTGCACTCCCGCGGGAGTCCCGCGGGACCCACGGGATCCGACGCAAAGCAGTGCGGCGCGGGACAAATTTTGAAAGCTCATTGCGGGCACGGGCGGGAGGGGGAGTGCACAATGCGGGAGCGGGTGGGAGAGGTGATAAACTGCAGTCCCGCTAACTAAAAACGTGTTTAAAATAAAATTTATAAATTATTAATTTATGTCTATCATATATAATTTGTGCTGGATATTTTATTTGGCATTAATAAAAACATTTTAAGATGCCTAAATTTGCGGATGTGGTTGTGGCAGCGGGGGCGTGGCCAAGCAGCAGTCTGTGAATGGAGGGCGGGGTCGGGGAAGGTAAGTGGCTAGGTCATTACACCTGATGTCAATTTGTGTGTGTGTGTGTGTGTGTGTGTGTGTGTTTGTTGCAGGGATGGAGTATAAAGGGAGGGGGAGAGGAGAGAAGAGGGATTTGCTCCCCGACCACAACACGTGTGTGAGTGAGTGAGTGAACGAAAGAAAGAAAGCAAGCTGAAAAGCTCAATAAAGTGAGTGGTGTGCGTCCCAGGTTTCAGCACCACTGTAGTAATCCCCGATGTGGGTGGAGCACAGAAGCACGGCAGGCGAGAGTTCGTGTTCACACCCACTCACTTTATTGAGCTTTTCAGCTTTCTTTCTTTCACTCACTCACTCACTCACTCACACACACGTGTTGTGGTCGGGGAGCGAATCCCTCTTCTCTCCTCTCCCCCTCCCTTTATACTCCATCCCTGCAACAAACAAACACACACACACACACACACACACACACACACACACACACACACACACACACACACACAAATTGACATCAGGTGTAATGACCTAGCCACTTACCTTCCCCGATCCCGCCCTCCATTCACAGACTGCTGCTTGGCCACGCCCCCGCTGCCACAGTGGTCTAATCTCGCGTACGTTTCCGATTCCTTTCCGCTCTTCCGTGTTTGAGATCTCTGATCATGGCAGAAGAGCAGAGCTCCTCTAGTGAAGCTCACAATGGGTATCTCTGTAAAGCCTCAGCTGCGCATGCCGCCTGGCAACGCGCACCCTCGCTACGTGCGTTAGGTGAAGGATCGGTCAGTGGAGAGCTCAGCTAAGCTCAGCATGTTTAATTCCCCAAGCCAATAACAAGAACTTCTGTGAGAAATAATGCGAACGTCTGCATCATGCGGGATTTGCGGGCGGGAGCGGGACAAAATATGGCAGGCGTGGGCGGGAGCGGGACTGAAAATCATAAATCTTTGCGGGAGCAGGACTGAAAATTCTGTCCCGCGCAGACCTCTAGCTGAGACAGAGAAGGAAACACAGGGAACCTGCTCTGGGATGGCTTTAGGAAGCTCTCAGTGTGATAATGAGACAGAGAATGAGTTTGAGGACATATAGAGTGGCTCTGATAAAAACACTGATACCTCTGAGGTGATCGCCAGATTAACTAAATCTTTTAACAGTTCTTAGTTATACACTGTCTCACAGATAAACTCATTCTTAGATTTGACCAAAGGGGCTAGAAAACCCTGAATTGATTAATTCTTCCCAAATTTATTACATTTTTATCTATCCTGTAGCCATGCAGCATGTAACTCTTGAAGAACTTGACCAACCAAAACGATACCACCTTAAAAAAACTAATGCCAAAAGTAAAAAGCATGATTCAATGCAAGTCCAAAAAAGAAGAGACACCATTAAAAAAGAAAGGAAAAGAATCATCATGTATTCCCCAGTGCAAATTTTTAAGCTCATCATCATGGCATCTCTGAACATTGGCTCTCTTAATATCAACAGTTATCATAGTGCTGAGAAGAGGTTTAGTCTTTTCAGCTTTTTACCTCTAAAAAAAAGCAAACATCATTTTCTTACAAGAGACCCACACAGAGACCAACAATCAGACACAGTGGCTAAATGAGTGAAAAAGTCAGGTTTTCCTTAGTCATGGCTCAAACATGAGCACTGTGGTCACCATACTGTTTAGATATTCAGGAACAGCCAGTAAACATAGTAGAAATTGTACCTAGGAGGATGCAGAGAGTAGATATGAATCACTACAAACTCTCCTTTTCCCTGATCAACATGTACGCTCCCAATGTCGGCACAGGCCACATTCAGTTTTTTGATTGTTTGAATAAAGCCATCTCAGACATTCCCCAAGAAAGAATAATTATTTTAGCTGGTGATTTCAACTGCACATTGAATCATAGTTTAGACCACAACCACAGTGAACCTCGTCCTCGCTCAGCAGAGGCGCTCAGAACCATAACACAGCCTAGTAGATGTGTGGAGGGAAAATCTACCTACAGACAGACAGTACATCTGGTTAAAATCCACTCCTGAAAAGATCTACACAGGTTTGACACTCAGAGTTTCAACAGAGGCAAGTTCTATAACAGTTACATAAATCCCACTCCATTCTTTGACCATCATTATATCTCTGTCACTGTCACAACCTCACTGAGCACTTTCCATCAACATCACTGGCACTTTAACAATAGTTTACTACAGGATTAGCACTTTATTCATGCTTTTACACTTTTCTGGGATTCTTGGAGAGAGAAAAAAAATCATAGTACTCATCACTAAGTCAGTGGTGGGACATCAGTAAAATCCAGATCCAGTTTTTCTGGCAACAATACACCAGAAACAACACTGGCAAAATCAAGAAGAAAATCAGCTTTCTTGAAAAAGAAATCCTCAAACCGAGCAGCTCAATAAGCAAAGAAGAGGAAACAGCAACCATAGAAAACCTGGAAAAGAACAGACTTCTTCTGAAACACTTATATGAAAAGAGATCAAGGTGCAATGGTACGACCCATGTTCACACAGTTCACAAAGAACTGGAGACCAGAGGTTTCAACTGTGATATGTGGAACGTGGGGTGAACGGGTTGCATGGTGAGTGTTAATGCCAGTTTGACGGAACATGGATTGATTACCTTACTGACGAGGAAGGGTCCTACGTATCTGGGAGCCAGCTTGCGGGAGACAGTTCTGAGAGGCAGATGGCATGTGGAGAGCATGACTCGCTGCCCCACCCGGTAGGTGAGCGCCTTAGAGCGGCGCTTGTTGGCCTGCCTCTTGGATGCTAGGGTGGAGTATAGGAGTCTTCTCTGGGCCAAGGCCCACGTCCTCCTGCAGCGGCATATGAAGGTCTGGGCTGAGGGTACGGCGACCTCCTCCTCTTGGTTGGGGAAGAGTGGTGGTTGGTAGCCTAGGGAGCACTGGAAGGGCGAGAGACCTGTGGCAGATGAAGGCAGAGTGTTGTGAGCATATTCAACCCAAGGTAGGTACTTGCTCCAAGAACCGGCATCCCTGGACGCCATGCACCTGAGTGCCGCTTCCAAGTCTTGATTTGCCCGTTCCGCCTGGCCATTGGTTTGGGGGTGGAATCCTGATGAGAGACTACAGGTGGCCCCAATGAGTTTGCAGAAGGCCCTCCAGAACTGCGCAGTGAATTGAGGATCCCAGTCGGAGACGATGTCAGTGGGGAGTCCGTGTATGTGGAAGATGTGGAGGATGAGTAGTTCGGCAGTTTCTTTAGCTGTGGGAAGCTTGGGCAGAGGGATGAAGTGGACTGACTTAGGGAAGCAGTCAATGACTGTGAGAATGCATGTGTTGCCACCTGAGTTGGGGAGTTCTGTGACGAAGTCCAGGGCAATGTTTGACCCAGGTCAACGTGGAGTTGGGAGGGGTCTCAGCAAGCCGGCAGGGGGTCGATTGGCTGTCTTGTTCCAGGCACACGTGTGGCAGGCTGCCATGAATGAGTGCCAGGGTTTGAGCAGCTCCCGGGTGACAAGTCAACTTGGAGCCATGACCCCACTGCAGCACCTGGGTTCACACAGAACAGAGAACAAACAGATGGTTATGTGGTATATTGCTAGAGTTACCAGCCCCGGGGTCCTGCTCCAGGGCCTTCTGCACTAATGTCTCTACCTCAAGTAGGATGGCCCCCACAAGACAGTGTGGAGGGAGGATGGTTTCGGGCATTCTAGACTCCTCCTGGCAGGAAGAGAATATCCTGGACAGGGTGTCCAGTTTGCCATTCTTGGAGCCTGGGCTGTAGGAAAGCGTGAACCGGAATCAGGAGAAGAAGAGAGACCATCGGGCTTGACGTGAGTTGAGACGTTTGGCGGACTTGAGGTATTCTAAATTTTTGTGGTCGGTCCAGACAATGAAGGGGAGATCCGACCCCTCGAGCTAGTGTCTCCACTCCTCCAAGGCCAGCTTGACGGCCAACAGCTCTCTATCGCCGATGTCGTAGTTCCACTCAGTCTATCCACTCTGGATAGACTAGAAAATGTTGTGGGAGTTAAGGGAATGGCCCTCTCCTGGCTCAGGTCTTATCTAACTGATCGTTATCAGTATGTTGATATAAATGGTGATATTTCTAGACGTACCAAGGTAAAGTTTGGTGTTCCACAAGGTTCTGTCTTGGGTCCACTGCTTTTTTCTCTATATATGTTACCTCTGGGTGATATTATTCATAAAGATTGTATTAGTTTCCACTGTTATGCTGATGACACACAGTTGTATGTCTCTGCAAAACCTGATGAGAGACACCAGCTTAATAGAATTGAGGAATGTGTTAAGGACATTAGACACTGGATGCTTATTAATTTCCTTCTGCTTAACTCTGACAAGACTGAAGTACTTGTGCTAGGACCACATGCAGCTAGAAATAAGTTTTCTGATTACACAGTAACTCTGGATGGCCTTTCTGTTTCTTCACGTGCAGCAGTAAAAGACCTCGGAGTGATTATTGACCCCAGTCTTTCATTCGAAACTCACATTGATAACATCACCTGGATAGCTTTCTTTCATCTCAGAAATATTGCAAAGATAAGAAATTTAATGTCATTGTGTGATGCAGAAAGACTAGTCCATGCTTTCATTACCTCCAGGTTGGATTATTGTAATGCCTTACTGTCTGGATGTTCCAATAAGTGCATAAATAAGCTCCAGTTAGTTCAAAATGCAGCAGCAAGAGTCCTTACTAGAACTAGAAAATATGACCACATCACGCCTGTCTTATCCACACTGCATTGGCTCCCAATCAAATTTCGTATTGACTATAAAATACTACTATTGACCTTTAAAGCGCTAAATGGTCTCGCACCACAGTACCTGAGTGAACTTCTGCTCCTCTATGACCCGCCACGCCTACTTAGATCAAAAGGTGCAGGCTATCTGCTGGTACCTCGTATAGTGAAGGCTACATCAGGGGGCAGAGCCTTTTCTTACAAAGCCCCACAGTTATGGAACAGCCTTCCAAGTAATGTTCGGGAATCAGACACAGTCTCAGCATTTAAGTCTAGGCTGAAAACATATCTGTTTAGTCAAGCCTTTTGTTAATGGTGTTTATGAGGTAAAGGTGTAGATCTAGAGGGTCCTCAGACATAGAGTGTTTTGGTAATCTGGGATGTATGGATGCTGTCATTCCCCACTCGCTTGCTCACTCGAGTTTGTTGACGGTGTAGTGGCTGGCTGCTTTATGTCCCGGGGCTCCCTCATGCCTGTGTTACTTTCTGGCTCTCTCCTTTTAGTTATGCTGTCATAGTTAGTTGCCGGAGTCCCTGCTTGTACTCAGTGCAATATGTATACTGCTCCTACTTATTCAGGTGACATTGTGCATACCTAACAACCTGTGTTTTCTTTCCCTCTCCCTCCCACCCCAAATCTGTCCCTCTGAGTTACATGGAGTCAACAGGAAATCTTTTGGTGGAGAGGGTGGAGACCTCGACTGGCTATCGTAGCTTTCAGGGAATCGGCCATCAGACTTTCTGTCGCATGTCCTAGACCCGGTGAAATGTAACTGAATTGTCTTGGCCAGCCCTAAGGGTCCCATCTGCATCTCATCATTGCTGAGGATTGTGCTCCCATCACCCAATCAAGCATCCAGCCAGAGCAGGTCATGATATATTTTTTACCATATTAACATGCCATTGTTGTGTGTTATGCCTGATGTAAAGACTCTCATCTCTGCGAGCCTACCACACAGATTTAATATTTGTCATTTTTAGGGCATACCTAACAACATGTGTTTTCTTTCTCTCTCTCTTCCCCCCCCCCCCCCCCCCCAATCTGTCCCTCTGAGTTACATGTTGGTCCTGGGATTGAGATGCTGGCCTCTTCTGCCCCTCGGACCTGCTTGGTCCATCCTGGTGCCCTGTGTCTGGTCGGAGTTTTATCGCACCGCTCCTGTGAAGGACAGCCCCATGAGGACAGTTGAGGGTTATACCTGGAGGATGCTCTGGACTCTTACAGTAATGCTTTTATGGCTGAGGACTACAGTTGTCTTGCTAACTTTAGGACTGCAGTTATCATGAACAGTTTTGCACTCAAGTTTCCATCAGTGAAGAGTTATAACATCAACAAAACTGTCCTCATGTTAAAACTGTTAATATTATAGTCAGGCTGTCTGTTGTTGCCCAAATGAGGATGGGTTCCCTTTTGAGTCTGGTTCCTCTCGAGGTTTCTTCCTCATGTCGTCTGAGGGAGTTTTTCCTTGCCACCGTTGCCACAGGCTTGCTCATTGGGGATAGATTAGGGATAAAATTAGCTCATGTTTTAAGTCGTTCAAATTCTGTAAAGCTGCTTTGCGACAATGTTTATTGTTAAAAACGCTATACAAATAAACTTGACTTGACTTGACTTGACTCAGCAGGAGACAGCCGGCGAGAGAAGAAGCAGGGCTGGACCTTGTTGTCATTGGCCCTCTGGGAGAGAACAGCTCCGACCCCGGACTCAGCAGCATCGACCTCCACAATGAACTGCTTGGCTGGGTCGGGTATGGTGAGGATGGGTGCTGTGGTGAACTTGCGTTTGAGCATGGAGAAGGCTTTCTCTGCTTCCTCCCCCCACTCGAATGGGCTCTTGATTGAGGTCAACGCCGTGAGAGGTCCGGGCACCATGCTGAAGTCGCGGATGAAGCGCCTGTATAAATTAGCAAATCCCAGAAAATGCTGGAGTTCTCGCCACAAGGATGGGGTGAGCCAGTCAGCGACTGCCTCAAGCTTGAGGGGGTCCATCTGGATCCTTGCTGGGGAGATGATGAACCCCAGAAATGAGACAGAGCTCTGGTAGAACTCACTTTTTTCCGCCTTGACAAATAGCTTATTCTCTAACAGGCACTGGAGGACCTGCCAGATGTGACCCCGATGTTTTTCCAGGGAGCAGGAGAAGATCAGGATGTCATCCAGGTACACAAAAATGAAGATGTTGAGATAGTCCCTTAAGACGTCGTCCACGAGTGCCTGGAAGACTGCGGGAGTGTTGGTCAGGCCGTAGGGGACTACAAGGTACTCGTAGTGACCCATGGCGGTGTTAAAGCCCGTCTTCCACTTGTCTCCCTTCCTGATCCTGACAAGATGGTAAGCATTATGTAGATCCAGCTTGGTAAATACCTTGGCTCCCTGGAGTAGTTCAAAGGCCGTGGTCATGAGCAGTAGTGGGTAGCGGTTCTGACCGTGATGGCATTGAGACCTCGATAATCAATGCAGGGTCTGGGCAACTTGCCTTTTTTCTCCACGGAGAAGAATCCTGCCCCTGCTGGGGAGGAGGAAGGGCGGATGATCCCAGCTGCCAAGGACTCGGAAATGTACTTCTCCATAGCTTGCCTTTCGATGGGAAAGAGAGAGTCGAGTCGTCCTTTGGGTGGCGCCATCCTGGGCAGGAGGTTGATTCCACAGTCATAGGGTCTGTGAGGAGGGAGGGACACTGCTTGGGCCTTACTGAAGACAAGCTTTAGGTCTAGGTATTCCGGAGGCACATGAAACGCGCTGGCTGAAGGCTGCGGTGGCTTGGCGGGAGGCAGAGCGGAGTTCAGGCAGGAAGCCAGGCAGGACTGGCTCCAGCCTAAGATGGAGTTGTCAGCCCAGTTTAGGTGAGGGTTATGCTGCATTAACCAAGGTAATCCTAGAACGATGGGTACATGGGGGTCGTTCATGACATGAAGTTGGATGGTTTCAGAATGATTACTGGAAATCCCCAGGGTGAGCGGGGCGGTGAGGTGGGTGATGGTGGTCAAGCCGGTGCCATTGAGTGTAAGGACAGTGAGAGGGATGTTGAGAGCGAGTAGTGGGATTCCCAGACACTTGGCGGTGGTGGAGCAGATCAGGTTCCTGTCCGCCCCTGAGTCGACGAGGGCCTGGAGGTGGTGATGCTGGTTGTCGAGGATGATGATGACAGGGAGTAACGGTCGATCAGTGGGGGGCTGGTTCCGAGCGTTGCCCACCAGGGCCCCTCGATTCACTGGTGGGCTTGTCCTTTTAACGGGCAGGCTTGGCAGATGTGTCCCAGCTGACCACAGTAGAAGCAGGCCCCTGTGCTCCACCGGTGCTGTCGTTCTTCAGCTGACACCCGAACCCGGTCTACCTGCATGGGTTCAACGGACGAGGTGGGAGATGGAGAGGAGGTGAAGCTGGGGCAAGTCTTCTCTCTCCTCCATTGCTGGATACAGGCATCGATACGGTTGGCGAGGTCCATGGGGCTGGAGAGGTCTGACGGCAGTTCCCGCGATACCAACTCGTCCTTAATGGTGTCGGACAAGCCGTGCAGGAACGCGTCAACCTGGGCGGTCTTGTTCCAACTGCACGATGCTGCCAATGTCCGGAACTCGATGGCATAGTCTGAGGTAGACCGGGACCCCTGCTGCATGAGTTCTCTAGCCGCCTCCTGGCCGGACAAAGAACAGTCAAAAGCGCGCCTCATCTCCTCAGAGAAATCTTTGAAGTTGGAGCAGAAATGTGCATTAGCGTCCCAGACCGCTGTTCCCCACTCCATGGCCTTGCCAGTGAGGAGCGTGATGGTATATGCTACCCTGGAGCGTTCTATGGGGAAGGTCAGAGGTTGCATCTCTAGGATTAATGAGCATTGAGACAAGAAAGATGTGCAAGTACCTGGTTCTCCATCATAGGGTTGAGGCACTGGGAGTCTTGGCTCGCGGAGAAAGGCGGTGGCAGGGGCTGGAGTTGGAGGTGGCTGGGCAGGGGTAGACACGGCTTGATAATGCTGCATCTGCATAGTGAGGAGGTTGAGTGAGTCAGACAAGGTGGCGAGGTTCTGATTGACTTGTCGTAGGTCTTGCTGATGGGTCCCGAGGAGAGTCCCTTGTTGTTGGACAGCCGTTCTCAGATGGGCGAATTCTGCTGGATCCATGCTGGCCAGAAAGTACTGTTAGGGTTGCTGGAGGTGTGGTGAATTAGGACCCAAAAGCAGAACATGCACACAGACAGTAATCCAAGAAGCATAGTGGGTTTAATCCAGAAAAGTAAGTGGCAAAAATGTAAACAAAACTTGATTAAGAAACAATAATGAAAATAGTCCAGGTATAAAAAGAAAATATGAAACTTGACTTAAAAAACGAGGCAGGCAAAGACATGAAGGGACACTTGAGGGAAAAAAATGAAAAAAAAAACTCTCAAGGCAAAAAACGGCTAGAGTCTACATACGAGATGTTCTGGCACTGTCTGTGGCTGAGAACAGCATTTAAAAAGGCAGTGGTGATGATCAGGAAGTGAATGCAGGTGAGCGCTCACTGAATGGGGAAGCAGGCAGGATGGAATTCCTGTCCTGGATCTGAATCGGAGCTGACGTGGGAGATCCACAAGCTCAGGGGTGGATGTCCGGGGTGGAGCATGACGGGGTGCTGGAGAGGAGAGACCAGTTAATAGTCGAACCTCGAATTCAGGAGGAACAAAGTGGTTCTCATCCTGGGCGTGGAACACTGGACCAGCTCTTTACCTTTGCAAGGGTGCTGGAGGGTGCATGGGAGTTTGCCTAACAAGTTCTACATGTGTTTTGTGGACCTGGAGAAGGCTTACGACCGTGTCCCTCTTGGTGCCCTGTGGGGGGTGCTTCAGGAGTATGGGGTTTGGGGCCCACTGCTGCCCCAACCCGGAGCAGGAGTTTGGTTCGCATTGCCCGCAGTAAGTCAGACTTGTTCCCCGTGCAGGTGGGACTCTGTCAGGACTGCCCTCTGTCACCAGTTCTGTTCATAACTTTTATGGACAGAATTTCTAGGTGCAACCAAGGGGCAGCGGGTGACCGGTTTGGTGGCCTCAGGATCACGTCTCTGCTTTTTGCGGATGATGTTGTCCTGTTGGCCTCATCAATCTGTGACCTCCAGCAGGTGCTGGGACAGTTTGCAGCTGAGTGTGAAGCAGGGATGAAGATCAGCACCTCCAAGTCCGAGGCCATGGTACTCAGCTGGAAATGAGTGGAGTGCCCACTTTGGGTCAGGGGGGAGTTGCTGCCTCAAGTGGAGGAGTATAAGTATCTCAGGGTCTTGTTCACGAGTGAGGGTGGGGGGAGTGGGAGTTGGACAAACAGATCGGGGCAGCGTCAGCAGTGTTGCGGACGCTAAACTGGTCTGTTGTGGCGAAGAGTGAGCTGATCCAAAAGGCAAAGCCCTCAATTTACTGGTCCATCTACATTCCCACCCTCACCTATGGTCGCGAGTTATGGGTAGTGACCAAAAGAATGAGATCATGGATACAAGCGGTCAAAATGAGCTTTCTCCGCAGGGTGGCTGAGCTCTCCCTTAAAGATAGGGTGAGAAACTTGGTCATTTGGGAGTGGCTCAGAGTAGAACCGCTGCTTCTCCACATCAAAAGGAGTCAGTTGAGGTGGTTTGGGCACCTTGTTAGGCTCTCTGGGCATGCTCCACCAGGAGGAGACCCCGGGGCAGACCCAGGACACACTGGAGAGATTGCATCTCTCGGCTGGCCTGGGAACGCCTCGGTATTCCCCCGGAAGAGCTGGTGGAGGTGGCCGGGGAGAGGGAGGTCTGGGCAGCTCTGCTTAGGCTGCTACCTCCATGACCCAGACCCAGATAAGCGGTAGAAAATGGATGGATGGTTCCCTGAACAAACTATTTCCAGAAGCGATATCACTTCCTTTGTATCTTCAGGAGTGGCCAAGGTGAGAGACCTCATTGACCAGAAAAAGTGAGAGTGGGGACAAATACCCCAATTGACCAGAGAGCTCAGGGCAGATCATAGAGGATTGTGGGTAATATAGTGAAGACCGTGAAAACTCTGTTTCCCACACCACTACAAATCTACGTAAATAACTATATAATTGGAGATCCAGAGCAAACATTTTTTCCAGAACTGTAAATAATCCCCAAGCAAAGCCCCAGACAATGACAACACAGGTCATCTGCTCTCATACAAAATGGTTAAAAACATCCCTTTCTCAACAGCAACCCCCCCCCCAAAAAAACCCCCAACAACAACTGTACAACTACATCTCCTGCAAAAACAAACTCTCCTGAGAACTTAAAGGCTGAACAGCCACAAAATGGGAACACACCTGCCTATATCTCCATCCCAGTCCCTTTCATGGAGGGTGCTGTACAAGAGCCCACTACCAAAATTATCTGGAGACCTGCAGTGGCGAGTCCTTCACTCCATGATGCCAACGAACACTTTTCTCTTCAAGTGCAACCTCAGTGATTCTTTCCTCTGCAACTTCTGTGGATTACCTTACACTGTGTTCCACTGCTTCAGTGACTGCCACAGACTGGACCCCTTTTTTAACATACTAGAGAGAACCATAAACAATCTTGGACTATCTTTTTCAAATACTATGCTCATTTTAGGATGTAAATATTCCAGCTCACGCTGGGAGCGCTGCACTTTGGTTAATTTTCTGACAGGACAGGAAAAAGTAGCAATCTGGAAATCTTACAGACCAAAGAATGAAGGAAAAAACATTAACATTGCAAATTTGTTTAAAGCCCTGATAGAATCAAGCATAAGACGAAAACATGAATTTCATAAAATCATTGGTAATACAGAAATTTTTGAAAAAACTGGTGTGTAAACTAGTGATTATTCTTGTTAGTGGATGACAATGATATTGTTTTTTATTGGTGATCAATAACCCTAAACCTAACCCTCTTCATGCTTGTAAAAATGTCAATATTTTTCTTTTGTTTGAACTCCACCACTGTTGTAAATAAAGACCACATAAATGTAAAAAGTCTCTCTCTCTCTCTCTCTCTCACCCAAATGAGGCTGGGTTCCCTTTTGAATCTGGTTCCTCTCAAGGTTTCTTCGTCATGTTGTCTGAGGGAGTTTTTCCTTGCCACCATCGCCACAGGCTTGCTCATCAAGGATAAATAAATGTATTAATAATAAAATTAGCTCAAATGTTTGAAGTCTTTATTTTTCTCTAAGGCTGCTTTGCGACAATGTTTGTTGTTAAAAGCATCATATAAATAAACTGACTTGACTTAACTTTGTTTATATTGACAAAATACAATTCAGTTGGTCAGTAAAACTATTGAAAATCTTTTCTTTGTACTTTTGTCAGTTAAATAAAGGTTCACGTGAATTAACAAATGACAGATTTTGGAAAATATCCCAACTTTTCTGGAAATGGGGTTTCTAATACCCCTCAACTCACAGGGAATGGGTTCTTGAACCAGTTCTGTTCAGGATTCTTTGAACCTTGGTGCCAGCTAGCGAACTGGCTCACATTTTCACCGGTTTTGAGCGGAACAGTTGTAATCAAGGATGAGTCATGAATGGAGGGCATTGCACAATGTACAACGGGAGTAAACAGTAGTCGCAAGATGCTGGTACGCATTGATTACGTCAAGTTTCAAGTCAAGTCAAGTTTATTTGTATAGCGCTTTTAACAATAAACATTGCCGCAAAGCAGCTTTACAGAATTTGAACGACTTAAAACATGAGCTAATTTTATCCCTAATCTATCCCCAATGAGCAAGCCTGTGGCGACGGTGGCAAGGAAAAACTCCCTCAGACGACATGAGGAAGAAACCTCGAGAGGAACCAGACTCAAAAGGGAACCCATCCTCATTTGGGCAACAACAGACAACATGACTAGAACATTAACAGTTTTAACATGAAGTCAATTTCGTTGATGTTATAAACTCTTCACTGATGGAAACTTGAGTGCAAAACTGTTCATGACAGCCCTAAAGTTAGCAAGTCAACTGTAGTCCTCAGCCATAAAAGCTTTACTGTAAGTGTCCAGAGCATCCTCCAAGTGTGACTTTCAACTGTCCACATGGGGCTGTCCTCCACAGGAGCGATGTGATGAGACTCCAACTAGACATAGGGCACCAGGATGGATCAGGCAGGTCCGAGGAGCAGAGGAGGTCAGCATCTCGATCCCAGGACCGACATGTAACTCAGAGGGACAGATTTGGGGGGGGGAGAAAACACAGGTTGTTAGGTATGCCCAATGTCACCTGAATAAGTAGGAACAGTATACATATTGCACTGAGTACAAGCAGGGACTCTGGCAACTAACTATGACAGCATAACTAAAAGGGGAGAGCCAGAAGGTAACACAGGCATGAGGGAGCCCCGAGACATAAAGCAGCCAGCCACTACACCGTCAACAAACTCGAGTGAGCAAGCGAGTGGGGGACTGACAGCATCCATACATCCCAGTTTACCAAAACACTATGTCTGATGACCCTCCAGATCTACTCCTTTACCTCATAAACACTACGTGCGAGCTTTTGTTCTGTTATTACAGATATTTGTTTTTGCTCCAATTTTGCTGATGATGTCTCCTTTTCCATTACATTCTCCATTGCTATACTCTGCTTCCTCTCCAAACTAAGGATATGCTCACTGATGTCATCACGATTGGTACGGGGAAAAAAAAGCTATATTTTGGTTCCAGCTGAGAACCAACTTTTCAGGTTCCGAACCAATTTATTTTTGGTCTAAATGCTTTGAATGGTTGAAAATTTGGTGCGTGAACAAGAACAGAATCCGTTACCTGTTGGTGGAAAAGGGGTATAAGAGGCCCAAACCTGTTCCAGCATGACAATGCCCTGTGCACAAAAAAGGGCTCGACATTAACAGTAGTCTGACTGTCTAGGACAACCAAATGTTTGGCCCGGACAAGTCAAATCTGTTGGCAGATGCCTGTCCAACTTGAATATTTGTTGAAAATCACCATTTCTATAGTAATTATTCAAGAGTTACATCAATAAAGTTCCAACAAAACTAGTTCAATCACTTCAATCCTTCCATGTTATTGTTTACGAAATTCTGGGGAAGCCGAGTACAGCAGGTGCGCATGTAAAAATAACCACGTTGTAATATCTAATGATTGATTATTTAACTTTGAATTAATTGAAATTGAAGAAATACCTTTATAAAATAAATATCTGTGGTGAATCTTCATTTCATTAAGACATTTATTGTATTTTTCTTTTGTATAGTACACATTAATGATCATAAATGGCAGCACGGTGGTGTAGTGGTTAGCACGGTCGCCTCACAGCAAGAAGGTTCTGGGTTCAAAGGCAAGGGCCTTTCTGTGTGGAGTTTGCATGTTCTCCCCGTGTCTGTGTGGGTTTCCTCTGGGTGCTCCGGTTTCCCCTACAATCCAAATCCAAAGACATTCAGGTTAGGTTAATATGGGACGGCCTTGGGCTGAGGTGCCCTTGAGCAAGGCACCTAACTCCCAGCTGCTCCCCAGGCGCTGTTAGCATGGCTGCCCACTGCTGTGGGTATGTGTGTGTGCATGTGTGTGTTCACTGCTTCAGATGGGTTAAATGCAGAAAGGAAATTTCACAAGTGTGTGATGAATAAAGTTGTGCTTTCTTTCTTTCTTTCTTTCTTTCTTTCTTTCTAAATGTAAAATATTTCTTGGGAATTTTACAACAGTGCCAAACACAGTTATGGTTTGTTTGCATGATTCTGTCACCCTTAACATGTCCAACTTGTTTTCTTTCAGTTTCATTTCTTTAAATTAATTTATACTTCAAGTTTTACTGGATTAATCAAGATTTAACTTTATTTCCTTCAGAAGCTTTGAATTTGTGTGAGTCTAACTCTTAAAATTGCAGATCAGGTAATAGATTATAACAGCACATCAGTGGCGGCTGGTAGTCTTTCAAACAGGGGAGGCTGGTCGGTTACGATATTTCCAGATTTTAAAAGAAAAAACACAAATTTTGCCCATACTCTTGCCTCTGATCTGGCTGATTGTTGGCAGGGTCACAAACTGTGAAATAACAGGTTCTTTTGGCCCATTAGCCTACTGTCCAATATACATGATGGTGGTGTTGGGGGGGGGGGGGGGGTATATTTTAAAATTGTGGCATGTTGTTTAAAAATTGATCATTATTGAAAGCAGCTCTTTGTCAGGAACCTCAGCAGTACCAGCAGAGCATTCTGGAATAGGCACAAGCACTGACCTTGGGGAGCCAAACATAGAGCTGGGTGCCACACATTTCATTCAATGACACTTTCCCTATATTTTACTTATTTTGACTGAGAAATGTTTTATTGACAATTTTGATAACCCTTCACTTTTAATCCAGGTCTGTAGTGTGAAATGCTCTCAGTTGTGTTTTCCAAATTGTAGCTGTGTTTAATTCATATCCAGAAAAATATATATTCCAATATAATATACTCAGCATAAACATTTTAAATAGATTCTATATTTTTGGTCCATCCATGACATATTACTAAAGTAGCCTATTTACTGTTGTTGATGTGGGTCACTTGCTGTTAGCCAATTCACTTTCTCGTACCAGGAGAGCTGAAAGGAACGAGTATTATTCCCTACCTTTTTCACCAAGTCAGTTTGAGGCGTTAGTCTACCCTGCTCTTTAATTTTAATTTTTTCCTCGAAAGGAAGACTGGCAAATGGCTTCGCCAAAATTAAATCAGCAATGCTTGGCATCCGTGCGCAGCTTTCTTGCTAGCTGACTAGCCCCCTCAAGTTCAAGTTCAGTCACTCAAATAAACGAAATTTCTGGAACTAAGATAGCAAACTTGACAACACTATATTTACACTTTATTTACAATGAAAATATATACAAACTAAAAAAGCTGGTAGAAACCGTATGTAATGAATGAAATCGAAATGTAAGCTGATCTCTTACAATACACCACAGCACTTTCGAATCCGCATGGGACTGAACTGAGATTCACAGCTGCCTGTCTATATTTGAAACGAGCTGTCACTCAAAGAAAATATCCGGCCGCTTTCACCAATCACCAGTCTCCTCGCGGAAACTGCCATGTCCCTCCCACTGTGAGGCTCGGAGTCCATGGGCGGGCATTTTCACAGTATTTGTCCAATAACTGTCTTGCATTTTGAGATTGAAAAGCGCATCGCTCCCAAATGCCATTGAAGTCCACTGAGGCTGGGAGTCCGTGAGACTCCGTGGGTGGGCGTTTTCGCAGTATTTGTCCAATAATCGTCTTGCATTTTGATATTGAAAAGCGCATAGCTCCCAAATGCCATTGAAGTCCACTGAGGCTGGGCTGCATCGCGCTGTCACGAGGGGGATAAACTCACGCACACATTAGGCGAACTGGGGAAAGTTATAACGGAATGATTTCGCACTGTAGTTGGGTTGAGCACGTATATTTCTATGATTCTGGATCTGAAATAGCAATGTTATAAGGTCGGCTATAACATAAGCCTAGCGCAATTCATCCTACACGATGTTCATCATTTTTAGAGGAGGCTGAGCCTCCCTCATTGTCTTAGAGCAATCGCCCGTGCAGCACATGCACCATAATGGAGTATTGGACAGTTTTTGTTTATTTTTATAGTTAATGTTTGAGCTTAATTGAAAAATTAAAAGTCATTAAAGCATAATGATTAACCTAACTATACCTGCTTTTTGATAAACTTTTTAACTATGTTCCTTTCATTGAACTACATAGTAATAAAAAGGTTACAAGTTCCTACATGGTCAGGATAAGTGAAAAATCTTGCTGTTTGTCTGACTGGACAAATGAATTACAGAGTTAATCTCGAACCCTAACAAAGCGAGCTCCAGGAAGACATAGTTTGCCAAGAAAGGAGTGAATAAACTCGAGTATCCTGCACTGAACTCAACCCCACTGAACACCTTTGGGAATGAATTATAATATATAGTCCCTGATTTTGTTCTTGTATGAGCTTATTATAACAGGAAAAGGGATTAAATCTGGAATGAGTGTAATGGTCAGGTGTTCACAACCTTTTGTATAGGTCTAAACACGTGATTTTCTAACTAGTTTAACAAGGAGGGATCCATTCCACTCTGGCAACCAGCGGAAACACAACACTCGAGTCTCGCACGTCTCTACAACCTTGTGTGTTTGTAGTGAACGGAAGGAAACGGGTGCATTTTTAAAGTACGACAACAATGAGCAGTAAGCGTGTTCCTCGCTTCCAAAGGACTTCACATGTATCTGGGAGACAGTAGTATGGAATATCTCGAGTCAGTCAGACAGCTCGGCTGAACAAAGAGCGGCGGTGAGGAGCAGCAGCAGAAGTGCAATGGCTACTCGGGCGCAGAGGCGAGTTGCCCCGAGCATGAAGCGGGAGCAGCACGACGACGACTCCGACACCGAGGAGACCCACCTCGGGCTGGGATTGAAGAAATCAGACGGGCGAGAGACGCAGATCATCCACAGCGGTCATTTTATGGTCTCAACTCCTCACATCGAACATCCCCCGAAGAAAGGCTACGACTTCGACACTGTTAATAAACAAACTTGTCAGACTTATCACTTCGGCAAGGCGAGCGCATCCCATCTCTCCATCGACGCGTCTCTCACCAAACTTTTCGAGTGCATGACCCTCGCCTACAGGCTAGTTCATTAAAACAGCTCCTCACACTTTACTTTTTCTCAGAAAAAAGTGAAAGTCAGAGCCCTGGGTGTCCAGGCAGAGGATAGTTTTTAAAGCCCGTATTAAATTTCATCCACAGAGAGATGATTAGCTGGACTAGCTAGCCTCAGCCACTCTTCTGTCTGATAACCTGTAAAAGCCCGTGTTATTTGAACATTTCACTCTTTTTTTTTTTTTTCCCTACCAGATAAGTAATTTTATACCAGAGGTGAATTTCTGAGTAAAGCTAGCTATCTCGGCTAACTAACGCTAACCTTTTCTTAAACCTGAAAGAGCTGGTGTGCTAATGCGTAGTTCACCACACAAACGAACAAATTGCCAAGTGTTTCTTCCATACCCTTTACCACAAAAGTGACTATATAACTTGCTATTTATACCCTGTCTGACCTATTCACAGTGAGACTGATCGCTAATTTCCTTAG
Source organism: Neoarius graeffei (assembly GCF_027579695.1). Lineage (NCBI taxonomy): Eukaryota > Metazoa > Chordata > Actinopteri > Siluriformes > Ariidae > Neoarius > Neoarius graeffei. The sequence goes on along the minus strand of NC_083592.1, from coordinate 16,590,430 downwards.
CATGTGATAGTGTTGTTGTTGTCAGTTCCCTCCTCTGGTGTTTGTTGACTTGCCCCACCGCTTGTAGTTGACTTTTATATACTTATTTATAACAGCAGCTGATCTTGTAGTTTGATGATGATTCAGTGCCAGCCTTGGGTTATAAATTGCACATGCGCATTTAATCATAGTTTAGTTTTTCTACGTTGTATAATAATCATGCTCGTGAATGAAGTGCATGGTGGGTTTGCCAGCATTATACTATGTTGATTAGTATGTTGTAAGAAGTTTCCATATGAAATGCTGATGATACAGGTCAAAGGAAAATGATTTGGGTAGATTTCCCAAAATCCTCTTAATGCTAAGAACATCTTAACCCTTTGATGCAAAACATGGGTCAAAAGTGACCCGGCTGAGTTTTTATCTTCTATGTCTTTGCAGTAAATTAATTCCATCATTCAGTATTCAAGGTATTCCTCAATTAACTTGTTTTTGATCATCATACATCCTTATTTTATTTTTTCCTTTCTTTTTGAATAAAAACCCTTTTTGTATCACTACCCTTCTAATGCACAACATAGGTCAAAAACGACCTGCATTCATTTTCCAGGTTATTTCATGTATGGCTGAGTGTTTCTATGATATACTTTAGAAATAAATTCATTTTGTCATTTACGTTTCCAAATATGCAGTAAATATCTTGTTTTTGTTTAGCACAAATCATCATTTTTATTTTTCCTTTCTTAAAGTTATGAACAAGCACAGCTTTTGTAATTCTACATCAAGTTTACACACATGGGTCAGAAACGACCCGCATGCATTTACTCCAGCGTTTGGTGGGAACTGTGAATTGTGCTTGTGTCAGACATTTCACAGCTCAGCACAGCGCCCTTTGCCCATCTGATACATGGAAGTAATGTTTTTCAGTTGTTCTAACATTACCTTAGAAAAACATTGATTATGTTTAGGTTACCTTGAGAGTGAGTAGATTACTTGTCAGAAAGTTACAAGTAATTACTATTAGCTACCGAGCTGTTGACATATTCTACTTTAGTTAGCTAATTTTATTGTAGTTGGCTTAGCTAACTACATAGTTAATAAATAAATAACTGGCCCCATTCACTGTTAAAGTAATTACTTGAAACAAATTATTATTATTATAGTATTAAGACATTTAATTTTAAATCACACTTGGATGACCCATGTGTAGTAATAATAAAAAGTATTTTTGTTCATAAAGTAGGAAAGAAAAAATTAAATTTATGATTTGTGGTAATTAAAAACAAGATATTTAAAGAATACTTGGAATATTCAATCATAAAATAAATTGATTTCAAAAGATAGAGCAAAGAAAAGCGCAGTCAGCATGAAATAACCTGGAAAATGAATGCGGGTCATTTTTGACCCATGTTGTGCATTAGAAGGGGTGTGCATATGTTTTGCATCAAAGGGTTAACTAGGAGAGAGATCGTTCATTGTGCTGCTTGCGCTACCATTTAACGATGATCTTTGTGCTGCAATGCTTTTGGGAAACTCAGGCCAGACGGTTTTGAGCTGGGGCGGCATGGTAGTGTAGTGGTTAGTACTGTCGCCTCACAGCAAGAAGGTTCCGGGTTCGAGCCCAGTGGCCGACGGGGGCCTTTCTGTGTGGAGTTTGCATGTTTTCCCTGTGCTTGCGTGGGTTTCTTTCATGTGCTTCAGTTTCCCCCACAGTCCAAAGACATGCAGGTTCAGCTAATTGGTGGCTCTAAATTGACTGTAGGTGTTAATGTTAGTGGAATGGTGGCTTGTCTCTATGTATCAGGCCTGTGATGATCTGGCGACTTGTCCAGAGTGTACCCAGCCTCTCGCCCATAGTCAGCTGGGATAGGCTCCAGCTTGCCTGCGACCCTGCACAGGATAAGTGGTTATGGATAATGGGTGGATGGTTGGTTTGAGCTGATAGGAAAAGACAGAACAGGGTAACATAAATAATCACTCTGTACAACCATGGTGATCTGAAAAGCAGCTCAGAAAATGGGATGTCAAACCTTGAATACAACAGAAGAAAATAGCAGGGTTCACTTGGCTGGTGGGTATAGGTTCACCCAAACTGGACAGCTGGGCAACAAGCAGGTTTTTGGTTCGTACCTTGCAGGCGACTGGGGTCTTTCTGCATGGAGTTTGCATGTTCTCCTTGTGCCCCTGGGTGCTTCTGGTTTCCTCCCAAAGACACATGGATTAGGTCAACTGGCTACTCTAAATACAGTGGTGCTTGAAAGTTTGTGAACCCTTTAGAATTTTCTATATTTCTGCATAAATATGACCTAAAACATCATCAGATTTGCACACAAGTCCTAAAAGTAGATAAAGAGAACCCAGTTAAACAAATGAGACAAAAATATTATACTTGGTCATTTATTTATTGAGGAAAATGATCCAATATTACATATCTGTGAGTGGCAAAAGTATGTGAACCTTTGCTTTCAGTATCTGGTGTGATCCCCTTGTGCAGCAATAACTGCAACTAAACATTTCCAGTAACTGTTGATCAGTCCTGCACACCAGCTTGGAAGAATTTTAGCCCATTCCTCCATACAGAACAGCTTCAGCTCTGGGATGTTGGTGGGTTTCCTCACATGAACTGCTCACTTCAGGTCCTTCCACAACATTTCGATTGGATTAAGGTCAGGACTTTGACTTGGCCATTCCAAAACATTAACTTTATTCTTCTTTAACCATTCTTTGGTAGAACGACTTGTGTGCTTAGGGTCGTTGGCTTATTGTATGACCCACCTTCTCTCAAGATTCAGCTCATGGACAGATGTCCTGACGTTTTCCTTTAGAATTCGCTGGTATAATTCAGAATTCATTGTTCCATCAACGATGGCAAGCTGTCCTGGCCCAGATGCAGCAAAACAGGCCCAAACCATGATACTACCACCACCATATTTCACAGATGGGATAAGGTTCTTATGCTGGAATGCAGTGTTTTCCTTTCTCCAAACATAACGCTTCTCATTTAAACCAGGGCAATTCCATGTAAATGTCAACCTCACCATGCAAGAATAAAGCAACGTGTAATACAACAAAACCACTCCCAGAGATATCGCCTAGGCCTGTATTTTACAGATGTGAATAAGTTGAACCAATTTGTCACAATAATTGTTCCCTTTGCCTTAATATGTCAGTCTTTCTTTCTTATAATGTAAAACCCAAGCTAAAATCAACTTTGATCATGTACAATTCTATATTATTGCCACAAGCCACAGAAATGTATGCTAAAATCCACAAAACAGCAAAACAATAGCCATCCTAAATATTATTTAAGAACTTTGATAGTTTTAGCTGATATTTAGAGTTTTTCAAAGGGTTATGGTGGTTAAATTGCTGATTTTCTAAACGTATGCCATGTCTATTTCAGACGCGTCACATCCATAACGGAATTTCGTCACATCCATAACACTGACTTTTCCTTCCGGAACTCTGCATGAAATACAAAATATTTTAAACAAAGATTTTTTAATATTCACCTTGGACCCCTCTATCAAATGGATATCTCCATTTCGACATTAGGTTTACAATTTCACAGAGTTTGATAAAAATGTACAGTCACCCAAGAAAAGTGATACTTTTTCTGTCACGTCCATAACGCATCTTTTATTGGCGTTTTCTGGCATGCCCTAGATGTACTATGGGAATTGTTCTTGTTCTATCACTTCTCCAGTATGGTACAGCCTTAAAATATGCAACACCTGTTTAAATACTGGGAGACAATAAAACATGCACTGGGTCATTTGTTGCCATTTTGAGTTCAAGTGTCACGTCCATAACGCTGGAATTGCTCACCAAAAAGTTCTATTTTGGTCTCATCCGTCCACAAAACATTTTTCCAATAGCCTTCTGGCTTGTCCACGTGATCTTTAGCAAACTGTAGACGGGCAGCAATGTTCTTTTTGGAGAGCAGTGGCTTTCTCCTTGCAACCCTACCATGCACACTGTTGTTGTTCAGTGTTCTCCTGATGGTGGACTCATGAACATTAACATTAGCCAATGTGAGAGAGGCCTTCAGTTGCTTAGAAGTTACCCTGGGGTCCTTTGTGACCTTGCTGACTATTACACGCCTTGCTCTTGGAGTGATCTTTGTTAGTCGACCACTCCTGGGGAGGGTAACAATGGTCTTGAATTTCCTCCATTTGTACACAATCTGTCTGACTGTGGATTGGTGGAGTCCAAACTCTTTAGAGATGGTTTTGTAACCTTTTCCAGCCGGATGAGCATCAACAACGCTTTTTCTGAGGTCCTCAGAAATCTCCTTTGTTTGTGCCATGATACACTTCCACAAACATGTGTTGTGAAGATCAGACTTTGATAGATCCCTGTTCTTTAAACAAAACAGGGTGCCCACTCACACCTGATTGTCATCCCATTGATTGAAAACACCTGACTCTAATTTCACCTTCAAATTAACTGCTAATCCTAGAGGTTCACATACTTTTGCCACTCACAGATATGTAATATTGGATCATTTTCCTCAATAAATAAATGACCAAGTATAATATTTTTGTCTCATTTGTTTAACTGGGTTCTCTTTATCTACTTTTAGGACTTGTGTGCAAATCTGATGATGTTTTAGGTCATATTTATGCAGAAATATAAAAAATTCTAAAGGGTTCACAAACTTTCAAGTACCACTGTAGATTGGTGATCTGTCCAGGGTGTACACCGCCTCTCGCCTAAAGTCAGCTGGGATTGGCTGCAGCTACCCCTTGACCTGCAATGGATGAATGAATGAATGAATGAATGAATGAATTTTTTCCAACTGTAATCATCAACTGCCCAGTTTCACGTCTGCAACACGATGTGAAACTTCATATTTGTGTCCTTGTTTCTTTTAACGGACTCCCAATGAGGACACGATGCAGCACCAAATCATCAATCATTCTATGATTTCTGGAAGCTGCTGTTGTGAAAATGAAAATACGATGTTTATCTTGTCCATGAGTCAGATGACGAAGATGCTTTCAGAAAGATCATTTGTCTTTCTCTGAAGTTTAAAAAAAAAGAAAAACAAAATTACACACAAGCTCACACAAACTCGCGCACAGTGATATCAGAACATTACTAGAAGGCTCTTCATAGCTTTAAAATTATGCCTTAGCTGCGTTTATGAAGTTGACATTTTTGCCATTTGTTAAATCTGCATATTTTGCATATTTTTCATAACAACAAAAATTGGCATCAAAGAATTTTAAGTGTGAATCGTGTTGTCGGTTCTGATCCCAAAAAAACAGGATACAGTTTTTATCCCCTGCTGGCCAAAAGGCCCAAAGGGGAATTATGTCATGGCGATGTCCGTCTGTCTGTCCTGGGAAGGATACTCACCTTCTGAAATCAACTCCTCTCACAATTTTTGGAGGAATTTCATGAAACTTGGCAGGATTCTTTGTTATATGTCTGTAATACGCATATTGCAGTTTCGTTCAATTCAGTCGCATTTTACCAGAGTTATGGCATAGTTGCTAGCAGGGGATATTGTGCTGTCAGTGCACTCTTGTAATCAAATTGATACTGATATTTTTGTGAGTGGAGGAATATGTATGGTATATAAAACAGGGTTTATAATGTATTTTGGTTTTAGATTTAGATACGTTGATAGTTGATATGTTGAACAGCTCTGAGGTTTGAGATAGGATTTATCAACTGTTTATTGACATCACGTGAGCCGTTTATCATGTGAATAAATCTATATCTATATAACTATATAACTGTAGCCCTCATAAGTGTCTGTGTTCGTTTTAAAATCTCATCCTGCTTTTGTTTGCGTGTGTGTATTTTGGAAAAAAAAAGTCTTTCTGATTATAACACTGCTTGATTTAGTTTAAAAGAACAGAAAGTTGGCTCTTTGTACTGTGGAGGAAACACATGCGCAAGCACTCACACTTACAATTCATCATGTGACAGGAGATGCAGGGCAAGGAAACTAGTTGAAACCGGAAGAAGAGTTCAGGGAAAAAAACATGCACATGGACAAGTGCTGAGAACTGCTTTTTTGGAAAGGAAACATAGATGCTGTCTTTATTCAAGATATAAAAGTAGACATATGCAGTTAAATTAGTGCTTTAGAAATGGATTAGTTAAAGGTCTAAAGGTCCCATATGAGAAGGTGGACAGGAAGAATAGTTGTGAATTATCACAATATTTGATATTTTTACTGCCCAAATACTTAAATAAAATAAGTCAGATTTCATCAGTAAAGACTAGAAAAGCACTCGGAGAGCGCAGACCTCCGCCAAGAATCCTTTAAAAAATTCCGGGATCCAGAAGGTGATCCGGATTACCGCCAAAATTTAATGGATTATTACTTGTGCCCAGTCACACCTCTGGAAAAAATTTCAGAGCAATCCGTTCATAACTTTTTCCGTAATGTTGTTAACAGACAAACCAAGAAACAAACAAACCAATGCTACCGAAAACATAACCTCCTTGGCAGAGGTAACAAGTATTCAGATATAACCACGTTCACTGGTGCAGGATTACATGCTTCTAAAGTACCAGAGGAGAATCGTTTCAGACAGTCAAGGAAAAACCTTTTGTAATACTGTTGCATGTTGCCATTTTATCATCATCAGTGGGAGATTGGTGTCGCCAAAATGGAAAAATTTCAAAGGCCTGAAACTTCTTTGGAGAGACAAGATTCGCCTCAACAATGCCATCTGGAGGGCTTGGTACATTCAGTGTAAGGACTGGTGACCACAGAGGAACACATTTTCACCTTTATCTCATCATCGCTCTTCTCATTGCTTCTCATAATTTCATCTTGTGCAGATGTGGAGAAAAGAGAGAACCCGGTCTGCCATTTTGTTACGCCTTTGGATGGGACCATGGATTCAGGAGTCCATCGACCTGCAGAGGTGAGATGTTGGAGATGAATGAGTAAAGAGCTGGTTAGGAATGGGGGACAACAGTAATGCTGTGGTCATTCTCAGATGGAGCAGGAATGGAGAGAACCTTTTCAGTAATTGCACAGGAATGGTGGTGCATTGTCAATGAAGACCCCAGTAAGAGCAGTATAATACATATTATTTACCAGCTGGGAGGTCCGTATCGTGAAATACCGTGACCGAGGTCTTGAAAATGCTGACCGAGCCCTCTGGGCCGAGGTCAGTATTTTCAAGGCCAAGGTCACGGTATTTCATGATACGGACCGACCTTAAGCTGGTAAATAATATACACTACCGTTCAAAAGTTTGGGGTCACTTTGAAATTTCCTTATTTTTGAAAGAAAAGCACTGTTCTTTTCAATGACGATCACTTTAAACTAATCAGAAATACACTCTATACATTGCTAATGTGGTAAATGACTATTCTAGCTGCAAATGTCTGGTTTTTGGTGCAATATCTCCATAGGTGTATAGAGGCCCATTTCCAGCAACTATCACTCCAGTGTTCTAATGGTACAATGTGTTTGCTCATTGCCTCAGAAGGCTAATGGATGATTAGAAAACCCTTGTACAATCATGTTAGCACAGCTGAAAACAGTTTAGCTCTTTAGAGAAGCTATAAAACTGACCTTCCTTTGAGCAGATTGAGTTTCTGGAGCATCACATTTGTGGGGTCGATTAAATGCTCAAAATGGCCAGAAAAATGTCTTGACTATATTTTCTATTCATTTTACAACTTATGGTGGTAAATAAAAGTGTGACTTTTCATGGAAAACACAGAATTGTCTGGGTGACCCCAAACTTTTGAACGGTAGTGTATATATTTTTTTCTATACCAAATTCTAACAGAAAATGAGAGCACCCGAAAGGGAAACCATATTTAGAACAAACCTGATTCAGATAGCGCTGGAAACTTCTCTGGAAAGACGTGAGCGAGAACGGCTTGTACACATCACCATTTTTCTTTTTTGCGGACATGAAAAAGTTTCACAGCAACATGTTTAGTTCTTCGCCAGGTATGTCTTCCACCTTTCGACTTTCATTTATGTTTCGACAGAACTTCCCAAAGACATTGAGGTCGTAGGGTGTCTTTTTTGTTGTATTTTCTGCCCTTTGCTCCTCAATAAACTGCTGGGTTTGCTCAGCGTTAGCAACAGTTACAGGGTTTCAACTTTCTCCTGAAATGTTTTTCTTTTGTTTTGTCTTCATCAGAGTAGTAAAACTCGTTTTCGCTGTGAACACTGTCGTTATCGCTATCCATGCTGTAAAATTAATGCTATTATACTGAGAAATGCGAAAATAAATGACAAAAAATTGCTACTATGTTTGTTGTTGTGAACGAGCGAGTCACCAAAGGTCCGTAACCGGGGCAGCGCTCGAAACTAACGGTGTCCCGATGTCCTGGGGACCATAAAAAATGTCATCAGGACACAAAATTATCATATCTGGGACAATCCCGGGACAATGGAAAAAAAATAGATCTAGAAAAAAAGTTCTACGTTAATATTATTTACAAAGCCGTCACACATACGTAGACATTCACCTAATTTGTCAATTTTAATTTTAAAACGTTAACAGCGAAACATACATAGTAGCTACACTTTCGATGCACCTGCATCCGTAGGCTACAGAGCAGCGCATTCTGTTCTAGAATCTTCGGCCGGAGTCCGCATTATATGGACTTGGAATGGAATTGCTACCGCACACGCTGCGCCGACTCTTGCCAGAACAAAAATGCTGAAGTGGTTGAAGCGGACCGACCGCGGGGAAGAAACTGAAAGCCCAGACATAACGTCTCCGGGACCTTCAGGATCCAAAGTGTCATCGCCTGGTCTGCAGGCAACGCTAGCAACTGAATGAACTTAATGAACACTGTTAGACACGTTATAAAATACAACAGGAATGATGTGGATGATATTGACGGAAGATACCGTTCAACAGAATAAGTGAGTTTTCTTGGTGTCTTTCTAGTTCAGAAAGTTTAGTCAGTCAGCAGCACAGCTAGGCTCGGACCTGGCACTATGCTGATGTTGCTAACCCACGTTTCGGCAGTGAAAGTTCATAAAATGGATAACGGAAAGTTCATAAAAATGGATAACGGAAAGTTCATAAAAATGGATAACGGAAAGTTCATAAAAATGGATAACGGTAATGGATAACGGAAAGTTCATAAAAATGGATAACGGTAATGGTGAAAATGATAAGTTGGCCTTATAAGTGCCAACAGATATTCAAGGTATAAGTAGATGAAATGAACATAAAAGGGGTCTTATTTTCAACTGAAGTGTACTGCAGATGTAGGGAGTTGAAACATTTTCTGAATGAGCTAGTTGGCCCCTTTAAATAAACGGGTATCTATTCATACAGTGAGATTGCCAAAGTTTAATAAACTGAAAATGCAATAACTGTAATTTTGAAGTAGATGATGTATTGGACATGTGTCGCTTGTGTCTTGTGACTTATTGTAAAAATGATATAAAAGGGTTCAAAATCGCGTAGTTACAAATATAATAGTAACTTCATATGATAATATTAACCACTGGTTATTTCAGAGAGGAAAAAAATGGGGACACTATTGCTTCCATTCGGGACAATACAACACAGAATTCGGGACCACTGGGGGACACAAAGAAAAAAAGTTAATTTCGAGCCCTGAACCGGGGTCCGTATCATAGGATTCTGGACCGCTCGCAAGCCAATCAGAGTACACGATTTGATGGAAACCGGACCTTGGAAAAAATAAATATCTATATTATTCTCAAATATGTTTCTGTGATACACAATATGCATCACTGTTGTCTAGATTTGCTCAACATGTATTTTATTTGAACATTTTACAGTTTTAAATACAGGCTTTTACCATCAAACCAGCTGCTTCCAGTCAGTTTGTAGTGAAATGTAAACATATTTTATAAAAAAGTAATGCCTCGTAATCTTCCATGCACAAATGTGACACATTACATTAATATTAGTAATACATATTATTCTAATCATTTTAATAGCAATTTTTTGTAATTGCTATTCAGACTTGTGGTGAGTCCGGAAATCATCCTTGCATACGCACTTGTTCACAAGTAGGGACAATTTAAAGGAAAAGAAAATGTAAAGTAAATACGTGCATGGGTTGGTAGCTTGTAATATTGAGAGCCCATAAGAAAAGTTTCAGGCATGTTTGACCATTTATACAGTGGTGCTTGAAAGTTTGTGAACCCTTTAGAATTTTCTATATTTCTGCATAAATATGACCTAAAACATTATCAGATTTTCACATAAGTCCTAAAAGTAGATAAAGAGAACCCAGTTAAACAAATGAGACAAAAATATTATACTTGGTCATTTATTTATTGAGGAAAATGATCCAATATTACATATCTGTGAGTGGCAAAAGTATGTGAACCGTTGCTTTAAGTATCTGGTGTGACCCCCTTTGTACAGCAGTAACTGTAACTAAACGTTTCCGGTAACTGTTGATCAGTCCTGCACACTGGCTTGGAGGGATTTTAGCCCATTCCTCCATACAGAACAGCTTCAACTCTGGGATATTGGTGGGTTTCCTCACATGAACTGCTCGTTTCAGGTCCTTCCACAACATTTCGATTGGATTAAGGTCAGGACTTTGACTTGGCCATTCCAAAACATTAACTTTATTCTTCTTTAACCATTCTTGGGTAGAAGGACTTCTTTGTCAGCCCTGCGATGACCTGGCAACTTGTCCAGGGTGTACCCTGCCTCTCGCCCATAGTCAGCTGGGATAGGCTCCAGCTTGCCTGCGACCCTGTACAGGATAAGCAGCTACAGATAATGGATGGATGGTAGAACGACTTGTGTGCTTAGGGTCGTTGTCTTGCTGCATGACCCACCTTCTCTTGAGATTCAGTTCATGGAAAGATGTCCTGACATTTTCCTTTAGAATTCGCTGCTATAATTCAGAATTCATTGTTCCATCAATGACGGCAAGCCATCCTGGCCCAGCTGCAGCAAAACAGGCCCAAACCATGACACTACCACCACCATGTTTCACAGATACTGGAATGTAGTGTTTTCCTTTCTCCAAACATAATGCTTCTCATTTAAACCAGAAAGTTCTATTTTGGTCTCATCCATCCACAAAACATTTTTCCAATAGCCTTCTGACTTGTCCACATGATCTTTAGCAAACTGCAGACGAGCAGCAGTGTTCTTTTTGGAGAGCAGTGGCTTTCTCCTTGCAACCCTGCCATGCATTGTTGTTCAGTGCTCTCCTGATGGTGGACTAATGAACATTAACATTAGCCAATGTGAGAGAGGCCTTCAGTTGCTTAGAAGTTACCCTGGGGTCCCTTGTGACCTTGTCGACTATTACACGCCTTGCTCTTGGAGTGATCTTTGTTGGTCGACCACTCCTGGGGAGGGTAACAATGGTCTTGAATTTTCTCCATTTGTACACAATCTGTCTGACTGTGGATTGGTGGAGTCCAAACTCTTTAGAGATGGTTTTTTAACCTTTTCCAGCCTGATGAGCATCAACAATGCTTTTCCTGAGGTCCTCAGAAATCTCCTTTGTTCGTACCATGATACACTTCCACAAACGTGTTGTGAAGATCAGACTTTGATAGATCCCTGTTCTTTAAATAAAACAGGGTGCCCACTCACACCTGATTGTCATCCCATTGATTGAAAACACCTGACTCTAATTTCACCTTCAAATTAACTGCTAATCCTAGAGGTTCACGTACTTTTGCCACTCACAGATATGTAATATTGGATCATTTTCTTCAATAAATAAATAACCAAGTATAATATTTTTGTTTCATTTGTTTAACTGGGTTCTCTTTATCTACTTTTAGGACTTGTGTGAAAATCTGATGATTTAGGTCATATTTATGCAGAAATATAGAAAATTCTAAAGGGTTCACAAACTTTCAAGCACCACTGTAAGAAAGTTGTGAGAGTTTTTGTATCGCTACTCTAATGCCACAAGGAGGCTGCCATGTTGTCTGTTGGAAGGGTGACGTCATTTGGGCGCAAGGCTGAGTGTAGCTCTTCAGCACTGAAGGGGCAAAGCGAAAGGTCTACTAAGATGACAATTTTTTTTCACTATACATCTGAAATAGTGTATTAATAAGCTGCAACCCTGATTTATGGATAAACCTGAACTCTTTAACTGTAAAACGAGGCTGAAACTATGTGTTACACTACTCATTAGCATGCTTGACATGCTCTCAACTCATTCATGAAAAACTTCCTATCAAGACGTCCCCAGGCTAACCTATCATAATTACTGTAGTAGGCAGTCCAGCCCCCGCGGCAACGCAGAAAGAGGGTAAACAAACATTGCTTTACTATACAGGATTCATGTGAACATTTACAGCAGGATGCACTTGTACGAAAAAAGGCAGAAATATTGCCAGAAACACCCGAGCTGCTGGTATGATATGGATTTATTTGGTAAAATTCATGCATGTAAAAAGATACAGTATAAATAACATCAAGGACAACACAAAGTATAAAATACACTTGTTTCAAATGTGGTCCTCTTGATGACAGCAGGAAACAATAAAATATAAGAGACAATAATAAATTGACAAAATTGTATGAACAATGATGAAAAAGTCATAAACAAAAAATATGCTAATTGTAATTATCACAGAGTACAACTAGATTACAGAAATAGCACCAAAATGATTAAAAATTAGTTATATACACATAAAACTGGGTTTGGAATTTACTTCATAAAACTGTTTCGCCTGTTTCTTAAAATTATCACGTTTGACTAGATTGCACTGATCGAGGTCTGCTATTCCACAAACAAATTCCTGTATACCTCAAAGAACTCCGAATGGTTTACTTAAAGTGTGACATCACTTACAATACATGGCCATATTCGACAAAATGGACCATAGCACGAGTGATCTTTCTTCACTGATTTCCTCGAGTATTTCGGATAATGACACGAATAACGATGATGATCATGAAAAACAAGCATTACCATATCAATTGGTTACACACAAGTGAACAATATTTATTGCGGTTGTTTTAGTTAGTCATTACTAAGGCTTTTTTGACAACACTAAATCAAAGCAAGACACCAAACAAACATCAAGCCTCTTAGTTGCATCAGCAATTATTACGTTTATGCCCAAACGAACTCAAAATAACATATCACGCTTAATAAAAAATTAGGGAAGCCATAAAAAGTGTTTTCTTACCCTTTGAACTTCTCTTTTGCGGACTACTGACTGTGTTGTCTCGTTTGTCTTGTCCGCTTTTTGGCCGAAGATTGTGGGAACCGCATCTGGATTCAGCGCTGGCTTGTACAGTATTCCTAATGCCGGTGCATCAGAGTTGCTTGAGTGAAACAATTTTCTTCAAAATGTTCTGAGCACACGAGCTGTGTAAAGCAGTGTTTGTTTACCCTCTTTCTGTGTTGCCGTGGGGGTTGGACTGTCTACTACAGTAATTACGGTAGGCTAGCTTGGTGACATCTTGATGAGGAAGGTTTTCATGAATGAGTCGAGAGCATGCTAAGCGTGCTAATGAGTGCTTATGCTGCCAGGAACATGTAAAAACTCGTGCACTTACCTCTTTAACATATTTAGGTAAGTCAGATAATATGCACATATGTTTGTAGGTTGTCTGGCAAGGTTACAGTCCGCAGAATGAGGCTGTCACGGCAGCACTACTTGTACCGGGATATAAATATGAAAAGTTAGCTTCCCTATTCAGTCACATAGGAGTACATCAGCTGTTCACTATTCCCTCACTGTTTATCAGCGACATCAGTATTATCTTTCCCCCTCCACTTTTTTGTTAGAGAAATGGAATTTAAAATTTTTTTTGCATATAAACTTTTAATGAAATAATCTCCTGCCAGGGGCAGCTTCAAGTCTTACTCGCTATGCGGAGCTTCCGTGTTTTGCACCCAAATGACGTCAGAGCATTGCCGGAAATGATCGGGGGGATTTTTCTGATTGGATAAAATATTTGCAATGGTGGCCTCCATGAAATCGTCCATTCTGCATAGAAACTGACTTTCGGAGATGGATATCTTAGTTGTGTGAGCTCCTTATTTTCAATTATTCACATGAATCGTTAATTTATATCATAGTCTGTCTTCATAACTGTATTTTAAAAATGGGTTTTCTTTTTCTTTTAATGAAATCATGTGTGTATAAGGACAAATATGGACATTTTGATTTTACTCAGCACTGTTTTACATATTAGGACATATAGTACAGAGGCGAAACCTGTGAGAATCCACAGTCTGATTAACATGAGCAGGGAGGGGAACTGAATTTTGTTTCCATACACCTCACACGTTTTGTTCTCATGTGCATGCTCTTCAGTGATATATGCGTACAGTGGTTTCTCTCTGATACATCCTGGTTTTTGAGAAATAGATATCTACTTTGTTGTCTTCTGGTGATTAAGCACAATTACATCTGCAATGTTATCATCATCATCATCATCATCATGTGTCTTCTAAGGCAATAGCTACAGAAGGAAAATACTGGAAGAGAAGAATCGAAATTGTTCTCCGAGAGTACCATAAGTGGAGGACATACTTCAAGAAAAGGGTAGGTCCCCTGTTTAACTCTTTGAGGTCCTTTGATAGCCATAAACCTGATTTTTAGTGCATGGGAGATTCTGGGCTTAGTGTCAAAACCCAAATAAGCTGCACTTTCTTAGATATTGTGTTTTGTAAAAAAACAAACAAACATTCTTCCTCCAATGTTTCTTCATTGTGTGGGGAGGGGAATTAAATAAATAAATAAATAAATATATATATATATATATACACACACACACACACACACACACACAGTATGATATTTTGCATCATAATACAAAGTATTGCTGAATGTTGGTTGCATGTCTGATGTTCATAAATAATTAACTTCATTTAAATGTATTAATTGTCTTATTATCCAGTTACAGAAGCACAAAGATGATGATCTTTCCAGCCTGCTTAAGGTAAAGCTATTGATTTTGTGCAATTCTGATGGAAGCATTGCTTTGCCAAGATCCCTGGTTTTGCATGGTGCTCTTAATGCAGTGTTCACTCGTAGTCCCATATTAATAGCATCCACAGTACAAGGCCGACAAAACTGGATTATCTCAGGTTTCCACTCTGACGGAGCAGCGCTAGCATTCTTTGTATGAAATATGCTGTTGGCATTGTTTGGCAAAGAGTTTTATTTAATCAAATGTAAAAATGCTAATCAGTGCTTCTATTGAGTGCATCTTCTGCAGTCAAAAATAAAATTCGTAATTGCCTCCTTTGTTAGGCATAAAGGATAAAAGGCATGATAGGTTTGAAATTGCCACAGATCACTAATCAGTTTAAATCTTGTGCAGTTGACTATGCGTGCTTTTTTCCTAAATACCTGCTTGTGTTGACATTTTAGTGTCTAGTGTCTAACCGTGTGGTTAATGCCTACAGGCTGAACGCAGAATATTTTACAACCCCGATTCCAAAAAAGTTGGGACAAAGTACAGATTGTAAATAAAAACGGAATGCAATGATGTGGAAGTTTCAAAATTCCATATTTTATTCAGAATAGAACATAGATGACATATTAAATGTTTAAACTGAGAAAATATATCATTTAAAGAGAAAAATTAGGTGATTTTTAAATTTCATGACAACAACACATCTCAAAAAAGTTGGGACAAGGCCATGTTTACCACTGTGAGACATCCCCTTTTCCCTTTACAACAGTCTGTAAACGTCTGGGGACTGAGGAGACAAGTTGCTCAAGTTTAGGGATAGGAATGCTAACCCATTCTTGTCTAATGTAGGATTCTAGTTGCTCAACTGTCTTAGGTCTTTTTTGTCGTATCTTCCGTTTTATGATGCGCCAAATGTTTTCTATGGCTGAAAGATCTGGACTGCAGGCTGGCCAGTTCAGTACCCGGACCTTTCTTCTACACAGCCATGATGCTGTAATTGATGCAGTATGTGGTTTGGCATTGTCATGTTGGAAAATGCAAGGTCTTCCCTGAAAGAGATGTCATTTGGATGGGAGCATATGTTGCTCTAGAACCTGGATATACCTTTCAGCATTGATGGTGTCTTTCCAGATGTGTAAACTGCCCATGCCACACACACTAATGCAACCCCATACCATCAGAGATGCAGGCTTCTGAACTGAGCGCTGATAACAACTTGGGTCGTCCTTCTCCTCTTTAGTCTGAATGACACGGCGTCCCTGATTTCCATAAAGAACTTCAAATTTTGATTCGTCTGACCACAGAACAGTTTTCCACTTTGCCACAGTCCATTTTAAATGAGCTTTGGCCCAGAGAAGACGTCTGCGCTTCTGGATCATGTTTAGATACGGCTTCTTCTTTGAACTATAGAGTTTTAGCTGGCAATGGCGGATGGCACGGTGAATTGTGTTCACAGATAATGTTCTCTGGAAATATTCCTGAGCCCATTTTGTGATTTCCAATACAGAAGCATGCCTGTATGTGATGCAGTGCCGTCTAAGGGCCCGAAGATCACGGGCACCCAGTATGGTTTTCCAGCCTTGACCCTTACGCACAGAGATTCTTCCAGATTCTCTGAATCTTTTGATGATATTATGCACTGTAAATGATGATATGTTCAAACTCTTTGCAATTTTACACTGTCGAACTCCTTTCTGATATTGCTCCACTATTTGTCGGCGCAGAATTAGGGGGATTGGTGATCCTCTTCCCATCTTTACTTCTGAGAGCTGCTGCCACTCCAAGATGCTCTTTTTATACCCAGTCATGTTAATGACCTATTGCCAATTGACCTAATGAGTTGCAATTTGGTCCTCCAGCTGTTCCTTTTTTGTACCTTTAACTTTTCCAGCCTCTTATTGCCCCTGTCTCAGCTTTTTTGAGATGTGTTGCTGTCATGAAATTTCAAATGAGCCAATATTTGGCATGAAATTTCAAAATGTCTCACTTTCGACATTTGATATGTTGTCTATGTTCTATTGTGAATACAATATCAGTTTTTGAGATTTGTAAATTATTGCATTCTGTTTTTATTTACAATTTGTACTTTGTCCCAACTTTTTTGGAATCGGGGTTTGTAAAGCTGAAGTTTCAGAAGTGTGAGAGTGCTAGTGAAAATGCTTCTATTTTCCATTATTTTCGAATTCAATACAACAATTGTCATTACAAATTATATTACTGACAACTGGAGTGAAAAGTCGAGTCTTTGAAATATTTTCATGAGTTTCTTCGTATTTGGTTCGTCCCCTTTTTACTTTAATGACAGTGCGCACTTGAGCTGCATGGACGCCACAAGATTGCGTGAAACTGGATGATCCATTTTAGTGTGTTG
Organism: Neoarius graeffei; assembly: GCF_027579695.1. Lineage (NCBI taxonomy): Eukaryota > Metazoa > Chordata > Actinopteri > Siluriformes > Ariidae > Neoarius > Neoarius graeffei. The sequence goes on along the minus strand of NC_083592.1, from coordinate 16,573,225 downwards.
TCTTCACACTTCAATAGAAGAGATTAGACATGAGTAAAATGTGAGCTTTTATACGAAGCAGTTAACATGGTCAATATCACACTTTTTCTTACATTTAAATAGGGACCTAGAAATAGTGCAGAATGTTGAACATTTACTTTCTTTGAAATATAAAATAAATTTCCCAGATTTTCAGTGTCATCTCACATTTATATTTAAGCTCTTCATGCTCTTAGATCACTTTATTATAACACTTTCATGCTCTTCATGTCACCTGTAAGCATTTTGCCTGCACTAACCCTGTTTGTCCACTAACCTGGCCTGCACTCTTGCATTTTTGCCCTCCCTCAAAGGGGGCAGAGGAGCAGTTCTCGCTTTTTGGCGAAGTACATCCCGACATCCTTCGTATGCCCTTCTGCCAGGATGATGAGGCAGCAGTGTGCACCCGCTACACCTCCCGCAGGAGCCGGGATTCTCCTATACCAATGGAGATGGATCCCATCTTCGACATGGATGTGCTCATGTCTGAGTTCTCTGACACGCTCTTCTCTACACTTTCTTCTCACCACCCCATCGCTTGGCCTAATCCTAGAGAGATCGGTAAGAGTGCAGTAACAACAGGGTGTAGAATCTGCTGAGCTTCTCCACATGATGGACATAATGACATAATACAAATGAAGCTAACATTGTTTGGAATTAGTGACCATTTGTAAGGATTGTAATTGATTGATCTCATCACTTCCAGCACATGCAGGTAATGCAGACATGATCCAGCCTGGCCTCATCCCACTCCAGCCCAACTTGGACTTCATGGACACTTTTGAGCCTCTTCAAGGTGAAATCACATCTATCACAATTATCTTGGACACTCACTTGCTTCATCTGCACAACATACACTTTATTAAACCCAAAAGCTAACTTTGATTTCCAGGACCATATGGAGCTGATTCTTGGTGTTTGATGTAAGCAGAGTGTACTGTTGTTAGTTGTTGAGTGGCTTTAGTAATGCGTGGAAGTTGGAGTGTTTTCTCACGGATGCTTGTTTTTGAGAATGCTGGCGTCACAGCACCAGCCTGAGAATGCCCATTGTAGTTTTGTGTGTTATGATTGATAACCAGGTGGCTCCTTTCTGATCTGTAACTTCTTTTTAATTGGTAGCATAGTGTTAAAAAAAGTTTTGTTTGCAGTATACTTAGAAATATGAGACACACTGTACAGGCCCTGCATCCACCACTCATACCCATCAACCCATAAAGAATAGCTGCAAATCTTATGGATTTTTCGATTTCTGTCAAGTTTATGTGCATATTCCATGGGTGCAAGTTTTCCGGCATGTGCCGGAAGCTCCGTTTTTTTCGGTTCTGAAAAAGTCATTTTTCCAAATCGTGTAAATCCGTTGAAATTTTCGGGGGGTGGCCCTCTCACTCTCTCACTCTCAGCGTATTACTGGGTTACCGCGGTACAGTCTCTGCATGAGACAAATCTTTTCATCTCGTCTTCACCACAAACCTCATTCAATTTATACGCTACTCACCGACGAGTGGTCCTGACTAGCCCGTTGTTTCACGGTGTTATACATGTGTGATATCATGTTTCACGCACGTAGCATGTTGTTCGACCAAATCAACACAGCTATTCCAGTGTATATATTGTAAAAAAGGTATCACAGCAAAAGCATATTAAAAATGGTTGTTTCAACATTTAAATTAGCAGTTCTTAGATGTTTTGAAATATCAAGCCTTGTACTTGAAATATTGTTATTTCAGATGAATTGATGAAATGTATTAAACATTTGATGTGAATATGGCAATCATATAACTATTAATATTGTAAATGTTTGCATGAGAGACAACCATTTTAACTTGTAATTTAAAATTTTTTTCGAGCCCTAAGGGGGACTCGCCCCCCCTTTGTAACCCCCCCCCCCCCCCCCCCCCCCCCCCCCCCGCATGGCTGCGCCGTGCACGTCTGACCTTGTCAGACTTTTCAGGTTTTTGAAAATTTTATACTTGCACCCATGATATTCTAATAGCCTTACAGATTCCTAGTTTTTCACCAAAACGTTTTTATTCTGCAAGTACTTATTTCATGTTGTCATAGGGCATATTACGTGCGAAACAAGCAAAAGACAACTGAACCGGAAACCATCGTGTTACGCAGGCAGAGGGTCTCATTACAACATCTTGGCTGTTATTGTCTCATGACCAGGCTTACTAGGCACTTGAAAGCTCAGAATTTGATATCATACTCAAAAGTCAAGCGTTTGCATGAAATTGAATAACATTTTATGCCATCATGAGCTGAGTGAAAGGGCCCGGAGCCGTTCTCTTTTTCCAGTCGAGTAGGTTTGAAAGAGTATTCAGTGCACAGACAGAAGCAATGGGAAGCCCGTCGAAAAGAACGAGGTACAGCGGGAGGTTTCTTCCTGAATGGGTTGACCTATTTAAAGGGCAGATTGTTTCCACTGTTATAGTAAATTGTTAAAATGTTTTACTAGTCATGTGTACATTCCACTTATAGATTCTTTTCAAATAAGTGTACAATATACACACAGTTGTACATGACCCTAATTCTGGAAAAATTTTTTTATTATTTTGAATTATGAATTATGGGATAGACATGATCATGAACTTCATATAGCAATTTATGATGTGGAAAAAGTGCAATTGAAGTTTTTCCTTGTTTGTTTTTCAATATGAGTGATTCCACGCTTATGGGTACTGAAATGGGGACATGAACTTATTCACCTAAAACCATTTCTTTTTTTACCATCAGGTCACAAAACATGTAATCTTTAATGAATGATATGTTAAAAGATAACTTTAATTTTCTGAGATGTAATAAAAACATTTATATGCCAAAGTCAAGCCTATGAGTTCCAAAATGATGTCTGTTACATTACTTCTGTTACGATTGTCCATCTCGCATCTGTTAGAAATTAATTACAATCTAGCTCTATACCATGTTAATCTTATTGAAAGAATGTGTATGTTTATTCTACTACACATGTTTATTAATTATATTTGCTAAAACATCACCTTCCTATGTTTCAAAAAGTAATTCTACATTGTTAAAATTGAGAATCTATATGTCCACAACACTTCTGTTACGTTCTGACTTTGGCATATAAATATGTTTTTATTACATCTCAGAAAATTAAAGTTATCTTTTAACACATCATTCATTAAAGATTACATGTTTTGTGACCTGATGGTAAAAAAAGAAATGGTTTTAGGTGAATTTTTAAAAATAAGTTCATGTCCCCATTTCAGTACCCATAAGCGTGGAATCACTCATATATTATGCCTCAAAAACAACATATAATTGTCTCATTTTTAGTTTGTAAGGAATTTTTGTCTTCAGTAAAGGTTTTTGTGAGGGCTATAAGGCTGGACTCCGAAATGGGTTGACAGGTATGATTTATTCTGTTGGTACAAACCGCATAGCAAACAGACCATGTGAGATAAGACTTAGGTCTTGTATTCAAGTCTAACATTAATTAGCATGTCCACCTTGTTGTCAGCTGACACATACCAATCCTTGTGTTTTAGCCATGTTTGTCTTTCTGCGATTCTCTGTCTGTATAACATTCAATACTGAGCTCTTGATGTTATTCCTGAGGTGTTTGATGTAATAGTTTGACATACTATGTATTGATTTATCTACAGTGAATTTATTACATTTGTTCTACCACAGAACAAATGTCTTGTTTTGTTGTGTAGTAGAACAAATATAGTAAATCTCTGTAATGTTGGTAAGATTTAACGTCACCAAGATTTCGAGGATTCTTATACTGAGATGTACCAAAAACTGTGATATTCCCTGAGGGAACCCACCCAAAGGGATCAATAAAGTTTAATCTAATCTAGTCTAATCTAATCTAATCTAACCTAATCTAATCTAATATAATCTAATCAATTAAACAGTATATCAGTATTTCATGGCATAGAGTAACTTGATTTTTTTTTACGTATTGCATTTGTGCCTTGTTTATTTAGATTTTGTGTTATGAATCACAGGTTTGTTTCTGAGCCCAGCACTCACTCTAGTTGTTTGTGCTAAATAAAATGATTATTTCCTGATTTCTTACTAAACCACCAACTTAAAATAGCTTTATACATTACATATTTTTATCATTACAGACTTTTAATTAAATCACACAAAGTCTGGTTAATCTAGTTTATAATTACAGGTGCATTAGTTCCTCTTGATCTCACAGAGTCCTTCCTTGTTTTCTCCTCTTAACCAGATCTGTTTCACACCCTGCGTCAGCCCACAACCTACCCCACAACCTCACCCACTGCCCCAACCACCACTCCCTTATCCAGCAGCAGTAACAGCACCCAAACACAGGTACCAGTGCTGCTCTAGATCCACACACTTTTACACACAACTAGCTCCCGTCCTAATGTTTACAGTTAAAGGCCTTATGTTTGAAAAATGTCAATGAAACAAACATACAGACTCCCCTCTCCATCATAGTGCAGTTTAGTGAAATGTGATTAAAACAGGTTGGAGGTTTCTGCAAATTAGTCCTGTGTATCAAAATTGTATGGCGGTTTACATCTTTTGGTTTGAAACATCTTGTTGTGGCTTATTTTGCAAAATAAACAATGTAAAACTAAATACCTTATACTTATAACTCTTTTGGTTCCATCACATTATACAGTATAAAGTATCTCTAATACCTGTGTAGATACATGTTGAATGATGCATGTGAGATGGGATGGGACTCGAGAATCTATTCCAGTTCCAAACTGGTGTTCAATCCATCGGAATCGTATGTGTCTGAATTTATCACACATCACATCACATCACATTATCTCTAGCCGCTTTATCCTTCTACAGGGTCGCAGGCAAGCTGGAGCCTATCCCAGCTGACTACGGGCGAAAGGCGGGGTACACCCTGGACAAGTCGCCAGGTCATCACAGGGCTGACACATAGACACAGACAACCATTCACACTCACATTCACACCTACGGTCAATTTAGAGTCACCAGTTAACCTAACCTGCATGTCTTTGGACTGTGGGGGAAACCGGAGCACCCGGAGGAAACCCACGCGGACACGGGGAGAACATGCAAACTCCGCACAGAAAGGCCCTCGCCGGCCCCGGGGCTCGAACCCAGGACCTTCTTGCTGTGAGGCGACAGCGCTAACCACTACACCACCGTGCCGCCCTGAATTTATCAATTCCTTTTATTGATGCCTGTGTGTTTTTTTTTAATGCCTCCGCCACCGTAAGGTGCAGGAGGCATTATGTTTTCGGGTTGTCCGTCCGTGCGTGCGTCCGTGCGTCTGTCCAGAAACTGTGTGAATGCGATATCTCAAAGACTAATGAAAGGAATTTCACCAAACTTTCACCATTTGTGCGCTTTGGGACAAACATGAACTGATTAGATTTTGAGATCAAAAGGTCTAAGGTCAAGGTCACTGTGAGGTCAAATGTCTGTCCGAAAACCTTGTGAACACAATATCTCCAAGGCAAATGAAAGGAATTTCACCAAACTTTCACCATTTGTGCATTTGGGGACAAAGCTAAACTGATTAGATTTTGAGATCAAAAGGTCTAAGGTCAAGGTCACTGTGAGGTCAAATGTCTGTCCGAAAACCTTGTGAACACGTCTCCAAGGCTGATACAAGTAATTTCACCAGGTCACGATTACTGTGAGGTCAAATGTCCATCCCCAAATCACAACTTAATAAGGCGTGTAGTCTACTGGGCGGAGGCATCCCCATCAACGCCGTTGGCGTCGAGTTCTATCTAGTTTTTTTTTTTTTTTTAAACCCCCACTGGCTGAAAGGCCCGAAGGGGGATTATGTCGTGGCGATATCCATCCGTCCATCTGCCCATCCCAGGAAAGGGTGCTCACCTTCTGAAATCAACTCCTCTCACAATGTTTGGAGGAATTTCACGAAACTTGACAAGAGGCATTGTTATATGTCGGTAGTATGCATATTATAATTTCGTTAAATTCAGTCACATTTTTACCAGAGTTACAGCCCTTGATTAACAAAATTATAATTTGACAATTTCATGAGTGTGTTTTCCTTCTGAAATCAACTCCTCTCACAATTTGTGGAGGAATTTCACGAAACTTGGCAAAAGGCATTGTTATATGTCGGTAATACGCATATTGTTATTTTTTTCAATTCGGTCACATTTTACCAAAGTTGTGGCCTTTGATTAACAACCTTGTACTTTCACAATTTCATGAAGGTGTGCTTGCCTTCTGACATCAACTCCTCTCACAATTTTTGGACGAATTTCTTGAAGTTTGGCAAAAGGCCTTGTTATATGATGGTACTACGCATATTGCAATTTAATTTTGTTTGTGAAAATTTTACCAGAGTTTTGACCCTTGATTAAATAACTGGTACTTTAACAATTTCATGAGGGTGTATGTTTTTCTGAAATCAACTCCTCTCACAATTTGTGGAGGAATTTTACCAAACTTGGGAAAAGGCTTTATTATATGACAGTTATACGCATATTGAAATTTCGTTTAATTTGGGTAGATTTTACCAGAGTTATGCCCTTGATTATTAACAAACTTGTACTTTGGCAATTTCATCAAGGTGTGCTTGCTTTCTGAAATCAACTTCCGTCACAATTTTTGGAGGAATTTTATGTAATTTGGCAAAAAGTTTTTATCCCCCGCTGGCAGAAAGGGGGATTATGTCATGGCAATGTCCGTCCGTCCCGGGAAGGGTACTCACCTTCTGAAATCAATTCCTCTCACAATTTTTGGAGGAATTTCACAAAACCTGGCAAGATTCTTTGTTATATGTTGGTAATATGCATATTGCAATTACCGGAGTTATGGCATAGTTGCCAGCGGGGGATATGGTGCTCTCAGAGCACTCTTGTTTTCAGGGCCGTAGCCAGGATTTTTCAAATACCGAGGTCAAACATGGCTGACAGCACCGAAGCCCCCCGGCACAACTTAAATAAATAAATAAGGATAGATTTGGTGGAGGACACATTTATTTTAACAATTCTAAAACTGTGGCACCATAACTATGGTGTTTTATCTGACATAAAAGTAGAAAAGTAGTGAACTCTTGAACTGAGTATACATACCTAAAGTACCAGTTACCTAAAGTATTGGCATTATTTACATTGCAGCATACACATGACAGAAAGGGTGTGAACTGCTGAATTGTAAGCTTTAGCTATTACACCTTATAATAATAGTGTGTGTGTGTGTGTGTGTGTGTGTGTGTGTGTGTGTGTGAGAGAGAGCGTGAGAGAGTTTGTGTGTTATTTGTGGGTGTCTGTATGTGGAGAGACATTCTGAGCAGTAATGTAAAGGCATCAGTCTATCTGGCTGTCTTGAATTGAGGTCCATTTGCATGCATTCTCTGAAACACAGTGTTCTCACCATTGCCTGTAATGTAAGTTTGGCTCATAACACATTTACTTTAACAATTCTAAAACTGTGCCATCAGAACTGTGGAGTTTTGTCTGACATAAAAGTCAAAACTGAACTGAACTGAGTGTATTGCTCAGCTACCTGAAGTATTGGCATTATTTACATTTCATTATCTTAAATTACATTAGAATGTAGGGCTATTAGTTCTGTGTGAAGACTATGTATTAGAGAGAGTGTGTGAGAGTGTATTATTTGTGTGTGTGTTTGTATTTGTGTGTGTGTGTGTGTGTCAGTGAGTGAGTGAGAGAGAGTTATGAGAGAGAGAGAGAGAGAGAGAGAGAGAGAGAGAGTTACTCGAACAAGCCCGTTTAGTCAGCCCTGCACAGGGCTGCCTGTGACAACGTAGTTTTGAATGTTTCTCGAAATGCTAACTAAAATGTAATAGGCAATGACAATGAAACGTTTCCCCTTGGAAAGTTGGCATGACACCGCTGAACGGTCTGCCACTGCACTGACAATATTTTCTCACCTTCCCTCCTTCTCTTTCTCTGCTCTTCTGTTGGCTGTCCAAACCTTAATTTAGTTTGCTGCAACTTTTTCATTTTGCACTCGGGTAAAGCTCTATAATGCGATGTGACTATGAAGGCCTCTGCATGCTCGTGCGACAAGGCTTTCGCAGATAGCTTTTCGCAGACAGTTGTAATTTATTGTTGAACGGGGATAATAGGCGTGCGTGATGTTATTCACCGGCACAATGCAAGGGGGCGCGAAGTCGCTAGGAGTAGTTGGTGGGTGTGGTTAGTGGAGTGTTTATCCTCCGGCTACTTATAATGACTAGAACTTTTTTTTTTTATAATGACTAGAACTGGAGTCGTATAGATGTACGTACTTCCTCAATCAACCTCTCTTCATGCTGCTCCATCTTCGCTCGTGTTTTTAAAAATGCCGGTCGTGAAAACAAACCAAACCGGGAAAGTAGGGAAGCGGAAGTGCGTGTACAGCGGATGTAGAGTGGACCAATCAGAGCCCTCTTGTCTGCGGCGCTGTCTGCGAGGCTTCTGCGGTGGTCACAATTTTTGGGAGGTGTGCGCAGAGCGTCTGCGAAGGTGGGGGGGCTACACAGACACTGTCTGCGACGCTATCTGCGAGGACTGGGTTGTCAGCATAAATTGGCCTTTAGCCTACGTTAGGTTAGGTAGGCATATGTGATAGAGCGTAGACTACACCCTGCCTGTTTTATCCAAAACCCAACTTCCCCGGCCGACACTAGTATAGGTTACGTTGCGTGACGCTGCGTTAGACACGGCAACGATAGAGATAGAGGCTGAGAGATTTCAGATGACATTAGACGAATGTGAATTTTATTGGGGGGAAATACAGATGACGTGGATGTGGACGCTGCGTTTTACATTGATCATTGCTCAAATTCAGCGTAGTCCAATTTGAAATTTCTGAAAAAAATACCGAGGGCATGACCTCGGTGTCCTCAATGGTAGTTACGGCCATGCTTGTTTTGACAGTTGCGCATTGCAAAAACCTGGTGTGCCATGACATTAAACTCTACATCTATGCTGCTGGAAACTTGCAACAAGAAGCAGTCTGGCAGAGAGGAAGATGCGGTCCAAGGCATGGCTTCTGGTGATGTGCAGATCAGGGTTTTTTTATTACCTGACCCGCTATGAAAGCCAGCCCGCAAAAACATGCGTTAATCAACCACCCAGATCCGACCGCCAACTTTAATCTGTATCGCGATGGCATCCATATAATTGAGGAAGGAGATAATGTTTTCTTAACAAGCAAAATCGCGTGATTGCAAGGCTTAGCCTATTATATTATACCCTAATAGTGTCTGGGTCCAGGCTGCTAAATAAACGGACAAATTGTTCAAAACGGTGTTCTTTATTATTGAATAGCGGCAAAACAAGTACACTGTAAAAAATTATTTGTTGTTTTAACTTAGTTAGTACCTGGGCTGCCTTAAAATTTTGAGTTCATTGAAATTAATAGGGATCGACCGATATGTTTTTTTCAGGGCCAATACCGATACCGATTATTATGGAATTGGGATGCCGATAACCGATATGTGCAACCGATAAATGTAAACATTGTAATTCACATGAAATTAAACATAGCACACACTGACACAGACCTTCATATCCATGAAATATATGTTTAATTGTAAAATTGAACATGAAATTTTGTGCAGGGAGATGCCAGCAGCATTTGTACAATAAAGTCAAATATTAGTTAGAATAAAATGAGAAATAAAATAATAAAATAAATATTCACCAATAAAAAAATAAATCACTCCCTACTATATTACAGCTCACCATTTTCAGTGGAAAATAAATGAAAATACACTCTGGATTCTTTTACACTAAGAACTAAGTAAGACTTACCAACTTCAAGTAGTTTTTAAATAACAAATCAAGTGTAGGGAGCTGCCTGCAGCATTTTTTAAAAAGTAAAATCAAACATAAAGTAGGCCATCACTCCCTATTATGTAACAACTTAACAAGTAACCATCTACATTCTAATGTAGATGAGAACGGCTAGGATAGAGAAAGTGAGAACAGAGTGTTAAAAGCTCTGGTTAAAAGGAGCGGCTGCTCCTTTAAGAGTCTGTTCAGAGAACAGAAGTCGGAGTGAGGGGGCGGCCCCGCGCAGCTCTGCTCCTGTAAGAGTATATCGCTTTCCGAATCAGAAGCGCTAGCAAGGAGAATCACTTGCGCAAGAATTATAAATACTAGTGGAGTACATTACAGCGCAATGTGAAGTAGCATAAGAACATTTAAGTCAAGAGTTTAATTGATGTATTTCGTTCATTACCGTTTATCCAAGCAAGTGTGCATCCACGACACAATTAATTACTGAGCCCACAACAAGCGTCCTGACAAACTCCCTACAGTATTACATAGCCTACTAGCGCCATATCACACCTGGCTTGTTTAAATGTTCAAATAGCGCTTTATAAAGTTACCTAACATATACAAGTGCAATGCGCTTTTTGAGCACGAGTCACGTCATGAAGTTTACTCATCACAATAACAAATAGCCAGTAGGCTTGCGCTAGCCTACAGAACACAAACACTACGTTTTATTTCGTCTTCCCTTGACCACCTCTCTGTATGGCTGTCATTCTACTGTTCGAGTAGAACTACTGACACATTCACAACGTTTCCAGACGGGGATTTAAAAATGACTGCAGCCTACGTTATGCTGGGGACTGCTTACTGTGGACAACATTACATGTAGTTTCAGCGAGACTAGTTGGTTGTAGGCTAATTCAAGTGCTTCCTTCCGTAAGCTAAGTTTGCCTGGCTACACAGATGCAAATGGACAATTTTAACGAGTAGTAGATGAAGAATGTAAACATATAATGATGTTGCGCTTTTGCAACTTGTGTGTTTGTGACTTATTGCGGCAAAAGCAGCATGTCCTTACCTTGAAGTGGGATCTGCTTCTGCCCGAGTGCCCATATGGCCGCCTTGAAACAGTTCACAGTGTTTAGCTACGCGTGTTGATGGGCTGTATCCCTTGTGCCGCTTCTGCCCGAGTGCCCGTACGGCCGCCTTGAAACAGTTCACAGCGTTTAGCTACACGTGTCGATTGGCTATATCTCTTGTGCCAAACAAATCAGATGTGGTGGGCGGGACCGTGTTCTTGAACTCAGAGGTGAGTGCAGGAAAGGACGTGCAGTGACAGTCGTGTTAGGAACGAAATGGCTGCAAAAAGGCATGTTATCGGCATATCGGTGGAAATTATGGCCGATACCGATAACCCTAAAAATGCAGAATATCAGCCCGATATATCGGCCAGGCGGATTATCGGTCGACCCCTAGAAATTAATATAGTAAGTTAACACAACGAGGTGAACAATTTAACTTACTATATGAATTTCAGTGAACTCAAAATTTTAAGGCAGCCCGAGTACTAACTTTAAGTTAAAACAACAAATAATTTTTTTACAGTGTAATGCTTCACTCAAGACATGAACTCTCTCTCTCTCTCTCTCACTCACTCACTCACTCACTCACTCACTCACTCACTCACTCACTCACTCACTCACACAAAATCATTTCTATCTTAATGTTGAACTTTAACAGTATAGTAGCCTCCTGTCTTTTTGAGCCTAGTGTTTGGTTGCACTGTGTAAAAAAAAAAGAATGGAGTCTGCAGTTCCAGGATTTAACCTATTATGACACACAACTGTAGCATTGCCCATTTTTAACTTTTAGCTAGTTGACTGATCTAGTTGTTTGTGCTAAATAAAATGATTATTTCCTGATTTCTTACTAAACCACCAATTTAAAATAGCTTTATACTTCACATACAGTACTTATCATTACAGACATGTAATTAAATCACACGAAGTCTGGTTAGTAGAGTTTGTAATTACAAGTGCATTAGTTCCTCATGATCTCACCGAGTCCTTGTTTTCTCCTCTTAACAAGATCTGTTTCACACCCTGCGTCAGCCCACAAACAGAGTGCATTAGTCGACTCGCCCATCAGTAAAACACTTTCATCACGGGCGATTGCTCTAAGACAACGAGGGAGGCTCAGCCTCCTCTAAAAATGATGAACACCGTGTAGGATGAATTGCGCTAGGCTTATGTTATAGCCGACCTTATAACATTGCTATTTCAGATCCAGAATCATAGAAATATGTGCTCAACCCAACTACAGTGCGAAATCATTCCGTTATAACTTTAATGTGTGCGTGAGTTTATCCCCCTCGTGACAGCGCGATGCAGCCCAGCCTCAGTGGACTTCAATGGCATTTGGGAGCTATGCGCTTTTCAATCTCAAAATGCAAGACGATTATTGGACAAATACTGCGAAAACGCCCGCCCACAGAGTCTCACGGACTCCCAGCCTCAGTGGACTTCAATGGCATTTGGGAGCTATGCGCTTTTCAATATCAAAATGCAAGACAATTATTGGACAAATACTGCGAAAACGCCCGCCCACAGAGTCTCACGGACTCCCAGCCTCAGTGGACTTCAATGGCATTTGGGAGCGATGCGCTTTTCAATCTCAAAATGCAAGACAGTTATTGGACAAATACTGTGAAAATGCCCGCCCACGGACTCCGAGCCTCACAGTGGGAGGGACATGGCAGTTTCCGCGAGGAGACTGGTGATTGGTGAAAGCGGCCGGATATTTTCTTTGATTGACAGCTCGTTTCAAATATAGACAGGCAGCTGTGAATCTCAGTTCAGTCCCATGCGGATTCGAAAGTGCTGTGGTGTATTGTAAGAGATCAGCTTACATTTCGATTTCATTCATTACATACGGTTTCTACCAGCTTTTTTAGTTTGTATATATTTTCATTGTAAATAAAGTGTAAATATAGTGTTGTCAAGTTTGCTATCTTAGTTCCAGAAATTTCATTTATTTGAGTGACTGAACTTGAACTTGAGGGGGCTAGTCAGCTAGCAAGAAAGCTGCGCACGGATGCCAAGCATTGCTGATTTAATTTTGGCGAAGCCATTTGCCAGTCTTCCTTTCGAGGAAAAAATTAAAATTAAAGAGCAGGGTAGACCAACGCCTCAAATTGACTTGGTGAAAAAGGTAGGGAATAATACTCGTTCCTTTCAGCTCTCCTGGTACGAGAAAGTGAATTGGCTAACAGCAAGTGACCCACATCAACAACAGTAAATAGGCTACTTTAGTAATATGTCATGGATGGACCAAAAATATAGAATCTATTTAAAATGTTTATGCTGAGTATATTATATTGGAATATATTTTTTTCTGGATATGAATTAAACACAGCTACAATTTAGAAAACATTTTTAAGCAAAAACACAGCCGAGAACATTTCACACTACAGACCTGGATTAAAAGTGAAGGGTTATCAAAATTGTCAATAAAACATTTCTCAGTCAAAATAAGTAAAATATAGGGAAAGTGTCATTGAATGAAATGTGTGGCACCCAGCTCTACTGCTGAGGTTCCTGACAAAGAGCTGCTTTCAATAATGATCAATTTTTAAACAACATGCCACAATTTTAAAATATAAAATGTTAAAATATACCCCCCCCTCCCCCCCCCCCCCCCAACACCACCATCATGTATATTGGACAGTAGGCTAATGGGCCAAAAGAACCTGTTATTTCACAGTTTGTGACGCTGCCAACAATCAGCCAGATCAGAGGCAAGAGTATGGGCAAAATTGATATTTTTTCTTTTAAAATCTGGAAATATCGTAACCAACCAGCCTCCCCTGTTTGAAAGACTACCAGCCGCCACTGACTTTCATGCTTATTTTAACATGTTCCAATGTTATTTGGCAGACGCTCTACACTGTGTCAATAAAACAGCTATGTTGACGCTGAAATCCTGTGTAGGCCTACTTTTTTTCCCACACAGAAAATTGATCAGGAATCTATAACAAATCTGACCAATAGGCAGAATTGATAATGCATCGGTATCGATAAAATCTTATCATTTTCCATCCCGAATACTGTAACTACTTCAGTGTGTTAGATGGATGACAGTAGAGTAGCTGAAGTAAAAATGTGAAATCAAATGCTGCTTATTTAATTATTTAAGTGTATATTGGCAGGTACAAATGTAACAGTATAAGCATAATTATATTTGTATAAAAGTGCTAGATTTCAAGTAGACCTTTTATTTGAGTGTTTATATCAGGAGCAGTGTGATATCTTTATATAGATTGTTAGTAATTATGTTATAGATACATACAGATATTTGACACAATATACTTGTTTTAACTGGCTCTTGAAATCGAAAGGCTTTTGTAATCAACACATTTGGAGTGGATCAGCTACAACGTATAATGCACTGAGAAATCCTCTTTACACTATTTACTGTTTATTTTGTGTTTTTGCTCACACCTTTGACTGTATATTTCTTTTCCCAGACTTCATTGTTATCTCCAATGAACTTGCCCTCAGAGCTGTCCATCTCATTGACCCCAAGTCCTCCTTCAATACCCAGTCAAGATAGCATAAGCTCTGTAGGCCCTGCCTACCAACAGGACTATATGCCACTTTTCACAGAACAGATACCGCCCTCAGCTACTTCGACCCCTGTCATGCCACCCCCGGCCCCCCTGCCTCCTCCACCCTCTCACTCACTGCGGTGTCAGGCTGTTGGCGTTGTCCCTCAGAGCTCGTCTCCATGCACGGTCACACACACTGGCCCTTCCTCAGTGACACCCAGCACCACTGCCACCCACAGGCCATCCTTTGCCCTTTCACCCAGGCCTTCTCGTCAAGATCAGGCCCTCTCATGTATCTCTTTGCCCCCCCAGCCTCAGAGCTTTGCCATGCCACGACCCATCCAGCCTGCTGGCTCTGCTAAAAAGAGCCGCCACGTGCCCATAGTCCCTGCCACTCCAGTTCCATCACCTCACCTTATACTGACAGGTGAGTGCCTTTCTCCACACCACGTTCAAAATACACTATATATGCTACTTAAATCAGTAAGTATCCAGTTTCATTTTCCACATAAGCATGAGAAATATGCGACAGTTGTAAAACTGGCGAAGACTACAGATGTGGGGGCATCCCATTTAACCAGTCCCTTTATGTGTTCTTTTCCTTATGGTTAGTTCACAACTTTATGCAAAAACAGATTATATAAACACTAAAAATATACAAAAATATACAGTCCCCTCTGTAATTATTGGAACACCAAGGCCAACTTTTGTTTTTGCTATACACCGAAGACCTTTGGTTTGAAATCAGAATTTCAGCTTTCATTTCCTGATATTTACATCTCATACACAGCCAGTTGTTCGAGAGTATACAAAGAATAAAAGTATATACTGACTTAAACACAGCATTAAGATTAGATTACTTGTCAAGTAATTGTGCCCCCATGATGGTAAAATTCAGTTAACCGATGGTTAAAAGCAACCCTTTTTAGAAAGATAGTTATATTTTGCAGCCCATGGCAGTACTAGCTTGTGAAACTTAAATACTAGATATGCAGCAGTTAGGTTGAGTTTATGGAGTGCTTTCAGGGAGAGAAAGGGAATGTTATGTGTCAAATAGAAACAACAGATGAACATGTAGAATACAGGCCAGGGGTAGATAATGTTATGTTTATGCTGTCTCTGAAAACACCACAAAACAATGGAAATTAATATCTTCAGTAGCCTCAAAAGGGGTTGATGCTCAAATCACATTTTTCTTCAGGACCTGCTGGCACTGTTCTCGTCACGCCGTCCTCGCTTAAAACTGACGTGGCCTCTACTGCTGGTGTGGTTATCACCTCCACCAGTATTCCACGTGTAAGGTTTCTCTTTCATTATTACCTGTGTAACTAAATGTTATTAAACTGAGTTTTAACATGTTTCAGTTTCTGTTAACCCCTTTGGTCACCGCGTACACAATTGTGTACATCACTATCTACAGTAATATTTGGTCATTATGTACACAATTGTGTACATACTGCAATTTGCACAATTAATGAGCAATTTTAAAAATATTCATTTTTTGACATCTCCTACCTAAAAAGATGAGATGGGCAAAAGATGATATTTTTTTCCACCAAAATTACTGTATCATGACTGAAGGGGTTAAAGGGAATGTTCTTTTCACAGGGGTCTGGCTTTCACATTCTCCCACCAAGTCAGAATTCTGCTCAGCATATTGTGCCTAAAGAGGAAACAACCTTATCCAATAATAAGAGCTCAGTTTCAGCAACTTGCACAGGTGCGAGCCGATATTCTTCATTTTCAGACCTGACTTCTGGATAAGTTATTTGATTGATTTTTTTTTGTTTCATATTTCTTCTGTTAAACACTGTGTTCACACTATTTTTCAGCATTAGATGGGCGAACATCTGGTCAGGGCTCACCTTTAGGGCCAGAGCAGGTGCCGAGCCCACAGTCTCCACTCAGCAGCTGCACCTCAGGCCTGGCCAAGAACGAGCCCAATCAGGTACATTTTTTTAGAGTCCTTATTCAGATTAAATGTGTAATATACTGCACGGTCAATGTCCAAAGCAAATTTTGTAATTCTGTTAAAGGTGGACTGCCTTTCAGATTTTTTCAAGTTTAGGTCATAAAAAGAATTTTCCCTGACATCCAATTTTTTTTTTGTTTCATGGACCCAAAGCTACTGAATTCGAATTACAGATTTCCAATTTTATTAGTTTTTTTTTCTAATAGAACAATTAATGAATTTAGGGTCATGTGGCCCTAAATTCTCTGCTATTTTTTCCTGCTTCACCGTGACCCAATTCAATATACTATGTCATGCATCACGTGGTGGGCTTTTCCCATTCGCGCAAGGCATTGTGGGGTACAATTTGAAACAAGAGAGAAAAATGGAGGACGTAAGTGTGCAAATGAAATGTGGAAGACCGACTGCAGTAACGGAAAGCGAGAAGAAAAGACGTTATGTTGCGAAGGAAAGGAAAACGCAGGACTAAACTAATAAATATCGGTGGTCAGCGAGCACCTCGGTGTGATCAACTATTCGTTTAGCGACAGAATGATGTAACTGTCAGTGCACGGTCAAGGTAAACTTGTGCACACAGACTTCCTCTGTTTGCTTGACTGCGCGAAGCGTTTCAATTTCATGCACATTATTTGCTAGGGCAGAGGTCGGCAACCTTTAGCATTTAAAGAGCCATTTGGGCCCGTTTCCCACCAAATTAAAAGTCAATCTGAGCCACAAAACCTATTTGACCACTAAATTTAAGGTAACACTCCATATATAGTTTCCTTAAAGTTATGCTTCATATATGAATTATAGTGTGTTGCTTTTATGAAATGAATAAACTATAAACAGAAAACAACTGACTTTTATTTTCCATTTTTAACAACGCAAAAGACCAAATTCTTTTGAACTCTGAAAGAATAAAAAAGACACTCTGTGGATTGGGCGGCAGTCAAAGGCAGGGGCCTCGACGACCTGATCCCCGAACGCAATGGCTAGCTGTTGGGACATGGAATGTCACTTCGCTGGGGGGGAAAGAGCCTGAGCTTGTGCGGGAGGTTGAGAGGTACCGGCTAGAGATAGTCGGGCTCACCTCCACGCACAGCTTGGGCTCCGGAGCCCAGCTCCTTGAGAGGGGCTGGACTCTCCACTTCTCTGGAGTCGCCCATGGCGAACGGCGGCGGGCTGGTGTGGGCTTGCTTATAGCTCCCCAGCTCAGCCGCCATGTGTTGAAGTTGAGAGGGTCGCCTCTCTGCGCCTTAGGATTGGGGAGAGGGCTCTTGCTGTTGTTTGTGCCTATGGGCCGAATAGCAGTATAGAGTATCCGGCCTTCTTGGAGTCCCTGGGAGAGGTACTGAGAGGTGCTCAGACTGGGGACTCCATTGTTCTACTGGGGGACTTCAGTGCTCACGTGGGCGACGACAGTGACACCTGGAGGAGCATGATTGGGAGGAACAGCCTCCCCGATCTGAACCCGAGTGGTGTTTTGTTATTGGACTTCTGTGCTAGTCACGGTTTGTCCATAACGAACACCATGTTCGAGCATAGGGGTGTCCATAAGTGCACATGGCACCAGAACACCTTAGGTCGGAGGTCGATGATCGACTTTGGTATCATTTCATCGGCTCTCCGGCCCTATGTCTTGGACACTCGGGTGAAGAGAGGGGCTGAGCTGTCAACTGATCACCACCTGGTGGTGAGTTGGATCCGCTGGCGGAGGAGGAAGCCGGACAGTCCTGGCAGGCCCAAACGTATGGTGAGGGTCTGCTGGTAACGTCTGGCCGAGCACACTGTTGGGGAGGTCTTTAACTCCCACCTCCGGGAGAGCTTCTCCCAGCTTCCGAGGGAGGCGGGGGACATTGAGTCTGAGTGGACCATGTTTTCTGCCTCCATTATCGACGCGGCTGTTCGGAGCTGTGGCCGCAAGGTCTCCGGTGCCTGTCGTGGTGGCAATCCCCGAACCCGGTGGTGGACACCGGAAGTAAGGGATGACGTCAAGCTGAAGGAGGAGTCCTATTGGGCCATGTTGACCTCCGGGACTCCTGAGGCAGCTGATGGGTATCGGCAGGCCAGGCGTGCCGCAGCTCGGGCAGTTGCTGAGGCAAAAACTCGGAACTGGGAGGAGTTCGGTGAGGCCATGGAGGAGGACTATCGGTTGGCCTCGAAGAAATTCTGGCAAACCGACTGGCGCCTCAGGAGGGGGAAGCGGTACTCTGCCAACACTGTTTACAGTGCGGGTGGGGAGCTGTTGACCTTGACCGGGGACATTGTCGGGCAATGGAAGGAATACTTTGAGGATCTCCTCAATCCCACTGTCTCATCTTCCATTGAGGAAGCGGAGGCTGATGACTCAGAGGTGGACTTGTCCATTACCTAAGCCGAAGTCACTGAGGTGGTTAGCAAGCTCCTCGGTGGCAAGGCACCAGGGGTGGATGAGATCCGCCCTGAGTATCTCAAGCCTCTGGATGTTGTAGGGCTGTCTTGGCTGACACGCCTCTGCAACATCGCGTGGCGGTTGGGGACAGAGCCTTTGGAGTGGCAGACTGGGGTGGTGGTCCCTCTTTTTAAGAAAGGGGACCGGAGAGTGTGCTCCAATTATAGGGGAATCACACTTCTCAGCCTCCCAGGGAAGGTTTACTCCAGGGTACTGGAGAGGAGAATTCAGCCAGTAGTCGAACCTCAGATCCAGGAGGAACAATGCGGTTTTTGTCCTGGTCGCGGAACACTGGACCAGCTCTATACCCTTCATAGGGTGCTCGAGGGTTCATGGGAGTTTGCCCAACCAGTCCACATGTGCTTTGTGGATTTGGAGAAGGCATTCGACCGTGTCCCTCGTGGTATTCTGTGGGGGGTGCTTTGGGAGTATGGGGTTCAGGGCTCTTTGCTAAGGGCTGTCCGGTCCCTGTACGAACGGAGCAGGAGTCTGGTTCGCATTGCCGACAGTAAGTCAGACCTGTTCCCAGTGCATGCTGGACTCCAGCAGGGCTGCCCTTTGTCACCGGTTCTGTTCATAATCTTTATGGACAGAATTTCTAGGCGCAGCCAGGGGCCGGAAGGAATCCTGTTTGGGAACCACAGGATTTCATCTCTGCTTTTCGCAGATGATGTTGTCCTGTTGGCTTCTTCAAACCAGGACCTTCAGCATGCACTGGGGCGGTTTTCAGTCGAGTGTGAAGCGGCTGGGATGAGAATCAGCACCTCCAAATCCGAGGCCATGGTTCTCGACCGGAAAAGGGTGGCTTCCCCTCTCCAGGTTGGTGGAGAAGTCCTGCCTCAAGTGGAGGAGTTTAAGTATTTCAGGATCTTGTTCACGAGTGAGGGAAGGATAGAGGGTGAGATCGACAGGCGGATCGGTGCAGCCTCCGCAGTGATGCGGTGGCTTTACCGGTCCGTTGTGGTGAAGAAGGAGCTGAGCCAAAAGGCGAAGCTCTCGATTTACCGGTCGATCTACGTTCCGACTCTCACCTATGGTCATGAGCTTTGTGTAATGACTGAAAGAACAAGATCGTGGATACAAGCGGCCGAAATGAGTTTCCTTCGCAGGGTGGCTGGGCGCTCCCTTAGGGTGAGAAGCACAGTCACTCGAGGAGCTCGGAGTAGAGCCGCTGCTCCTCCATATCGAGAGGAATCAGCTGAGGTGGCTCGGGCGTCTCTTTCGGATGCCTCCTGGATGCCTCCCTGGGGAGGTGTTCCAGGCATGAGGCCCCGGGGATGACCCAGGACACGTTGGAGGGACTATGTCTCTCGGCTGGCCTGGGAACGCCTCGGTGTTCTTCCCGAGGAGCTGGCCGAGGTGTCTGGGGAAAGGGAAGTTTGGGCTTCCATGCTCAGACTGCTGCCTCCGTGACCCGGCCCCGGATAAGCGGAAGAAGACGAACGAGACGAGAAAAAGACACCCACACGTCTTTTGTCAGCTATGTCAGCCAGTTCGAGCTCAAGATCGGGCTGACTTACTGCTGTAAATGCAGTCATGTTCAACAGCGATGGATCGACATTCAGAGGAGTGATGGGGAAGGATAATGTGTTTTTTTTTTCCTCCCTAAACTCAAAGAATATTTCCTGAAACACAGTTTGCATTGCGATGATGGCACAAATAAAATACTCATAATTTATCTGATTGTGTGCTTCTTTGAACTCTCTCAAAGAAGGTAAGTGAAGCAGCGTACCTCTCTGTACATCTCTGACAAACACTGTCATCTTGCGCTCAAATGCCAAAACCTCTTCTAGCATCTGCAGGGCTGTTTTTCCTTTCCCCTGCAGACTTTTGTTCAGCGTGTTAAGGTGCGCTGTCATATCCACCATGAAGTGCAGCTTTTCCAACCAATCTGGCCGATCCAGCTCAGGAAAGGTGAACCCTTTGCTTTCCAGAAAAGCTTTTATGTGCCCCCAGACACATAGCAAACTGTTTCAGTACCTCCCCTCGGGACAGCCACCGGACTTTGTTGTGCAGCCGGAGATCAGCATATGTGCTCTCAACTTCATCTAATAATGAACAGAACTGTCGGTGGTTTAATCCTTGTGCCATTATTTTGTTCACTATCTGAATGACAAGATTCATAACTTCTGTGCACTTCAGAGGAAATGTTTGAGCGCACAATGCCTCTTGATGTAGGATGCAGTGAAATGTCAGCAGCTTTCTATCCAGCGACTTCTGAAGTAAACTCACAAACCCCCGCTGTGCTCCTGTCATACTTGGTGCCCCATCAGTAGCCACTGACACCAGGTGGGTTGTGTTTATTTCTTTGGTTTTTAAACAATCCAACACAGCTTCACAGATGTCCTCCCCCCGTGTCTGGCCTTTAAGCGGTATTACCTCAATGATTTCTTCCTGTGGCCCAGCAGAGTTCACATATCTGCATAACAGCACTATTTGCTCAATATCGCTGACATCTTTTGACTCATCACAGGCGATTGAGTAAGCTGGAGCTGAATTAATGTCCGTGATTTGTTGACTGGTGATGTTTGCTGCCATTTTAATGGTCCTGTACTTGACAGTCTTTGCAGAGAGAGGCATATCTTTAATTTTCTGCATAATTTCACTCTTGTTTTTGAAGTCTGAGAATAGATGTTCTGATAGCTTTATGAACAATTCTTTTATATAAGCCCAATCCCAATTCTAATTTCTACCCCTACCCCTTCCCCTCCCCCTTCCCCTTGGCCCTTCCCCTTGAAACTGAGCTACAAGGGATAGGGCTTGAAATTCAACCCCTACGTATTGGGATAGCCCTTCAACGATCGCATACGTCATCACGTACCTCCGTCAGCGTTTATGTTAGCAAAACGCGACCAAATGCGTCACTGGCTGCGACCAGCCGCTACAGTCAGAGCCAGAGGCAGAACCAGAAATCTCTGCTGGCAGGGTGTGATTTGTTAACTAACACCACTGAATGGGATATCTTTGGCGCTTCGTGCACCACATCCGACAGAATGAGGTGTCAGAACGCTCATGTAAACAATAAAAGCGAGAATAACAGAACAAAACGTACGCAGTCAAGCAACCGAAAACAATACTCACTCCCAAAGCTTTTTAGCAGCAGCTTGGATTTCAGAAATCGCTGCTCATTCTCAGCTCGAAAGCGAATCAAGCGGCGTGTTTCCTCTGGATAACAACTTAAAACACGTAAATAATGGAGAAAATACATTTATGACAATCTTTCGCCGCGGGAACCGCCATCTTTCTGAAATCCGCATGGCATTGTGGGAAATCACTCAAACCCCTTCGTTCGGAGTCAGCTCCAGGAAAATCTCCGTTTGGAGGGGTACAGAAGCCCTACCCCTTCCCCTACCCCTCCGCGTTAACTGGGATTGGGATACCCCTACCCCTTCACGTGAACGCGCAAAATGGAGGGGAAGGGCCAAGGGGTATGTCCAAGGGGTGAAATGGGATTCGGCCATAGTCTCCATCTGTGAATGGCTTGCCGTGCCTGGCTATCTCTTGAGCTGCCACAAAACTAGCAGAACTACTTGAATTCGCAGAGTTCATCCACGACTTGAAAATAGTTTTGCTCTGATCAGCTTTCCGCAGCAATTCCGAAATTGCTCTTCTTCGCTCATCTCCAACTGGATATTTTTCAGCAAAGGCAGTGTGTTTATTCTGGAAATGTCTTTCAACGTTTGATTTTTTTTGTTGTTTGCTAATTTCTCGCTGCATATTAGGCATAACGGTAAACCAGTTTTGTCAGCAGTGAAAGCAAATGAATCTGTTCATGACGCATTAAACGTTCTATTTTCGTCAGAAACTTTTCTCTTCTTAGATTTATCCATTGCTAGCTTACCGGGGTCAAAATAAGTCACTTTGTTACAACACGTCACCCCGGGGTGTCTGGCTCACCCTGTCTCGAAGCTGACGGTCGCTTCAGCTACGCCTGAACTCACCGGGAACCTTCACCGGTTCGTAACAGCAGACTCAAATGAGTTCTGATAACCCATGTGTGTGTCTTGCTAACCCCCGCGACGTAGCACGTCTGTACAGCTGAGAGGTAGGTGGCAGACTAAGGGAGCGCGGGGCGACCACCACGCCGCTCCCTCCTCACACCACGCTCGGGCGGCACACGCAGGTCTCACGCCACTACACGGCCGATTCAAACGGCATTTCATAACAACTTGTCTGGCGGCAACAGGTGTCGCATACAGGACATGACGCATATTTTTATCGACAAAATATTAAAGTAAACTTGTTTTAATGTCACAAGAACACCTCAATCTCCAAAGATATAACTATTACAATGAAAAAAACTAAAGAAATAAAATAAAAATCAATTTAAATTAAATGGCAATTATTTATTCACATTATTTTTTTTTCCAAAATGAGCTTGCTCTCTCAAAGCCACCAGAGCCACAGCAGAGGGATGAAAGAGCCACATGCGGCTCCGGAGCCGCGGGTTGCCGACCTCTGTGCTAGGGAATCCCCTCAAATTAAATAGCTTCCCAGCCACAGAATAGCCTGATATTTTGTGAGATATTACAGAAATAAACATAAGTCACAATGACCAAATTTCAGAGGGAACTAAATTTCATCAATTTTATGAAATTGAAAGGCAATCTTGCTTTAACCAGATGAAGTGTTTTTTCTTCACATTGCTGAAATGTTAATTCTTCGCACCTGGCCATTGCTATGATTAACTCTGGTTGTAAAAAAAATTGCATTTTAGTGCTTTTTAATATTAAAATCTGAATTAAATTGATGCCTTGAAAACATGATTTAGGTAATTCTATATCTAGTTTAACATATTTTGGTATCACATGCAGCATTTATTTTCTCTTCTCATTCATCAGTCCAGAATATTCAGAACACATGACATTCTTCAGAACTAAATCTGTCCTTTGGCTCATCTAAAAAAAAAAAAAAGGAAATGCTGCAAGCGACTTACTGTAAAATGAAATGTCATGTTTATTTCACTTCCTGCAGTCAGGTAAAATCAGGGTCAAATCACTTTCTGACTGCACAGATATTGGAATGATATCACCTCACTCAGACCAGTTATTTTGGTCTGAACCAGAGTGTAATTGCTGTTTTCACATCTGTCGAAATGAACTGCACCAAAAGAGGAAAACACACTAGGGCTCCATTCAAATGGACAAAACCCTGCATATGTGAAAGCAGTGTGGGAAATAAAGCTGGACTGGCGGACATTTACCGGTAATTTTCGCATTTGTCCATCTGTATTTCAAAAGTATCAGACCGGATGCCCGATTAAAAAATAATTTGAATGTGTCTGTCTGTATTTCAAAAGCATCAAACTGGATGGCCCATGAAAAATTGTAAAGGTATAGATAAAGATTTTAAACCAGCCAGCTTTTAAAAATTCATAACTCAGCCACCCAAAGTCCCAGCCCCGCCAAACTTTACAGGCACGTCCCTCTCCCTGAGACCTTTTGAACAAGCCCAGGCACGGCCTGATCCAGTATCAGCAGCGAGCACAGATTGCGGACCGCTTTAGCACGAGCTCTTGTTCCAGCCTCTTTGGCGTGCGGGGATTTAAAAATTCATAACTCGGCCACCGAAGGTCCTAGCCCTGCCAAAATGGACAGGTACCTCCCTCTCCCCCGAGTGGCACACTAAATAAGACAATAATAATACACTCAGTATTCACTGTTGTTTTTATTGCACAGTGCGGCTGAACTTGTGTCTTACGGTTGACAGTATCTGACTGATCCAGTCAGTTGACTAAGAGTTCAGTTTACATGAAACTTTGCAATACAGTATGATGTTAAGTGCCAAACTGCCAATCAGTGGTTATCATTATTATGTGCATTTTTTTTCATTCATAATAAGAATGACAGTCGTAGTCATATACTTTGGAGAATATATCCATCCATCCATTATCTGTAGCTGCTTATCCTGTCCTACAGTGTCGCAGGCAAGCTGGAGCCTATCCCAGCTAACTATGGGCGAGAGACGGGGTACACCCTGGACAAATCGCCAGGTCATCGCAGGGCTTGGAGAATATAGATATATATTTTAATAGAGTTTTTGTTTTCTTCTATTTTCTAAGTTCTAGTCCAGCAGATTTCAATCTGAATGCCAAATGATGTTACCATGTCTAGTTTTGAGTCACTTTAAAAGTCATTTTGTTACAAAGTTACTTGGAATCTCGTACTCAAAATTTTAACTCTATTGTGTAAGAATAGTTGTATTGTTAATTACTAAATTTCTTGTAGACTTATTATAAACATAGTATAAAAAAAAGTCATTGTTGACATAATGTTTCATGAGTGTTATTATAGTACCTACGGTATACAGTGGTATGCAAAAGTTTGGGCACCCCGGTCAAAATTGCAGTTACTGTGAACAGTTAAGCAAGTTGAAGATGAAATGATCTCCAAAAGGCATAAAGTTAAAGATGACTCATTCCCTTTATATTTTGAGCAAAAACAATTTTTTATTTTCTTCTTTTACATTTTCAAAATGACAAAAAAAGAAAAAGTCCCGAAGCAAAAGTTTGGGCACCCTGCATGGTTAGTACCTAGTAACACCCCCTTTGGCAAGTATCACAGCTTGCAAACACTTTTTGTAGCCGGCTAATAATCTTTCAGTTCTTACCTGGGGGATTTTCACACATTTGTCCTTGCAAAAGGCTTCCAGTTCTACAAGTTTCTTGGGCTGTCTTGCATGCACTGCTCTTTTGAGATCTTTTCACAGATTTTCAATGATGTTTAGATAGATAGAATGGATAGAATGCCTTTATTGTCACTATACACATGTACAATGAGATTAAAGCATCTCCAATAACAGTGCAAACAGCATGTAGAGAGAGAGAGGAAGGGAAAAAAAGGGGGGGGGTAAGGTGCACAGTCCTGAGGTGTATGTGTTGTGTTACACATTATGGAGTGAGGTATTGCTCATTGCACATATAAAGTATTGCACAAAGAGAGACACATTATAAATTATTGCATGAGAGAGTCACATTATAAAATAAAATAAAATATTACACATTTATGAAGTATTGCAAGGTAAGGTAAGGTGCACAGACTAGAGGTCTATGTGCTGTGTGTAAGGTGCACAGTCCTGAGGTGTATGTGTTGTGTGTAAGGTGCACAGTCCTGAGGTGAGGTGAATGTGTTGTGTTTCACATTATGGAGTGAGATATTGCACATTATAAAAGTATTGCACAGAGAGAGTCACCTTATAAAGTACTGCACATTATAAATTATTGCATGAGGAGAGTCACATAGTAAAATAAATAAACTATAAAGTCAGAGCATATCCGAGTTCAGGGCAGTTATGGCTTTTGGAAAGAAGCTGTTTTTGAAACGGTTTGTCTTTGTCCTGATGCACCTGTAGCGCCTCCCTGAGGGCAACAGGTCGAACAGATCAAAGCCAGGGTGGGAGCTGTCCTTGATAATGTTCTTAGCTCTGCTAAGGCAGTGGGAGGTGTAAATGTCCATCAGGGAGGGGAGAGGGCAGCCAATGATCTTCTGTGCTGCCTTAACTACCCTCTGGAGCCTCTCCTTGTCTACAGCAGTGCAGCTGCCGTACCATACTGTAATACAGTACGTCAGCAGGCTCTCGATGGATGAGCGGTAGAAGGTCAGCAGCAGGTTGGAGTTTAGGTTGTACTTCCTGAGGACTCTCAGGAAGTGTAGCTGCTGCTGAGCCTTCTTAATGACTGCTGTAAATATTTACTGACCAGGAAATGTCGGCGGAGATGAGGACGCCGAGAAACCGGAAAGTGTGGACCCTCTCCACATACACGTTGTTGATGTAGAGGAGGGCTAGGTCGGTGCTGTGCTTCCTGAAGTCAACAATGAGCTCTTTGGTTTTCTTGGTGTTCAGAGCGAGGTTATTTTCTGAACACCAGGCTACCAACTTCAGGACCTCCTCTCTGTAGGCTGCCTCGTCTCCCTTTGAGATGAGTCTGACCACTGTGGTGTCGTCAGCAAACTTGATGACGAGGTTGTTGTTGTGGGTTGAACTACAGTCATGGGTGTAGAGGCAGTACAGGAGGGGGCTCAGCACACAGCCCTGTGGAGAGCTGGTGCTCAAAGTGCGGGTGGAGGAGAAGTGGGGGCCAAGTCTCACAGTCTGGGGCTGGTTAGTAAGAAAGTCCTTTATCCAGGCACATGTGAGAGGGGGGAGGCCGAAAGTGTCCAGTTTTCTAATAAGGATGTCCGGGATTATTGTATTAAAAGCTGAACTGTAATCCACAAAGAGTATGCGGACGTAGCTCTGCTGCTGCTCCAGGTGGTTTAGCGCAGCGTGGAGAGCTACGGCGATGGAGTCCTCTGTGGATCTGTTTGTGCGGTATGCGAACTGGTAGGGGTCGAAGTCTGGGGGGAGGTGGTTCTTGATGTGCTGAAGAACTAGTCTCTCGAAGCACTTCATGATTACCGGGGTGAGGGCCACAGGACGGTAATCATTCAGGCTGGTGACGGGAGACTTCTTCAGCACTGGGATTATTGTTGCAGGTTTTAGGCAGGGTGGGATGACTGCCTGAGCCAGGGAGAGGTTAAAGATCCTGGTGAAGGTAGGGGCAAGCTGGTGGGCGCACGCTCTGAGCACCTTACCAGGTACACCATCTGGGCCGGCAGCTTTCTTGGGGTTCACTGCCAGGAGCACCCGTCTGACATTGTGCTCCTGTACAGTGAAAGGAGTGGTGTAGGAACTGTGTGGTGGTGGGGACAGGGCAGGAGCAGATGAGTGCTGCTGAGATGTTTCAAAGCGAGCAAAGAAGCGATTTAGCTCCTCTGCTAGTGGCGCACTCCAGTCTCCTGTTGGCGCATCACAGTCTCTGAAGTTTGTGATGTCCTGAATGCCCTGCCACACCTCCCGTGTGTTGTTGCTGGACAGGTGGGACTCTATGCGCAGCCTGTGGTCCGCCTTGGCTTTATTTATTCCTCTTTTCAGATCAGCTCGAGCGGCTCCGTACAGAGCTCTATCACCTGACCTGAAGGCAGCATCGCGAGCCCTGAGGAGTGAGCGGACCTGGCTGGTCATCCAGGGTTTCTGGTTTGGGAAGACCCGGATGTTTTTATCCACCGTCACCCCGATGCAGAACTTGATATAGTAAAGGAGAGCCGTAAGCTGCTGCAACCACGCGTGCCACCATCAGGTCAGGGGACTGTGAGGGCCATGGCAAAACCTTCAGCTTGTGCCTCTTGAGGTATTCCATTGTAGATTTTGAGGTGTGTTTTGGATCATCGTCTTATTGTAGGACACATCCTCTTTTTAACTTCAACTTTTTTACAGATGGTGTGATGTTTGCTTCCAGAATTTGCTGGTATTTATTCGAATCCATACTTCCCTCGACCAATGAAATGTGCCCTGTGCCACTGGCTGCAACACAACCCCAAAGCATGAGCGATCCACACTCCTGCTTCAGAGTTGGAGAGGCGTTCTTTTCCTGGAATTTGGCACCCTTTTTTCTCCAAACCTACCTTTGCACATTGTGGCCAAAAAGTTGTATTTTGATTTCATCAGTCCACAGGACTTGTTTCCAAAATGCATCAGGCTTATTTAGATGTTCATTTGCAAACTTCAGACACTGAATTTTGTGGCCAGGACGCAGGAATGGTTTTCTTCTAATGACTCTTCCATGAAGTTTTGTTCAGGTGTAGCTGCATAGTAGAACAGTGCACCACCACTCCAGGGTCTGCTAAATCTTTCTGAAGGTCTTTTGCAGTCAAATAGGGGTTTTTTTAATTTGCCTTTCTAGCAATCCAATGAGCAGTTCTTTCAGAAAGTTTTCTTCATCTTCCAGACCTCACCTTGATCTCCACTGTTTCTGTTAACTGAAAACACTTTGCTAAAGGGTCTGCTAAATCTTTCTGAAGGTCTTTTGCAGTCAAATAGGGTTTTTTTTAATTTGCCTTTCTAGCAATCCAATGAGCAGTTCTTTCAGAAAGTTTTCTTCATCTTCCAGACCTCACCTTGATCTCCACTGTTTCTGTTAACTGAAAACACTTTGCTATGTTCTTGTAGTCTTCTCCTGCTTTGTGAGCATCAATTATTTTATTATTCAGAATGCAAGGGAGTTGCTTAGAGGAGCTCATGGCTGTTGATTTTAGGGACAAGTTTGAGGAGTCAGAGAATTTATACAGCTTTGAAATCTGCACCATCTGACCTTTCCTAACGAAGAATTTGAACAAGCCACAGCTCAATAAGCTAATTAAAGTCTGGAACCTTGGTAAAAGTTATCTGAATGTATTGGGGTGCTCAAACTTTCGCATAGTGTTCCTTTTCTTTTTTCACTCTCCAATTGTACAAAACAAAAATAATACACAAATCTTGCAGAAAACACTGAAAATAAATGTGTCGTCTTTACCTTTATGCCTTTTGGTGATCAGTTCATCTTCTGCTCACTTAACTATTCACAGTAACAGACATTTTCAGTAAGGATGCCCAAACTTTTGCATGCCACTGTATATGAGTACCAGTAAGTTGTAACCAACTGGAACATCCTTGCCCCCCTCCATACTTTTTTCTAGACATGGAACTGACCTGCGTGTGCTACTGTTTTCTTGGGTAGAACTTTAAGCATGTTTTTCTTGACTCTTCTGACATTTCCTTGTAAATTATATTCAATTTTTAGTGTAATTAGCAACTAATGTCTAGCGTAATTTGGCCTTTGAAAATCACAAAAATGTGCCATCTCTAGGCATCTAAAGCCCTTCAGCTTCTGGGGCCTGAAGACGGGCCCTGGATCCCCGGCCACATTGTTCTGGGCCTTTTGCCCATCATTCGGACAGGCTGAAATTTGGACGGACAGACAACATTTCAGACTTGTCTGTCCTGTGACAGTCTGCTTAAAATTCCTTATTTCCCACACTGTGAAAGCAGCCCTTAGTTTTATCAGTGATTCCTGCATTCTGCTTTCATCTAATTCTTGGTTTAGAGATTGTGTATCGGTTTTTCGCCTTGTTTATGATGAGCATGAGTTGTTTTTATTTTTGTGATGTGTATCTGGTTCTCTGTCTTGTCTGTCTTTTTTTTTTAAACAGAATCATCGTGTGAAACACAAATCAGCTGAGCAGAAAAGGCGGTCCAACATCAACATTGGCTTCAAGACTCTATGCAGCCTAGTCCCCTCTCTCAAATCACAGTCAAATGTAAAAACATCAGTTCTTTATTTATATTTGCATGCAAGTAGATATTAGCATTGGACCTTTGTTTGGGGGGGGGGTTTACATACCTGTGGATAAACACAAATAATGTTACAGTCGCATATTCATACTAATACTTGATAATTGACCTATAATGACCTTGGTCAGATTTTGAATGAACTGCTAATTTGTCTATATAGGCTTTCTCCATTTCATTCAAACAAGACTTCTTCTTTCAACAGCAGAGTCTAACCATAATAACAGAATCCTCAGGTTATCCCCTGTGATATTTACATACACACTGTGCTAAACGTGTTGGCTGACTTCGTTGTGGTAAAGAATGGCACTGTAGTTGAATACAACTCTGCTGGTGATACAAAGAGAACAGCTTTTTAAACTTATCGGTATTGTGATAGGCAGGTTGTTATTATGCGGTCTCTGCTCATGGATGTTTACTGGGCTTTGAACGCGTACCTGTACGTCCTTTCTTCTGGTACATCTTCTGCTCCATTCATCATTTTGTTGTGTTAAACTATCTGCTGTATTGCTCTCTAAAAAAAAAAAAAGTACATAGTGGCTGTCTCCTTACATTTCACAGTGCGTGATAGCCTTTACCATCACCTCAGTATGGCAGAGGAACTAATCTGGGCTTCCTTAGGGACTGTGGGCTTTTCTGACTGTAGGTTTATACCTCAAATGCCCACCAGGGTGCAGACCACAGTGTGAAATATTTACTATTACTTATTACTACTTGTTACTACTTGTTCTACATGAGATACGACATTGTGAAACAGGAACGTCTAAGCATGGTGTATGGTAGTGATTAGCGATAAGCGATATGACACAAATATAAATATACGTCACAATAGATTTGTTAACAAACTAACGGCAGAAACCTGTTCAATGATCTATAGTGTTTACAACACGATTTATTTTTATAAGTAAAATTGTGATGAGTGCAAAAATATTTACTTGACTTAAATATTGGCTTAGTTTATCTATATACTGTGGTATATCTATATCTTTTCATATTGATCAGCTGTAGTGAATGGTTCCTCACATAAAGATATCATGTTGTTAATGAATATAAACCTGTTCAGTTGAAACACCGAGTCCTCCCATCTGTATGTGGCTTAACAGACCAGTAATGCTACGACCCTTCAGAAAACAGTGGAGTACATCGGAAAGCTGCAACAAGAGAGGCACCAAATGCAGGAGGAGATGAAGAGACTGCGGGAGGAAATTGAGGAGCTCAATGCATCCATCAAGTATGTGTGTCCTTATTTTAATTATCAGGAGACTTAGCAAATTATCACAGTTATCAAAATTTGTCACAGTTAAAAAAAAAAAATACTAGAACTTTTTTTTAACTCGTAAGTGAGAACATAGTAGGTTTGGAAAGCTCTCAACCAGCCCAGGACTTTCTATTATTTAAAAAAATTGCACAATGTCTATTTGATGTCACCAATAGACATAATAATAATAATAATAATAATAATAAGTTCAATTTACCGTATTTTCCGGACTATACGTCGCTCCGGAGTTTAAGTCGCATCAGCCAAAAAATGCATTATGAAGACGAAAAAAACATATATACGTCGCACCGGACTATAAGTCGCACTTTTTTGAAGGGTTATTCTATCCATAGAATCTGTGATTCTATCTGATAAGCGGCGCGTGGTTACTGCGCGACTGCATTGTTTATTTAATAAATGAACAGCTGAGCAGTGATAACGCGCCCTTTGCCCTGTAAATAGCCTAGTCTGATTATTTTAAATATCTACTACTATCTTTAATACTATCAC
The DNA here is from genome assembly GCF_027579695.1 of Neoarius graeffei. Classification (NCBI taxonomy): domain Eukaryota; kingdom Metazoa; phylum Chordata; class Actinopteri; order Siluriformes; family Ariidae; genus Neoarius; species Neoarius graeffei. The sequence goes on along the minus strand of NC_083592.1, from coordinate 16,541,599 downwards.
TATCGTTATTACTAATAGCCTATATTATTATTATAACTAATATTAGTAGCCTATTACTGATGCATTAATCAGTTTGCTTTTAGAATATTTTTACTGGTAGGGCTTATTATCGCCCCATGGCTCTTTCATCTTTGTTATTAAAGCTGTAGTCATCATCGAGGAGTGTCATTCTTCATTTTTGTCGAATTTTATTTCATCAAATCAGAGGTCAAGTAGGCTATAGGTATATCATCTCCAAAGACAGGTACGGTAGTAAAAACAACCGTCTAGTGAAAAAAAAAAAACAACCGCTTTTAAATCCCCTACTTAAATCCTTAAAATGAGTCATTTAACTCATGTCTTGTGTGATCTGATCTCCAATGGTGAAATAAACCGGTTGTGATGAGTACAGTCTGTTATTTTAGAAGATAAATGTAATATATAATTTAATATATAGACTAATAAAAATTAATATTTTATAATATAATATCACGACATATTACTGTCTGTAACTGTTTGTCACTAAAGCGTTTTCTAAGATCATAATGTCTGATATTATTATTATTATTATTATTATTATTATTTTACACACACAATAAGCGCATGTGCGTAAAGTTATAGTAAACCATCCCCCGCCTTTTTTTTTTTTTTTTGAGTCGCCGGACCCACCCACCTCCTAAATTAAGCACTGCCTAAAATCACGACATAACTTATTTAAATAACTATAGGCCTATCATTAATAATAAAACACAGGTCAATCAAGTTTATCAAGCTGATGATTTCACTCCAAATCAGCAAATCCATTGAATTCCTCATCCTCGGTGTCGCTTCTGAACAACTCTGCCTCCAGCGGCAGATGAAGCGCCGTTTCCTCTTCTTCTGCGTGGCTGTCGTCAGACTCAGCATCAGCTCCAGTTATTCCGCGGTGAAAAAAAACAAAACATATATACGTCGCACCGGAGTATAAGTCGCATGGCCAGCCGAACCATGAAAAAAAGTGCGACTTATAGTCCGAAAAATCCGGTATATAGTGCCTTTCTCAAAACCCAAGGTCGCTTTACAATAATAGGCAGAAAAAAGAAAAGAAAAAAGTCCACCAAATAGAAGTCAGGATATCATTCCAGTGGTGTAGCGGCCACAGTCCCACCAAAAGGCGCACAAAAACAAGTCCCACATCTCCAGCACAGCCGCCGTCACGCCGCCAGTAACATTGCTCGAACACCACGCCATGGATCCACAAAGCGAGCACAAAAGCACCGCCACGCAGAGCGCTGGCATGTCCCAAACCACCTGCACAGCTGCCGCCACGCCACCGAGCAACATCGCTCGGAACATCACGCCAAACATTAAAGCACGGAGCGCTGGACACCCACGATGTTAAAATGAGCAACGAGCTCACTGCAGTCCATAGCTGGGAGCACAGGCATCACCCACAGCAAACCAAGGCCTGGAGGGAACCAACGCCCAAAACTGGGTCCGGAGCTACACCACAACCAGTGGACAAAACACTCAAACAAACATCAAACACAGAAAAAATAAAAAATAAATAAAATAAAAAAGGAGAGAAAATAAAATAAAAAAGCTCCGGTGAGAAGCGGCAGCCAGAATGCGCGCGATGTACTCTCAACCAGAAACCAGAAACAGGAAAAAAAAAAAAAAAACATGTGATTTGAGACACAAGCCTGGTGTAATTTTTTTTTTTTTTGTAAAATTCTGTTGCGCAACAAATACAGTCATGGGGTCACACAATACAATCAGTAGATTCTCATACACACCAGACACTCTGGTGAGCACCACATGCTGTCACATATGCACCACATACAATAGTGATATTTCTAGAATTTCCATTCTCTCTCTCTATTTGGCATATCACTGCAGTGATGTGGCCAATCTGATAGCTGTTCTTATAGCCATCAAAGTTTCTAAAAAAGAATTACAGTATTGGTTTCCCGTTGCCTTCTACTGGATTATTAGAGGTTTTCTCATCTCAACCATTCACACACATTCACACCTATGAGCAATGTAGAGTAGCCAGTTAACTTAACCGCGTGTCTTTGGATGGTGGGGGGAAACAGGAAACCCACGCAGACATGGGGAGAACGTGCAAACTCCAGAATTTCCATTAATGACACACATACCAAAGCACATCTTTTCTGAACTGTAGTTCTTCATCCAGAGCTTTTAAAATTAAATGAATTTTTTTTCTTGATATTTGGCATGCATAAGGATGGAGCTCAGCAGTTTTATAAACAATAAAGAAACCAGAAACGGAAAAAAAACGATGTGATTTGAGACACAAGCCTGGTGTAATTTTTTTTTTTTTTGTAAAATTCTGTTGCGCAACACATACAGTCATGGGGTCACACAATACAATCAGTAGATTCTCACACACACTAGACACTCTGGTGAGCACCACATGCTGTCACATATGCACCACATACAATAGTGATATTTCTAGAATTTCCATTCTCTCTCTCTATTTGGCATATCACTGCAGTGACGTGGCCAATCTGATAGCTGTTCTTATAGCCATCAAAGTTTCTAAAAAAGAATTACAGTATTGGTTTCCCGTTGCCTTCTACTGGATTATTAGAGGTTTTCTCATCTCAACCATTCACACACATTCACACCTATGAGCAATTTAGAGTAGCCAGTTAACTTAACCGCGTGTCTTTGGATGGTGGGGGGAAACAGGAAACCCACGCAGACATGGGGAGAACGTGCAAACTCCAGAATTTCCATTAATGACACACATACCAAATCACATCTTTTCTGAACTGTAGTTCTTCATCCAGAGCCTTTAAAATTAAATGAATTTTTTTTCTTGATATTTGGCATGCATAAGGATGGAGCTCAGCAGTTTTATAAACAATAAAGTGTCTGTGGTGCTGTAGTTTTTAGAACAAAATAAACCCTCTAGATGTCAAAATCCATTTTAAATTTATTTCACTGATATTAGCTGTGTTTATAGTAGAAATCTAGCTGAAAGTGCACTTGTAAATACCCTTCAGTATCCTTTCATCTATTGCATCATTTCAAGTTGGATTCATTATTCATTACGTTACGTGACCAGGAAACCATTTTAGATGTGAACAAACTAATATTAGATTGTAGCAGCCACAGCAGTTTCCAGATGACAGATGCTAACGCTTTATCATGGCACTATCTTTATTACACGAGCATATGTGGTGCACCAGTTATCCATCTGTCTATCTAGCCGGGATATCATTACAGTGACGTGGCCTTTCTTATGGCTCCAGTCATCAAAGTTTCTATGGAAGAATTACAGTAGTGGTTTCCTGTTGCCTTCTACTACACTAGTTATAGGGAGGGGGAAAAAACCCTCTCAAAACTTACCTCATACTCTTTCAGTGACTCACTCAGCTTTCATTACAACTGGCACATACACATTTGCAGACACAGTAAGATAAGAAGACTTTTGTTATCCTATAATGGGGGAATTTCCTGTTTGCAGCAGCACAGTGGATAGCAGCAGAAGAGGACATATCAAGCCACACAAGTACAAAAAAAAAAATTATATATATACACACACACACATGGCGGCACGGTGGTGTAGTGGTTAGCGCTGTCGCCTCACAGCAAGAAGGTCCAGGTTCGAGCCCCGTGGCCGGCGAGGGCCTTTCTGTGCGGAGTTTGCATGTTCTCCCCGTGTCCGCATGGGTTTCCTCCGGGTGCTCCGGTTTCCCCCACAGTCCAAAGACATGCAGGTTAGGTTAACTGGTGACTCTAAATTGACCGTAGGTGTGAATGTGAGTGTGAATGGTTGTCTGTGTCTATGTGTCAGCCCTGTGATGACCTGGTGACTTGTCCAGGGTGTACCTCGCCCGTAGTCAGCTGGGATAGGCTCCAGCTTGCCTGCGACCCTGTAGAAGGATAAAGTGGCTAGAGATGATGAGATGAGATGAGATGAGACACACACATATGTGTTATTCAAAAAAAAAAATCTCCTTCTCACCCCCGGCGGGGGTGGGGGTGGGGGGTGGTATCCATGTCATTCTCAAGCTCGTGTCCTCTACCAGAGGCCTGGGAGTTTGAGGGTTCTGCACAGTATCTTCGATGTTCCTAGGACTGCGCTCTTCTGGACTGAGGCTTCAGATGTTGTTCCTGGGATTTGCTGGAGCCACTCTCCCAGTTTGGGGGTTACTGCCCCAAGTGCCCCCACTACCACGGGGACCACGCAACCCTTGACCTTCCACATCCGTTCCAGCTGCTCTTTCAACCCTTGATACTTCTCAAGTTTCTCATGTTCCTTCTTCCTGATGTTGGCGTCAGCTGGGATCGCCACATCTATCACCACCACCCTCTTCTGCTCTTTGTCCACCACCACTATGTCCGGTTGGTTAGCCAGGATCTGTTTGTCAGTCTGGAAGCTGAAGTCCCACAGAACCTTGGCCCTGTTGTTCTCAGCCACCTTCTGTGGTATGGCCCATTGGGACTTGGGTACTTCTATTCCATACTGGTTGCAGATGTTCCTGTATACTATCCCAGCCACTTGGTTGTGCCTCTCCATGTACGCTGATCCAGCTAGCATCTTACACCCTGCTACTATGTGCTGGACTGTTTCAGGGGCTTCTTTGCACAGTCTGCATCTTGGGTCTGATCTACTCTGGTAGATCCTGGCCTCTATGGCTCTTGTGCTTATGGCCTGTTCTTGTGCTGCCATGATTAGTGCCTCTGTGCTGTCTGTCAGTCCTGCATTATCCAGCCACTGGTAGGATTTCTTGATATCAGCCACTTCCTCTATCTGATGGTGGTACATGCCATGTAGGGGTTTGTTCCTCCAGGTTGTCTGTTCCTCCTCCTCCTCTGCACTCTCATCAGGGTTCTGCTGCCTGAGACATTCACTTAGCAGTTCATCCTTTGGGGCCATCTTTCTGATGTATTCTTGGATTTTCGATGTTTCATCCTGGACCGTGGTCTTGATGCTCACTAGCCCTCGGCCTCCCTCTTTCCGCTTAGTGTATAGTCTCAGGGTGCTGGACTTGGGGTGGAACCCTCCATGCATGGTGAGGAGCTTTCTAGTCTTGATATCTGTAGCTTAAACTGTAAGTTTTAAAAAAGTACCATGTTTTAAAAAAGTACCAGGTTTTTTTTGTTGATATTGTCGTTGAATACTAAACTGGGAATACCAAACTCATTTATCTATAGGTGCTAAAGAAGGCAACTGGACTTGCTTGAAATTCTTGACATTTCACCTCTCATCTGAAAGGCCTCTTCAGTTCTGTCTGACTAGTGGGGAGTTCCAGGTATTTATCCTCTAGTGGACCAAAAGCAGCCCTAAGGAGAGTCATTGAGGTTACATGGGTCATTGACCCTCTCGGTCATCCTGTAGGTGTTAGGGTCACTGGAGGCTGGGTGTGAATGGTAAAGGATGAGAGTTGAAACGTCTTCAAGAATTTCAAGCGAGTCCAATTGTCTTCTTTAGCACCTGCGGTTTACAGTGACCTGGATGACTGAGAACCTTCACAGACAAACTCATTAATAATTAAATTTTGAGAAATAGAAATTGTCAGAAAGCAGCTTTACAGAAACCCAGATGTAGAGTTAGATCTCTAACAGGAAAGACAAAGATGACAATGGGAGGGAAAAACTCCGAGACGACATGTAGAAGAAAGCTTGAAAGGAACAAGACTCAAAAGGGAGCCTGTCCCCTACTGGGTGACAGCCAGTAATGTGATTTATGTGCCATTACTCTTCGAAATGGAGCATTAACTCTAACAATATATCTCATCTCATTATCTCTAGCCGCTTTATCCCGTTCTACAGGGTCGCAGGCAAGCTGGAAAAAATGGTTCTGTGTTAAAAGGATGTTCAGACTTTACCAAACCAGCCACATAGTTTTGGACTGGGGAATTCAGATTTCTAGTTCAGCTCATTCACATCTCACTTTGGTCTTTACAGTTTATGCCAGGAACAACTTCCAGCCACAGGAGTCCCCATTACACGCCACCGATTTGATCACATGAAGGAGAAGTTTGATGAGTACGTAAAGAACAGAACTCTGCAGAACTGGAAGTTTTGGATCGTATCCTTTTTGCAGCCTGAATAAAAATCTGGTTATGAAATGAATTAAATGTGCTTCTGTAATGTTGGGCAGGGATATGATTCTTCCAGATTAATCCACATTTCCAGGCCTGAAAATGTGGCCCATGCGAATCATGCATATCTGTATAAATTTTTTTGGGTGGGGCTGAGGGGCATATTTTGCTGCTATATCTATAGGCTGAAGGGTGTGAAGATTTTTCCTGTCCACATATCCACAAGGATGTTTGTTTGTGTTCATGAGCTAAACCTGCTCAATTCCACACCTGCACCGGTGCACAGGAGGATGTTTTAAGTACAGCGCAGACCCCGCTCCCCTTCCCATGCAAATGAACCCAGTCCCACTTGTGCATCAGTCAGTGCGTTTACATGCACATCCAAATCGAGCTACTGTTGGTAATCGAGATAAGGGTCCCAGCAGGGGTATCAGAGAAATCCAATCCTACATGCACACTAGGAAATCGAGCTATTGTGTGAGGTACATTGTGCACCCGAGCCACAGGTGGCGCTACACGCCCCATCGTGTTGGTACACTTCCGGTTGTCGTCATGAAGAAGAGCTATTCAAGAGTATAAACAAAGTTATCAGCTCCTCATTGCTCCAGAAGTGCACGTTTCTGCTCGCCATTTTCTCTTCTTCGTTCGTTCGTTCTCCTTGTTCCTCCTGACCTCTTCTGCTGCTCGCTACTACTACTGTTGTCATGCCGACCGAGGCTGTTGTGTTTCCCGCTTGTGGTCTCGTCACTCGTCACTTCCGGAAGGGGCAGTGCTGAAGTAAATAGCTTGACTACGTAGCTCGATAGGGTTTACATGCACTAAGTAGCTCGGCTACAATCGCATAATCTAGGTCACGTAGCTCGATTACGAGAAATCCAGTTCGGTTCGATTTCAGCCGAGCTAAGGTGTTTCCATGGCATTTAGAACTTCGATTTCAGTCGAGCTATGGCAGAAATTCGATTTTCTCTATGTGCATCTATGTGCAACGCACTGAATGAGAGCAGCCCTCTAAACCCTCCAGCTGGTCGACTGATTCCAGACTGGGCACATGACAAATGTACTGGTTTACAAGTTAGTCAAGAGAGATTCCTTATAATGTAAAGCAAAAAAAAGAAACGCTGGAGAGGAAAAGGCCAGATTAAAGAAGAGAAAATGTTAAAGAAAGATGCGGGGGGGCGCTGTAGGAGTGAGGTAGATGTAGGACGTATTTCGCACAGGCTCCGCTGGAATGTGACTTTTTTTTACACTTTTATATTACACTTTTTATTTGTTTTGCCGCCGTTAAGCTCTATTATTGCAGCCTTTCACTTTATGTAAACTTTTTTTGCTTGTGGGCACTCTATGATGGCAAGCCGTGGGAAAGGCAACGCTACTAAAGCAGGCCGCAGCAAGTCCCGGCTATCACCTCAACCACAATCCCCAGATCAGCCAGATGCTAATGCCACCTTGTTGTTGAACATGAGGGAGATGATGGATGAAATGTGCTCGGACATTCTCAGTAAGTTTGAAACCACCATCTCGGCAGCAGTTAAAAGAGAGGTTGTGGCGGCTTTGGAGCCCTTTGAGAACAGACTCTCTTCATATGGCGACGCGATCGCGGACCTTGAGCGCTCGGCGAATGCTAATGACAGGGAGCTGTCCGACCTCCGAGCTAATGTTAGCAAGCTAACCCTACTGTTGACTCCCTGTCTAAGAAGTGTGAGGACCTGGAGAGTCGTTCAAGGTGGAATAACATTTGCCTAGTGGGCCTGCCTGAGGGTACAGCGGGTCCTCGTCCCACCGAGTTCACGGTCCAGCTCCTACAAGACATACTTGGTCTTGACAATAAACCTATGCTGGACCGGGCTCATTGCACTCTATGCGCCAAGCCTAAGGATGGCGAGCCCCCTCGTCCACTCATTATTCAGGTGAGCCTGTTTCAAGCCCGGAACCAAATTCTGCGCCGAGCCGGAGAAGCTTCCCCTCTTTCCTACATGGGCAGGAGGATCTTGATCTTCCCCGACTTCACCCTGGCGGTGGCTAAAAAGCGGGCCACCTTTGCCGCAGTAAAAAAGGAGCTCCATTCCTGCCCGAACGTCAGGTTTGGTCGTCTTTACCCGGCAATGCTACGCAGCAGTCTGCCCAGCGGACAGACCCACAGGTTTGAGGAGCCGACATTGGCGCTGAACTTCATTGAAAAGAATATTAAAAAGGGAGTCACGCCGGACAGTATTTAGCTGACATGTTAACTTGATATTTTGCTGTTATTGGTGCTGGCCTTGAGGACTACATTTGCTCCTCACCAGGGTTGCCTTGGTTTCTTAATGTGTTCAGTGAGCTACAGCTCTGAGGGGACACTGATTTTGTTTTCTTGTTTACTCCTTGCTTTCTCGATTCTCCCTAACTTGGCTTATGGTGGCTATTTGATTGGAATACAGGAATACCTCAGGTAAAAACTGTAGCACCATAGGTGCCCTTTTGATTTATCACAATTGATTGTGAGATGCTGCAAGTTTTTTTTTGTTTTGTTTTTTTGTCTCTTTTCTTCACATTATTGTAGTACATTTATTACAGTGTAATTTCACTAACGTAACTTCATGTCACATTTCCAATGCCTAAGTAGTTGTAGTTCATTAGGTGCTTGGTATAGGCTTTCTTCAGAACTATTAGAGGTGTGACAGATTGGTTGCTCAAGGGGGTACTTTGCGCGCATCTCGTTTGGGGGGATGCTTCTGCTAAAGTTCGTGTGGGTGGGAAGGGAAAGTGGGTGTGACATTAGATTCACGAGTTTTAACTGCAAAGGGCTCAATAATCCTATAAAATGAAGTAAGATACTGCACCATCTTTACCATCTTGGGGCCCATGTAATTTTTTTGCAAGAGACTCACCTCAAGGTCTCAGACCACTCTAAATTGAGGAGGGGATGGGTAGGTCAGGCTTATCATTCCTCATTTCAAGGCAAATCTAGGGGTGCAGCTATCTTGTTACATAAATCTGTTCCCTTTGTGCATTCAAGTACTATCTCTGACCCTAACGGTAGATTTGTTATAGTTGCTGGTCAGATTCATAACACCTGGGTGGTCTTGGCTAATATTTATGCTCCCAATTTTGACGATGATGCTTTCTTTAAACGCCCTTTTCTAACTCTCCCTGATTTGTCATCACACCACTTAATACTAGGTGGAGACTTTAATTGCTGGCTTGACCCTCAGCTGGACTGTTCCTCCCTCAGCGCTTGCGCTCCATCGAAATCGGCTAAGGTAATCCAGTCCTTTATGGAGGAATTTGCTGTCACCGACGTCTGGCACTTTTGTAACCCTTCTAAGAGGGAATATTCATTTTTCTCTCATGTCCATCATACTTTCACCCGCATTGACTATTTTTTGGTTGATAATAGATTTCTCTCATCGGTATCTAATTGTAAATATGATGCTATTGTTATTTCCGATCATGCCCCTATTTCTATGGATATTTGCATTAAGAGCTTTAATATGCGTGCGCCATGGCGTCTTAGTACACGCCTTCTTTTAAATGAGGATTTTGTTAACTTTGTCTCACAACAAATTAACTTCTTTGTGAGCTTGAATAAAACACCCGATGTTTCTGCCTCAGTACTTTGGGAGGCCTTAAAGGCATACATCGGAGGGAGATAATCTCCTACGCAGGATATGAGAAGAAACTCAGGAGGGAGAAATTAACTAAGCTGACGCAACGCATATCTGAACTCGACAGGTTGTACGCTACTTACAAAACTCCAGAGCTATATAAAGAGCGCCTCTGTCTACAGTCAGAATTCGATGCCCTAACGACACACCGTACCACTGAACTTCTCCTACAAACGAGGTCCCAGTTCTATGAGCATAGAGATAAGGCTAGTAAATTGTTAGCACACCAATTACGTCAGGCATCTACATCTCACCATATCCCTCAAATTCAGACTAATTTGCGTATCACCACTGAACCCATGGAAATTAATAATGTGTTTAAGGAATTTTATATATCTCTCTGTTCATCTGATCAAGATACCACTCCTGATTTTGACAGTTTCTTTGAAAATTTGGACATTCCCTCACTCGATCAACCAGCTGCGGAAGAGTTAGAGAGGCCAATTACTATCGCTGAACTTAATACAGCTGCATCATCTCTGCAAAATGGGAAAAGCCCTGGGCCAGATGGCTTTCCTTCCGAATTTTTCAAAAAGTTTTGGCACAAGCTTGCCCCTTTGTTATTGGATATGTTCAATGAATCATTTGAATCCGGCCGCCTTCCCCAAACTCTCAATCAAGCCTCCATTTCCATTCTCCTAAAAAAAGGCAAGGACCTGTTAGCCTGCACCTCTTATCGTCCAATAAGTTTATTGAATGTTGATTTTAAATTGTTATCCAAACTATTAGCATTATGTCTGGAATCCATCCTCCCTTCCATCGTTTCCTTGGACCAAACGGGGTTCATTTGAAATAGGCACGCCTTCTCTAACCTTAGACATTTGTTCAATGTACTTTACAATGTCTCCTCTTCTGACACCCACGAAGCTGTGATATCATTAGACGCCAAAAAGGCATTTGACAGAGTTGAGTGGGATTACCTCTTCTGTGTTTTGGAGAAATTTGGTTTTAAGAATAGTTTTATTTCATGGATTAAGTTGCTTTATTCAGCCCCACAAGCCTCAATCAGGACGAATAATATCCAATCAGAATATTTTCGCCGATATCGCTCTACTAGACAGGGTTGCCCTTTGAGCCCTCTATTATTCGCAACCGCTATTGAACCTCTCTCGATAGCCCTTCGGTCCAACCACCTTATTACAGGCATATTTAGAAATTATATTCAACTGAGAGTTTCTCTTTATGCAGATGACCTACTTTTATATGTTTCCAACCTGCCTGTCTCAGTTCCCGCTGCTCTTGCCACTCTTCATTCATTTGGTCAAATTTCTGGATATAAATTAAATTTAAACAAAAGTGAGATATTTCCCATTAACCCCGCTGCTAAGAAGTATCCCCTGGAAAATTTTCCCTTTAAAGTTGCTCAACATAGTTTTGTATATCTTGGTATTCATGTTGTGCACAAATTTGAAGACCTCTACAAAGCTAACTTTGGCCTCCTATTGACCCGAATCCAGAAAGACTTTGAACGATGGTCTCTGCTTAATATGTCTTTGGTTGCACGTGTCAACTCTGTTAAAATGAATGTACTCCCAAGACTCTCCGACCTGTTCCAGTGCGTACCACTCTTCCTCCCTCATTCTTTTTTCCGTAAACTAGATAGCCTGATCTCTGAATTTATTTGGAACCAGAAGGTTCCTAGGTTGTGCAAACAATATTTGCAAAGGCCGAAGCCTCTGGGAGGGCTGGCCCTGCCAAATTTTAGGTTCTATTATTGGGCCACCAATATCAGGATTCTTAAGCACTGGCTTCAATATGAGGCTTTTGATCCTCCCCCAGCATGGCTGGTTATGGAGGCAAGTTCAGCAAAACCAGTGACCTTGAAAGCCCTAGTGCACTTCCGTATCCACTCCTCCGCTTTTCCCTACACCAAGAATGTGATTGTTAAGGCCTCACTTAGGATTTGGGTCCAGTTTAAGTGCCACTTTGGTCTATAGACAGACTCTATTTATGCACCACTAGCGGCTAACCATGCTTTTCCTCCTTCCCTCATAGACAGTGTTTTCTTAAGGTGGACGAATCTTGGTATTCATAACTTCAAAGACCTGTATATTGATAATGTTTTTGCTTCTTTTCAGCAACTTTTAGTTAAAGTCTCACTTCCTAAGCAGCACTTCTTTAGATATTTACAAGTCCGCAGTTTTGTTCAGGGCACATTCCCTAGCTTTCCTAATTTACCCTCTGACTCTGCTTTGGATGGGTCTATCTCATATATCTATAATCAAATTAATCTTTTATGTTCAGAGCCCCTAGGCTTAATAAAGTTACTCTGGGAGGAGGACCTGGGGGTGGAGATATCAGAGGAAGTCTGGACAGAGATTTTGAGACGGGTACATAAATCTTCTATTTGCGCTAGACACAGTCTTATTCAGTGTAAAGTTGTACACCGTACCTCTTACACTAAGGCTCGGCTGGCTAAAATTTATGATGGTGTAATTCCAACTTGTGATAGGTGTCAGCAATCTCTTGCAAACCTTATACATATGTTCTGGCATTGTCCATCTCTACATAATTATTGGGTTGAGATTTTTAATACCCTGTCAGAGGTAGTTGGGGAAAAAAATAAAACCAAATTCTCTGAGTGCACTGTTTGGGGTTGCCCCCCCCTTCACTTTCTAAGTCCAAAAAGGATGTACTTGCTTTTGCTACCTTGCTAGCCAGAAGATTAATTGTAATTAATTGGAAATCAATGATTCCGCCCAGTCACGCCCACTGGATTAGAGACGCCCTTTATTTTCTGAAGTTGGAGAAAATTAGATTGTCTTTGACTGGCTGCTCCAGTAAATTTGGGAAATTATAATAATAATAAGTTAAATTTATATAGCGCCTTTCAAGAAACCCAATGACGCTTTACAATTATAGACAAGGAAAAAAATAATAAATAATAATAATAAAAAATAAAGGTAAAAAGTCCACCAAGTAGGGGTCAGGATGTAATTCCCGTGGTGTAGCAGCCACAGTCCCACCAAAAGGCGCACGAAAACAAGTCCCACATCTCCAGCACCGCCGCCGTGACGCCGTCAGCAACATCGCTCAGAACACCACGCCATGGATCCACAAAGCGAGCAGAGAAGCTCCGCCACGCAGAGCGCTGGTGTGTCCCAAACCGCCTGCACAGCCGCTACGACGCCACCGAGCAACATCGCTCGGAACATCACACCAATTATGGGGCCCATTCTTTCAATTCGTTATGAGGACAGATCTTTCACTCGCCCCTGACTGACTGACACGACTGAGGCAGCTAAGAGAGGTGCCATTACTCTGACTTGGGATGTCTGTTGCTATGCTTATTGCTGTTTACTGTTACCTGACTACTGTGCCTGTCCCACTTTTTTTTTTGCTTTTTCCCCCTTTTTTTGTTGTCTAAAAAGAAAGAATGTATACTTAACTCTTTGTAAATGTTTCAATACAATTGTATACGTCTGTAAAACCCAATAAACAAAGTTTTAAAAAAAAGAAAGATGCAAGTAAATACACCAAACATACAGACGTGTTTGCAACAGCAGTAAACCCAGATGATAGCAGTGCAGCTACTGAGATGGGTATGCATGGGGAGCACACACTGTAGTACTGCATAATACACACTACTCTAGCAATGACTTGTGCGATCAGCCCAGTGTAAATAATATAGCTGCAAATTACCATCAGTTGACTGAGTCACTATAAACAGTGTTATAAAATACTCATAAGGCTACACCAATTCGATGAGTTGGTTCTCGGAATCGCCGCTTGAAGAAAATGCAAAATAAAAAAAAAATCGAAATCAAACTCCCGCCAACAGGAAAAGTCACGTGACGTGAGATCACGTGACATCGAAAACCAATCAAATCGCCCCTTTCACTTTCGTTAAAGACTTGTGAAGTAGCCTACTCCTGGTCAAATCTTTTTTTCTGTGCATTGTAGATGTTCAATTGACTGTAATTCAGTCATTTATTTAGCCTATCTGTTTACTGGTATGCCTGTATTGTTTGGTCTATTTCCACCGCTAATTTTACCATCAGAGCATTTTTTTAAATTTTATTTTTATTTCTCCCGCTCGCTTCATATTTTTCCTGAAAAAATCCGAGAACCAACTAATTAAATTGGTGTGGTGGCCTAACGATTAGTATAAATACACAGGTGATTATAGGAAATTGTATGCGCTGATGGGTCGAGCTATTCGGACTATTTCTCAATAATCACCTCAAGTGACTTGGCAAAATGGCAGCCAAACGCTTTTTGTCACTGTAGATGAAGAAGAATTACAAATTATGAAAGAAAATGCTGAAAATTATATTTTTAATATGATTTTAAAAAAATAATCACCTCTGTATTGATACTGAAACAGTTATCCGCCAAAGGCTCAGTGAATATCGGTGAATAATAACCTCAACTTCATCTCGTCTTTGTTAATTATTAGCTGTTTTTACATTGCTGAATATGGAAGTTGTCGGACATGCACGACAGCATGATCAGACAGCACATTTGGGCAAACCATATATTTGAACAAATCGATGAACAAATCAGAATAAATCCTGTGACTGAACAGACTCACTCTGAAGGCACTGAAATAAAATTGTTTAACTCAAATATGTATCAAAGCATTTTCTTTAACAGTGCTCCTCCAGTTTAGCATCATCATTAAGCCTCTGTTTGAGTCCTTCAATGGAAATGTGTCAACCACCAACAAGAGTGAGCTGTGTGAGACCACCATGCAGTGGCTCGACCGAGACTGTGCACTGCCCGTCCTCAGACCCAGTAAGTTCTTTTGGTGATTATAGCTTGGTATGGTGCTGGCCTGTGTTTGTCTATTTTATTCAAGGTATCATCCAGTGAAGAAAATTTTAGCAAAATTAAGCAAAATATTTTGCGGCAAATGTTTTGTCATTTATAAATAATACAGCAATATCGTAGCTGATGTAGCGCGCTAGTCTACAACCCCGATTCCAAAAACGTTGGGACAAAGTACAAATTGTAAATAAAAACGGAATGCAATGATGTGGAAGTTTCAAAATTCCATATTTTATTCAGAATAGAACATAGATGACATATCAAATGTTTAAACTGAGAAAATGTATCATTTAAAGAGAAAAATTAGGTGATTTTAAATTTCATGACAACAACACATCTCAAAAAAGTTGGGACAAGGCCATGTTTACCACTGTGAGACATCCCCTTTTCTCTTTACAACAGTCTGTAAATGTCTGGGGACTGAGGAGACAAGTTGCTCAAGTTTAGGGATAGGAATGTTAACCCATTCTTGTCTAATGTAGGATTCTAGTTGCTCAACTGTCTTAGGTCTTTTTTGTCGTATCTTTCGTTTTATGATGCGCCAAATGTTTTCTATGGGTGAAAGATCTGGACTGCAGGCTGACCAGTTCAGTACCCGGACCCTTCTTCTACGCAGCCATGATGCTGTAATTGATGCAGTATGTGGTTTGACATTGTCATGTTGGAAAATGCAAGGTCTTCCCTGAAAGAGACGTCGTCTGGATGGGAGCATATGTTGCTCTAGAACCTGGATATACCTTTCAGCATTGATGGTGTCTTTCCAGATGCGTAAGCTGCCCATGCCACACGCACTAATGCAACCCCATACCATCAGAGATGCAGGCTTCTGAACTGAGCACTGATAACAACTTGGGTCGTCCTTCTCCTCTTTAGTCCGAATGACACGGCGTCCCTAATTTCCATAAAGACCTTCAAATTTTGATTTGTCTGACCACAGAACAGTTTTCCACTTTGCCACAGTCCATTTTAAATGAGCCTTGGCCCAGAGAAGACGTCTGCACTTCTGGATCATGTTTAGATATGGCTTCTTCTTTGAACTATAGAGTTTTAGCTGGCAACGGTGGATGGCACGGTGAATTGTGTTCACAGATAATGTTCTCTGGAAATATTCCTGAGCCCATTTTGTGATTTCCAATACAGAAGCATGCCTGTATGTGATGCAGTGCCGTCTAAGGGCCCGAAGATCACGGGCACCCAGTATGGTTTTCCGGTCTTGACCCTTACGCACAGAGATTCTTCCAGATTCTCTGAATCTTTTGATGATATTATGCACTGTAGATGTTGATATGTTCAAACTCTTTGCAATTTTACACTGTCGAACTCCTTTCTGACATTGCTCCACTATTTGTCAGCGCAGAATTAGGGGGATTGGTGATCCTCTTCCCATCTTTACTTCTGAGAGCCGCTGCCACTCCAAGATGCTCTTTTTATACCCAGTCATGTTAATGACCTATTGCCAATTGACCTAATGAGTTGCAATTTGGTCCTCCAGCTGTTCCTTTTTTGTACCTTTAACTTTTCCAGCCTCTTATTGCCCCTGTCCCAACTTTTTTGAGATGCGTTGCTGTCATGAAATTTCAAATGAGCCAATATTTGGCATAAAATTTCAAAATGTCTCACTTTCGACATTTGATATGTTGTCTATATTCTATTGTGAATACAATATCAGTTTTTGAGATTTGTAAATTATTGCATTCTGTTTTTATTTACAATTTGTACTTTGTCCCAACTTTTTTGGAATCGGGGTTGTAGATTAACTATCTGGGGTCAAGAGCTTTACCGGTAAAGCTCGGCAGGTTTAGAATGAGTAGGTCATTGTAGAGAGACCATGATGTGGGTGGAGCACAGAAGCACGGCAGGCAGTTGTTTGTGTCTTAATTATTTTCTTTATTGCTGCTTTTCAGCACACAACTCAAAACTCTCTCTTCTCACACACACACACACACACACACACACACACACACACACACACACACACAGGCTACTATCAAGCCCTCGGCGCTGACCTCCCCTTCTCACTCTCCTTTTAGAGGGCGCAGTCACTGGAGGAGACACACATTAATTGACAACAGGTGTAGCGATACGACCACTTACCTTCCCTGACTCCGCCCTCCATTCACAGACTGACGCTCGGCCATGCCCCCGCTGCCACATACCCCCACTGCCCGACTCAGGCCGGGGAGCCGTCCGGCCTGCAGCGGACTCCCCCCCTTGACGGGACAGGAAGTCCGCCACGACCATCTGCACCCCCGGCCTGTGGATCACCTCGAATTTAAATGGCTGGAGGGCAAGATACCAACGGGTGATCCACGCGTTGGCATCCTTTATGCGGTGGAGGGGCGCGTGGTCCGAACAGAGGGTGAAAGGGCGTCCCAGTAGGTAGTACCGGAGGGCGAGGACCGCCCACTTGATGGCTAGGCACTCTTTCTCTATCGTGCTGTACCTGCCTTCCCACATTGACAGCTTCCAGCTAAGGTACAGCACAAGATGCTCCTCCCCCTTCTGGGACAGAACGGCCCCCAGCCCTCTGTCTGACGTGTCTGTCTGTAAAATAAAGTCAGGGAAGTGTAACAGTGGCCCCCCCACACACAGTGCAGCCTTTACCCTAGAGAAAGCCTGTTGGCATTGCTCCGTCCACTGGACCGGATCTGGTGCTCCCTTTTTAGTGAGATCAGTCAGTGGGCTGGTGACGTCCGAATAATTAGGTACACGATAATAGACAGCCAGCCTCAGGAACCGTCTCACCTCCTTTTTGATCTTGGGCCTCAGGCAGGCCGCAATTGCTGCCGTCTTATTAATTTGGGGACGCACCTGCCCATGGCCTAAGTGGAAACCCAGATACCATACTTCCATCCGCCCAGTTGCACACTTCTTTGAGTTTGCTGTGAAACCCACCCGCCTCAGCGACTTTAGGACGGCCCTAAGGTGTTCGAGGTGCCGCGGCCAGTCATTGCTGTAGATGATAATATCATCGAGATACGCGGCTGCGTAGGTGGTGTGGGGGTGGAGGACCCTGTCCATAAGCCACTGGAACGTAGCAGGCGCCCCAAACAACCCAAAAGGAAGCGTGACGAATTGGTGTAAGCCAAACAGTGTGGAAAAGGCCGTTTTCTCTTGGGACAGAGGAGTCAAGGGGATCTGCCAATATCCCTTCGTTAAATCTAGTGTCGAATAAAAACGAGCAGCGCCTAATCGATCGAGCAGCTCATCAATGCGAGGCATTGGGTACGCGTCAAATTTAGACACCGCGTTGACTTTCCTATAGTCCACACAGAACCGGACCGACCCATCGGTCTTGGGGACCAGGACCACTGGGCTGCTCCAGTCACTGTGGGACTCCTCGATTATGCCCATTTCGAGCATGACCTCGAGTTCATCCCGGACCACCTTTTTTTTGTGTTCGGGCAGGCGGTAAGGGCGGCTGCGCACTACCACCCCCCGGGGGTGTCTCAATGTGGTGTTCTATGAGGTGGGTGCGGCCGGGCAGGGGCGAAAACATGTCGGGAAATTCCTTCTGCAACTGGGCTACCTCCGTGAGTTGGGCCGGGGAGAGGTGGTCTCCACAGGGGACCGGAGTGGTGGGCGATGTCAATTTCCTTTTTTGAACCTCCGGCCCCAGCTCCGCCTTCTCCGGGATTACTGACACCAATGCCACGGGGACCTCCTCATTCCAACATTTTAATAGATTGAGGTGGTAAATTTGCAATGCCCCACCCCTGTCTGTTTGCCTCACCTCATAGTCGACGTCCCCGACTTGCCATGTGACCTCGAAGGGCCCTTGCCACTTGATCAATTTGGAGCTTGACGTGGGCAGTAATATGAATACTTTGTCTCTCGGTGTGAACTCCCTAAGGCGCATGCCCGTCGTATAGTCGGACTTGACGTTCTTGCGCCTGCCGCAAATTCTCCTGGGTTAAGTGCGTGAGTGTGTGGAGTTTGGCGCGCAGGTCAAGAATGCATTGAATTTCATTCTTACTAGGTGATGGTCCCTCCTCCCAGTTTTCACGTAGCATGTCCAAAATGCCACGCAGCTTATGCCCATATAATAATTCAAACGGCAAAAAACCTGTGGAGGCTTGCGGTACCTTTCGTACTGCAAATAGCAGGGGCTCGAGCCACTTATCCCAATTACGTGCATCTTCGTTTACGAACTTCCGAATTATATTTTTGAGAGGTCGATTAAAACGTTCCACTAAGCCATCAGTTTGTGGGTGATAGACGCTGGTGCGGATAGGTTTAATCCCCAGTAACCCATCCAGCTCGCACAGTGTGCGTGACATGAATGTAGTGCCTTGGTCTGTCAGGATTTCTTTCAGAATCCCAACCCGGGAGATAAAGTGAAAGAGCGCTTCTGCAATACTGCATGCTGAGATATTGCGCAGAGGCACTGCTTCTGGGTATCGCGTTGCATAGTCCACCAGAACTAAAATAAAGCGATACCCCCGTGCTGACCCGTGCTGACCCAAACTGGCCCGACGAGATCCATCCCAATTCTTTCAAAAGGGGTCTCGATTAATGGGAGAGGGCGCAAAGGCACTTTTGGAGTGGCCGTGGGATTTACTAATTGGCATTCACGTCACGCTGCACACCACCGACGGACATCCCCGCGAATCCCTGGCAAATAGAACCGGGCCATTATCCGGGCTAGTGTTTTATCTTGTCCTAAGTGTCCGGCCATGGGATTAAAGTGAGCCGCCTGGAATATGACTTCCCAGCAGCTCTTTGGAATTAATAACTGTGTTATCTTTTCGCCAGTTTGAGTCTCCTGGGTCACTCGGTATAACCTATCCTTAAGAATAGCAAAGTAGGGGAAGGTGGGCGTCGCATTTGGCTGGAGAATTTGACCATCGATTACTCTCACTTGGTCAAATGCTTGCCACACACAACACCTTCACCACTCGTGCTCTCTCCAATGCCTCACCTTGCACCAGGCTTTGGTGGATTGAGGTCTGGTTACAGCTGGAATCCACCAAAGCCTGGTACATATCCCCTTGGACACTTACCAGTATACGATACACTCCGGCCCGATCGAGGGCGGTTTCTGGCGTGTTGGGGACCCGGACCACCGCGCCCACCTCCATCGCGGAGCACTGATGTTGGAGATGTCCTGGCTCCCCGCAGCGCCAGCACACCACCCCAGGCTCTCCCTCTGTACCGGTGTTATGGACATCACTCACCTGGGGGGGGGAGACACAGACAAGGAAGGGGAAAACGGGAGGACACCACGGGTGCACCGGGTCAGCTGAGGGGGAGCCAGCCCCTGCCTCTGCAGTGGGGGAATGGGGCGAGGATGGGAAGCAGAGAGAGAGGAGAAGAGGAGACACGCCTTCCTGGTGTCGGAACTGCCACCATGTGGTCCTCTGCCAGCTTGATAGCTTGGTCCAGCGACGCGGGGCGATGACACTGGACCCACTCTGCCGTTCCTTCTGGAAGTCGCATGACGAATTGCTCATGTCACCAGGTCGATCACTCCCTCAGCGTCGCGGTCGTCTGCTCTCAGCCACCGCCGGCAGGCGTCCCAGAGTTGTTGCCCGAATGCAAACGGTCGACTGACCTCCTCCAAGTGCAGCGAGCGGAAGCACTGCCGTTGTTGCTCTAGGGAGCAGCCGACACGCTGGAGGATGGCTCGTCGGAGATCCGTGTACATGAGCTGGCTGTCAGCGGGGAGCTGCAGTGCAGCCAGCTGCGCCTCGCCCGTCAGCAGGGGGAGGAACCGTGCTGGTCGACCGGCCAACCCCACACCTCCGCTGCTTGCTCAAAGAGTGCAAGGAAGGCTTCTGGATCGTCATGCGGACCCATCTTCGTTAGGGTGAGGTGGGGAGGGTCCGCTCCAGTGGTGGTTGTGGACCCCGCCGACGCGAGCAGGTGCCGGAACGCCTGGCGGTTTTCCTATTGGGCCAGCACCAAGGCTTCGAACCATTGTTCTTGCTCCTTTCGGAGGGCGACCAGTGCTTGATGCTGGTTCTGCTGGGCTGTGGCGAGGGCATGGATCAGGTCCTTGAACAGAGAGGACTCCATGGGGCTGTTCCCTTTTGCACTCCCGGGTTTCAGCACCACTGTAGAGAGACCCTGGTGTGGGTGGAGCACAGAAGCACGGCAGGCGGTTGTTTGCGTCTTAATTATTTTGCTTATTGCTGCTTTTCAGCACACAACTCAAAACTCTCTCTTCTCACACACACACAGGCTACTATCAAACCCTCAGTGCTGACCTCCCCTTCTGACTCTTCTTTTATAGGGCGCGGTCACTGGAGGAAACATACAAACACACATTAATTGGCAACAGGTGTAGCGATACGACCACTCACCTTCCCTGACTCCGCTGTCCATTCACAGACTGACGCTCGGCCATGCCCCCACTGCCAGTCATGTATTTAGATAAATGTTTGTGAATTTTTATCATACAAGCATGATAAACATATTAACAGAAACTTTATACTTTACACTTTCCTGTGTGCTCACTGCCAAATACTATTATATTTTTTAAATTACCTAAATTAGATGAAACATCAAACTTGTCACCTTACTCAGTCACACCGGAGTCGGAGTGCTGAGAGCACCCATTTGCGCATTCATAAAAGACTATTCACATGGTAACGACACGATAATCACTTTCACTTTTTCGGTATTGATTGGTTTCTCTTTCGCGGTGGGAACGCCCACCATAAACAGGACAAAATATGTCCATCATAGTTTAGGCTACCTGTTTGGTGGTAAAACTTGTTACGAGATGAAACGCCGATTTTATGCTCAGGAGGTGCGTCAGATGATTCAGGACAGCAATTCAATTCATGATTCAATTCGATCTTGAGAACCGCGACACTGATGATGAGCGGTGTCATTTTGAACTTCGACTCAATCTAGCCGAAGATCAACTCGAGTAAGTATAAATATTTCTTCTATTCCTTATGAGCATATCCGTGCGCTGTAGTGCATGCACAGGAAAAGTGACTGAGCAATTTTTCCAGAGTTAAAAGTATTTTCCTCAAAAATAGTTAATTTTGCTCTATTTTGAGTTTAGAGAGTAAAATTTGGAGTTGGAGTGGGAGCAAAATTACAGAGTAATTGTGTAACAGAGTAACAGAGTTGGTTGTGGTTCTGAACTGTGTAAAATAGTACAAGAGTTCATTTCAAGACACAATGAATAGAGTCAAATACCACCAGATAAATGAAGATGTTTGTAAAAAGCAGTTTTAGAACTGTGTTGGAATGTGTGGAAAAAAACCCCACTACCTTACCTATTGTGATGTGTTAGGACTAGGACTGTTTTGGCCTCTAGAGGCCGCTGTTATTTCCTTTTCATGTCATGTTTATTTTGGCCTCTAGAGGCCGCCACTGTTCCTGTGTTTTGTGTTTGTGTTAATTGCCTAATTATCTTCACCTGTGTCCTTAATTAGTTTGTCTATTTATACCCCTGAGTTCAGTCCTCTTGTCACGGAGTCTTTGTGCTGTTATGTTTATCTCCAGTTTCCTTTGTACTGTGTTTTTTGATCTTCTTAGCTTTTGAATTTTTGCACTTTGCTTTTCTTTTGGATTATACTCTTTGGTTTTTTTTTGTCTTTTGTTTTGCCCTGTATATAGTGTATATAGTTTAAATAAACCTTTTGATTCTTTTTCTACTTCCGCCTCACGCCTCTGCATTTGAGTCATCCCCCTGGTGGCCTAGTGGGGGTTTGCTGGATTATCACACCAACGAACCAGGTTCGAATCCCAGCAAAACCCTAACAGAAAGACTCCGTCATGACCGACTCAGCAGAGGCTGCTTCAACTGTCTACCCGGCCAACCTTCAGGGAATTATGGCAGCTTTGACACGCTTCGGAGCGATCATGGACGCTCATGGACGTACGCTCACCAGCCAACGTGAGGCCCTCGCTCGCCACGAGGAACTGCTTCAGCAAATTGGGAAAACCCTGGCACAGCTGACATCTCTGCCTGCATCTCCTGCTCCTGATCCAGTTCCTGCTCCTGATCCAGCTCCCACCCCTGCTCCAGTGCCTCCTGCAATGCTGCCTTCTTCACCTCGCGAACCCAGCCTTCCTGCACCACAGAGGTATGACGGCAAGCACAGTGAGTGCCGAGGGTTCCTTACCCAGTGTCAACTCACCTTTGAGCTTCAGCCTACCACCTACACTACGGATCGCCGCAAGATTGCCTTTGTGATCACCTTATTAGCTGGTAAGGCGCGAGCCTGGGCTACTGCTATCTGGCAAAGACAGGGACCTGAGTGCTTTGATTTCCAGCTGTTTTCTGAAGAGATGCTTCGGGTCTTCGATCAGGCAGACATCGGTACCGACGCAGCCCGAAAGCTCATGTCCATCCGGCAAGGAGGAAGCGTCGCAGATTACGCCATCTCATTCCGAACACTCGCAGCAGTAAGTGGATGGAACGAGACTGCCCTGGTGTCAGCCTTCCACCATGGTCTGTCTGACCCCATCAAGGACGGTCTGGCCTCTATTGGATGCCCAAGTGACCTCGAAACCCTCATCTCACATGCTATTCGTCTGGACAACAGGATGAGAGAACGCCACCAAGCCTTGAGCCCCCCCAGCCTCCCTACCTCTACCTGGAGACCATCTACCTCCTTCAGTGACTGTCCAGAACCCATGCAAGTGGGTCGTACTCGCCTCTCCGCATCTGAGAGGGAGCGCAGAAGGAGGGACAAGTGCTGCATCTACTGTGGCAACCCTGGTCACTTCCGAGCATCATGTCCCGAACTCTTGGGAAAAGGACCGCCCCGTCCAGCCGAGGGAGGGTTGTGACGGGGCCTACCCTCTCTCCCGGACTCCCTGGTCAAGGAATCTACATCCCGGTCTCCATCTCCTGGGGTGAGTCTGTCCACTCTTGTCAAGCTTTGATAGACTCAGGGGCGGCTGGGAACTTTATGGATATTCACTTCGCCCAAAGCATCAATATACCTACTGCACCTCTTGAAGTCCCTCTGTCTGTGTCTGCCCTCAATGGCCAAGCGTTAGGTGATGGAAGAGTCACCCAAGTTACTTCTCCAGTCTTCCTCCAGTCTCAAGGTCACAAGGAAGAAATATCCCTGCACCTGATTCCTTCACCTGAGTTCCCAGTTATTCTAGGCCTTCCTTGGCTTACTCGCCACAACCCTCGCATAGACTGGGTAACAAGCCAGGTTGTGGAATGGGGCCCTGCATGCCATGCCTCTTGTCTGCTCTCTAGCTCTCCTGTGTCTCCTGCCGAGCCCCCTGATCTCACCGAGTTATCTCAAGTTCCCACAGAGTACTGGGATCTCAAGGAGGTATTCAGCAAGAGCAGGGCCGCCGTTCTTCCTCCGCACCGGGCCTACGACTGTGCCATCGACTTGCTCCCTGGGACTACCCCTCCTCGTGGCAGACTGTTTTCACTCTCTCAGCCAGAACGCAAGGCCATGGAGGAATACCTCAAAGATGCCCTGGTCTCTGGGTTTATTCGACCCTCCACTTCACCTGCTGGAGCCGGCTTCTTCTTTGTCGGCAAGAAGGATGGGGGGCTCCGACCATGTATTGATTACAGGGGCCTGAATAAGATCACTGTGCGCAACCGATATCCCCTTCCGCTGATGTCCACAGCTTTCGACCTGCTCCAAGGCGCCACCGTCTTCACCAAGTTGGACCTACGGAACGCATACCACCTCATCCGTATCCGACAGGGAGACGAGTGGAAGACTGCCTTTAACACCCCGTCTGGGCACTACGAATACCAGGTGATGCCCTTCGGACTCACCAACGCACCAGCTGTTTTTCAGGCCCTAATCAACGACGTCTTAAGGGACATGATTAACCTATACGTTTTTGTCTACCTCGACGACATCCTTATCTTTTCCAAGACCGTGCAGGAGCACCGCCACCATGTCCGCCAGGTTCTCCAGAGGCTGCTACAGAACAATCTGTTCGCCAAGGCCCAGAAATGCGAATTTCATGTTCCCGAGGTCTCCTTTCTGGGATTTATTGTACGGACAGGCCAACTCCAAATGGACCCTGCCAAGACCCTGGCCGTCCGGGATTGGCCTACTCCCAAGTCCGTTAAGGAGGTTCAGCGGTTCTTAGGATTCGCTAACTTCTACCGCAAGTTCATCAGGAACTTCAGTTCTGTGGCAGCACCCATGTCAGACCTCACCAAAGGGACAGGTGGATCTTATGGCTGGTCTCCTCAGGCAGAAAAGGCGTTCAAAGACCTCAAGGACCGCTTCTGCACGGCACCCATTCTGGTTCTCCCGGACACCTCCCAACCATTCATCGTGGAGGTGGACGCCTCGGACAGTGGTGTCGGCGCGGTGCTCTCTCAACGTTCGGAAGGAAAGCTGCACCCCTGCGCTTACTTCTCCCACCGCCTGAGTCCTGCTGAGTCCCGGTACGATGTGGGGGATCGAGAACTGCTAGCGGTCAAACTGGCCCTTGAGGAGTGGAGGCACTGGCTGGAGGGAGCACAACATCCATTCCTGGTTTGGACTGACCACAAGAACCTGGAGTACCTCCAGCAAGCCAAGAGACTGAACCCTCGACAGGCTAGGTGGGCTCTGTTTTTCAGTCGGTTTGACTTCACCCTCTCATACCGCCCCGGCTCCAAGAACACCAAACCTGACGCACTGTCCAGACTGTTCTCTGCCACTAACAGGGAGAATGAAGTCGGGCCTATTATCCCTGTGTCCCGGATTGTGGCCCCTGTCTGCTGGGGTATTGAGGAGGCTGTCCGACGAGCCCAACGCCAGGACCCCGGTCCTGGGACGGGGCCACCAGGCCTCTTGTACGTCCCACATCAAGCCCGGGCCAAGGTTCTCCAGTGGGGTCACTCTTCCCCTCTCACCGCCCACCCGGGAGCTCGGAGGACCCTGGACTTCCTGAAAAGACGCTTCTGGTGGCCTAACATGGAGAAGGAAGTAAGGTCATTTGTCCTGTCCTGTGAGGTTTGCACCAGAACCAAGAACCCACGACAGCGTCCCCAGGGTCTCCTGCATCCTCTGACCATTCCCCGGCGTCCCTGGTCCCACGTGGCAGTCGACTTTATCACGGGTCTCCCTGAGTCACAAGGTAACACGGTCATTTTGGTCTTAGTTGACAGATTCTCCAAGGCCTGCCGCTTCATACCACTGTGCAAACTCCCCTCTGCTCTTGAAACTGCGAAACTTTTGTTTAATCATGTCTTCCGAGTCTTTGGTCTTCCACAGGACATCGTCTCAGACCGAGGGCCCCAGTTCTCCTCCCGAGTGTGGCACGGGTTCTGCAAGGTCATCGGAGCCACTGCCAGCCTCTCCTCTGGGTTTCACCCACAGTCCAATGGTCAGACGGAGAGGCTCAACCAGGACCTGGAAACCACCCTGCGAGGCCTGGCTATGGATAACCCGACATCGTGGAGCACCTGGCTGCCATGGGCGGAGTACGCCCACAACACCCTGCAGTCATCGGCCACCAAGCTGTCGCCATTCCAGTGCCAATTCGGGTTCCAGCCACCTCTGTTCCCGGACCAGGAGGAGGACGCGGGGGTGCCCTCGGTCAACCAATATGTGAGACGGTGTCGCAAGACCTGGAGCAAGGTCAGGAAGACCCTCATACAGACCTCCAGAACCAACCAGACTCAGGCCAACCGCCATAGAAGACCTGCACACGCTTTCCGCCCTGGGCAGCGTGTTTGGCTGTCCACTAAGGACCTTCCACTGCGGGTGGAGAACCGCAAGCTTGCTCCTCGCTACATTGGCCCCTTCAAGGTGGTGCGCAGGGTGAACCCTGTCTCCTACCGGCTCCAGTTGCCCCGGACTCTGAGGATCAACCCCACTTTCCATGTTTCCCTGTTACGGCCCGTACTGACGTCTACGTATGCCCCTGCCCCTAGGAACCCCCCACCCCCCCGCATCTTCCAGGGGCAGACTGTGTTCACTGTGAATCGCCTGCTTGACTCCCGCCGGGTCCGCGGCGGGTTGCAATATCTGGTGGACTGGGAGGGCTATGGTCCTGAGGAGCGCTGCTGGGTTCCTGCTCGGGATGTTCTTGATAAAGAACTATGTCGGGACTTCCATTCGGCCCATCCGGATCGCCCTGGGAACGTCAGGAGACGCTCCTAGAGGGGGGGGTCCTGTTAGGACTAGGACTGTTTTGGCCTCTAGAGGCCGCTGTTATTTCCTTTTCATGTCATGTTTATTTTGGCCTCTAGAGGCCGCCACTGTTCCTGTGTTTTGTGTTTGTGTTAATTGCCTAATTATCTTCACCTGTGTCCTTAATTAGTTTGTCTATTTATACCCCTGAGTTCAGTCCTCTTGTCACGGAGTCTTTGTGCTGTTATGTTTATCTCCAGTTTCCTTTGTACTGTGTTTTTTGATCTTCTTAGCTTTTGAATTTTTGCACTTTGCTTTTCTTTTGGATTATACTCTTTGGTTTTTTTTTGTCTTTTGTTTTGCCCTGTATATAGTGTATATAGTTTAAATAAACCTTTTGATTCTTTTTCTACTTCCGCCTCACGCCTCTGCATTTGAGTCATCCCCCTGGTGGCCTAGTGGGGGTTTGCTGGATTATCACACCAACGAACCAGGTTCGAATCCCAGCAAAACCCTAACAGTGATGAACCATTTTTATCACTTGACCTGATGGGATTAAGAGTTGGCAGTGGGAGGGGTTTTCACTCTTCTCATTGAATGGAATGGAGTTAAACTCTTCTCATTGAATACCCCTCCCACTGCCAACCCTTTATCCCAAAACAATAGGACATACATTTTCTGATGGCCAGTTAATTGTCTAA
This sequence comes from Neoarius graeffei, assembly GCF_027579695.1. Taxonomy (NCBI): domain Eukaryota; kingdom Metazoa; phylum Chordata; class Actinopteri; order Siluriformes; family Ariidae; genus Neoarius; species Neoarius graeffei. The sequence continues at coordinate 16,514,420 of NC_083592.1, read as the reverse complement.
ATCAATGGAGCAGATTTAAGTTTTTGTGCCTGATATATTCCTAAGACTGAACAGAATCACCTCAAGTGACCAAAACGGTTCGTCACAATGGGTAAGGTTTTTTCACACATTCCAACACAGTTCTAAAACTGCTTTTTACAACAGCTTCATTTTATTTTTTAAAAGTACAATCATGACATACATACTACATAGATGTTATTGTAGCTGAACTTCTGCTGAATACAAAAAAAGTCATATGGCTTTGAAAATGCTGCTTAGATTTGTTGAAATTGACAACAAAATCAGAGCATGCCAAAATCATTAGAGTGCTAGAAAATACCCTCAGACCCCAGAGGGTTAAATGAGAGAAACAAAATGTCAAAAACATTGACAGTGTTAGGGTTCACATTTATTTTCAAATTATGACCAGTATGTCTAAAAGTCATTTAAAAATGATGACGCAGTGGTTTAAAAAAAACAGTCGTCATGATCAAGCTGTCACAATTTTGAAGATAGTGTTTTGATCATCAAGATGATGAGCAACAATTCTTACATATGTTAAAAAAATTGGGGCAGTACACAGTTTAGTCATCACAGAGCAAAGGAGCTGAAAGTGATTCAAGCTTCCAGTAAATGATAAAAAGTATACTTCGGAGTCTGAGTAACTGAGTAATTGTAAAATGCTGATACTTTGAGTGTTACACACATTCAGAAGGCTTCTTTCTTTCTCTAATTTCACAGTGGTTTTAGGGACATTGAGACAACTGAGCACCACCACGTCCATCTTGACTGACCCAACACTCCTTCCAGAAGAAGCTAAGCAGGCTGTTGTCAACTCAAGACATCACTCCACGAAGTCCTAACCTTTTACTTGCTTTCAAATCATGATTTAACTTGGATATCTCTCACAAAGATGTAGCGATTCTGTCGGACGTACTCAAGAGGCTCAAAAGGACATTGTGATACCTTTGTGTGTATCTACATCTGCTTAAGTGATATTTCTCTAAAGTCAGGTGAATCTTCATAAAAATGCGAGAAGAGTGTTGTTCTTTGCTATCCTCAACGCTTTTATCGTAGTAAGAGAGATCCATAGTTTTGGATTTTAACAGTGTTAAAAGGGCTGCTATCGACATAATGGACTTTGTTTTAAAGGGAAATGGAAGTAAAGTGTAAACTTCTATAAAAGGTGAAAAAGGGAATAGCTTTAACAGAATCCACCAGTTGTAGCAAATGGATATCAGTGCACTTGTTTGACAAATCAAAGGCAAACCTGTTTGATTTGTAACCCTTAAAATTATTTTTGTTGAATTACTTTTTTTTATCCAAAGTGATTTTACATTTGACAGGATTTAATACAAGCATTATGAGGGTTAAGTGCTAGGCTCAGGTAGTGGCTGTCTTCCAGTCCAAGGATTTGAATGATCAATCTTCTGATCATTGGCCTTACAGTTAATTAAGAGTTTCTCACACTACACCTTTACACACCTATTCCACTGTCATTGTGATACTAGCAGGTTACCCGGCGTTGCCTGAGTTTTGTAAAATTCTGGGTTGCCCCCAGACTTCCATGTCAAATTTGGTGAAGATCCGTCGAGAAATGGTGATGTTAATCCAAGACAAACAAAAATCCAAACATCCACCACCCAGGGGCCCACCGGGGACCCCCTGAGGCCCAAATATGGAATTTCTGAATTCTGACAAATTGTGGCCATCTCCAGTACCTACTTGCCAAATTTGGTGAAAATCTGTCAAGAAATGGCTACGTTAGCTCAAGACAAACAAGCAAACAAACTTTGCCGCTTATTATATAGATGACAGTATTCTGAATTTGATACAAGTCATGTAAAGAGCATATTCCTTTTGGATGTTCTGAATTTGGTCTTATTCCGAATTTAGCATTTTCCAATTAAGATATTCTTTGGACATGTATACAGCACATCTGGAACATGCATCTCAACTGTGCTTTTATGGCAGTATGCGAAAAATGGGCTCTTGCCTATTTACAATCCACTCTGTGCATTTTACACAAACCAGCTAGATAATCGGAATATGCACGGCTGCATGTAAACAGCTTGGTAGGAATATTGCCATTTTCAGAACAAGGGCAAAAACCAGAATAATTTTTGCATGTAAATGTAGTGATGGAAACTCTTCTAATTAACAGTTATTCGCTGAAGGTAATGTGAATATCAATGAATAATAACTGAGACAAAGTCAAGGTTGCTATTATTCACCGATATTCACTGAGCCTGAGGCAGATAATTGTTTTAATATAAATACACAGGTGATTATTAAAAAAAAAAAACCTATTAAATGTAATTTATTTCAAACTTGAGAAGGGGCACGCAAATGTAATGCATGCAGGCTTGTCACTTATCTATGCTGACTCACAAAAAATAATTTGTTTTGAAATCAATAAAATAAATCTCAATTCCACCTTACCTTTGAGTAGTTTTAGACCAAACATTGTAGCATCTTTAGTACTTTTAGGAACAGCATTTTCTTTCATAATTTGTAATTCTTCCTCACCTATGGTGACAAAGCGTTTGGCCACCATTTTGCCGAGTCGCTCAAGGTGATTATCGAGAAACAGTCTGAATTTCTCGACCAATCAGCACGCACTATTTCCTATAATCACCTCTGTATTTATACTAAGCACCATTAACAGGTGTAGCTTTTTATTTTATTTTTCTGGACATACAGTCTTCTCTGTCTTCCAGCTAAGAGATTTCTCCGACAATTAAGCATATTTGTGTCATATTCTGTTTTTAGAGCATCAGTCATGTCAGATTTATTCTGATTTCCTGTTGAACCTTATATACAACAGGGCTATGAGTAAACTTTCTAAAATGTGTATCATCATATGCACCATCTTCATTTTCTACTTGTTTGTTTGTAGTTGTAATTCCTGGGTTCTGAAAAAAAAAGAAGATTCAGTGCTGTTTACTGCTGAATTGTGTGTGGTGGAATTTTGACTTCCAAAACGATTGTCTTATAGTGGTACAATCCTGTATCATGTATATCAGCATTGAGTTGCATTTGCTCCTCAGGTGTTTCCATAACTACCTAAATTGTTACATTCTGGGGGGAAAAGTTTGCTTGAGATGTGTGTGAACCTGTCATTTTTCGAGTATGTGGTGTGCAGGTTCTGATTTATTGGAATTAGTTTGAAAATAAAAAAAGTTTAAAAATGAAGATTCAGTGATTTAGTAGGTCCAGACAATGCTTGTAAGTTCAGGTTAGACTGATGTGTTGCTTCATACAGTTGGTGTATGCCTTCATTCTCAACAGAGGAAGCACAGTAACTTGTACAAGTAAATTATAATGATTCGCTAAGCTGGTGTGTTTTACTAGGCAAAAAATGTTAAAGAAAACTGCTCATACTGGCTAACCAAGACCTATAAATTTGGACTTATTTAAAAATACCAAGGAAGGACAGCAATTTCAAAATAACTAATTCTCATTGAAAGAGATTTGTCAGTCTCTATCAGGAATTTAAAGTCATTGATTAGCTTATTACATTCAAAGGATTAGACAAGTCTAGAACATAAAGCAGTCTATTTTTCTGGTAATCTCAAATGTATTTTAGATTTATCATGCCACTCTATCTTTCTTTCATTAACTCTTGAGTTTATATTAAATTGAGTTAATAATTCAGAATTCAACCCTTTTATGAATAACCAAGATGTGTTATATACAAGACACAACACTGTTTCAAATACAAATGTGATTTTTTTTTTTTTTTTTTTTTTTAGCTTTGTAAATGCAGGAATATTAAAGTTTTTTAACAGAGATGTTCAACTCTCCAAATCAAACTAAAAAAGTGAATAAATTATATAAATTCATATTTAGAAGATGCCAATATGTTAACAGTCCTATCGGGACAACCATTGTGTGAGATGCTCTAAAAGGCTCACCACCTTACAGAGTTTCTCATAATCGCCATCACTTTCATTAAAGGCATCACAGTTCTTCACTTGAGGCTCAGACGTGCAGCGCATTTGTTGAAAACTCTGAAGGTACTGGCTGATTTCTTGAAGTTTTTCAGTCACAAACTTCTGAATGTCTAAGTCAGTTGCTTCAGTAATGTAAGTGCCAAAGATGGAGACAAGTTCACAGTCAGAGGTAATGTTCTTCAGTTCGTTGAGACACCCGATGGTATAGACTGCAGTTGTTTTGTTGTGATTACAAATTGATTCATTTCGCTGTTTAAAAACATGCAGCTCATCAGTAATGGTAAATGAATTAAATACATTGTTATTTATATTTTATGGCTATCTAGAGCAGTTAAATAAGAAACATTGTGATATAACCCTTAGCTGAAATGTTAGCCTTCCATCTGTTAAGAGCAGGTTAAAATCGTTACTCACCATTTCTCTGAGGACTTCATGAACAATTGATTTCATTTCACGTTTCGCTGCTCTTTGAGGTGCAGTGTACATGGCTTCAGTCAGGACAAATAGTGTGAATAAAGCTGTAAGAGAAGAAGTAATAATGCCAGTGAATATTTCTTCTACATGTCCACAGCATCATGTTGCTTGTTAGCCTGGAAGACAATTTTTGGCAGCATGAAACTACCTGCATTTAAAACTAAAGGACCTTTTGGGTCATTTTACAAATATGTGAGTTATATATATATATATATATATATATATATATATATATATATATATATAGTTGTTTTTAAATTTTTTTAAATAAACTTAGAAATTGTGCATCATTTCACAGCTCCAGATTTACAATATTATCGACCTTCCACATTACTTCTATCAGAAAGCCATGTATTAAATAGGAGTTAATACACATTAATAATCTTGCACAATCTTCTTCCTGTCAGATTGGTGTGAAAAAGTGACACCCCTACGTACATCAGTGTACACTTACCAATAACTCTTAGATGATTTCTGTCTGCCATTTTAAGAAGCCAATGCTGATGTGCTTTCATTTGCTCTGCACAGATTAAGGTGCCCCCTCTGTATATAAGCTGTTTTCTTGCTTATCACTTTAACATCTGCAACGTGATGGATTTTGACTGCTTGGGGATTTTGTGTTAAATTTTTCTACATATATGAGCCATGCTGTAAAAAAAAGAAAAGAAAAGTGGGTTCTATGGAAAAATCAGAAATAGCACTGAAAGTTCAGAATTTCTTAATGGCACTATCTGGTATATCACTTCAGTGACGTGGCTGCTCTGACAGTTCCAGCCTTCAGAGTTCTAGGGAAGTTACAGTAGTAGTTTCCTGTTACTTTATACTGGATTATTATAGAGGTTTTCTCCTCAACCATTCACACGCATTCACACCTATGAGTAATTTAGAGTAGCGAGTTAACCTAACTGCATGGACTGTGGGGGAAACCGGAGTACCCGAAGGAAACCCACGCAGACACCACACGGAAAGGCCCCCGTCGGCTGTGAGGTTGAATCCGGCAGTGAGGCGACAGTGCTAACCACTGCACCACCGTGCCACCAAGGGCTTAATTGCAAATTTATAAGTTTAATATTTTTTGCAAATGGAAAAAAATTTCATAGTCAATAAGCCATGAAATAAGCCATTATTTCAATAAACCATTTCATGGTCAGTTATGGCCTATTTCCTCGTTATTTCATATCAAGGAAATAAAAGTTCTGGAACTGATTCTAAGTGTTGGAATTTGCATTTGTCAGCCGTTCATGGGATTTTTTAATATGCAGTCCAAAGAAGTGTCAATGCAAGTGAAGGAGGCCATCATTAGGCTGGAAAAATAAGACTTATCAGAGAGATAGCCGAAACTTCAGATATGGCCAAGCCAATTGCAAATTTATAAGATTAATGTTACATTTAAGGTGTTGCTTTAAATGTGTTGTACAGTCAGGCCAAAAGTTAAAATATAGTCAAGTATTTTAATAAATATAAACAGTCATGAGAGCAATAAACCTTTTAATAAACTGTGTGTAGTGTAAAATGAATTATTTTTTTGAAATATAATTTTGAACCTAACTTATAATTAGGTACTGCTTAAAAATCCTTATAAATCGTGTTTAATAGAACTAAAAGTGAGTAGAAGAAAGAAAAAGAAAGACTTCCACAGCTTCTAAATCATGACACAGGGTTTTTTTCTTCACAATTACAAGGATATCAACTCTTTAAATAAATAGCATTTTAAATAATGGTCACACAATGCTCTGTTCATAAGCAAGTTTACAGTATTTTTTCCTGGTCTTTACAAGAACATCAATCATTTTAAACTATTGTAAAAGAAGGGAGGGGTGTGTGTGTGTGTGTGTGTGTGTGTGAGAGAGAGAGAGAAAGTACAGTCAGGTTCATGAGTATTTGGATAGTGACAATTTTCATAATTTTATTGCTGCACACCACCACAATAGATTTGAAATGAAGCCATCAAGATTTGATTAAAGTGTACAGTTTCAGCTTTAATTCAAGGTGTTTTATGAAAATACCACATTAATCACTTAGGAATTACAGGTTTGTTTGTTTGGGTTTTTTTTGTTGTTTTTTTACATAGTCCCTCCATTTTCACAGGCTCAAAAGTATTTGGGCGACTGACTAATAAGCAATTTCATGGTCAGTTATGGCCTGCTTTTTCATTATTTCATATCAAAGAGATAAAAGTTCTGGAGCTGATTCCAAGTGTTGGAATTTGCATTTGGCAGCCATTCACGGGATCTCTCAATATGTGGTCCAAAGAAGTGTCAATGCAAGTGAAGGATGCCACCATTAGGCTGGAAAAATAAGACCTATTAGAGAGATAGCTGAAACTTTAGGAGTGGCCAAGTAAATGGTTTGATACATTCTTAAAAAGAAGAAATGCACTGATGAGCTCAGCAACACCAAAAGGCCTGGTAGACCATGGATGTCAATTAAAGAGGATGATCGTAGAATGCGATCTTTCCATGGTGAAGAAAAATGGCTTCACAATATCTAGCCAAGTGAAGAACACTCTCGAAGAGATAAGTGTATCATTGTCATAGTTTACAATCAAGAGACACCTTTTTACCTCAAGATGCAAACTCTGGTAACACTCAAGAACAGAAAAGCCAGATTAGACTTTGCTAGAAAGCACTGCTCAATTCTGGAATAAGATTCTTTGGCTAGATGAAACCAAGATTAGCTAGTACCAGAATGATGGGAAGAGAAAAGAGAAGGAAAGGCTCATGATACAAACCATACCACATCATCTGTCAAATATGGTGGACATGGTCATGTATGGCTGTCAGTGGAACTGGGTAACTGTTTTTCGTGATGATGTTATTGCTGATAGAAGTAGCAGGAGGAATCCTGAAGCATACAGAGCTGTACTTTCTGCTCAGATTTAGTCAACTGCTGCAAAACTGATAGGATGGTGCTTCACAGTCCAGCTGGATAATGACCCAAAACACACCATGAAAGCAACTAAAGAGCTTCGTAAGGCAAAGAAATAGAATGTTCTTAAATGGCAAAGTCAGTCAAGACAATTGAGCTGCTTTTCACTTCTTGAAGACAGAACTGAAAGACCCACAAATAAGCAGCAACTGAAGGCAGCTGCAGCAAAGGCCTGGCAAAGCATCTCAAGGGAGATAACTCAGGATTGACTGATGTCCATGGTTTCCAGACTTTCAGGCTCCACACCAGTCACCCAGGAGAAGGAAGCTAAAGCTACAGTGGTGCTTGAAAGTTTGTGAACTCTTTAGAATTTTCTATATTTCTGCATAAATATGACCTAAAACATCATCAGATTTTCACACAAGTCCTAAAAGTAGATACAGAGAACCCAGTTAAACAAATGAGACAAAAATATTATACTTGGTCATTTATTTATTGAGGAAAATGATCCAATATTAAATATCTGTGAGTGGAAAAAGTATGTGAACCTTTGCTTTCAGTATCTGGTGTGACCCCCCTTGTGCAGCAATAACTGCAACTAAACGTTTCTGGTAACTGTTGATCAGTCCTGCACACCGGCTTGGAGGAATTTTAGCCCATTCCTCCATACAGAACAGCTTCAACTTTGGGATGTTGGTGGGTTTCCTCACATGAACTTCTCGCTTCAGGTCCTTCCACAACATTTCGATTGGATTAAGGTCAGGACTTTGACTTGGCCATTCCAAAACATTAACTTTATTCTTCTTTACTCATTCTTGGGTAGAATGACTTGTGTGCTTAGGGTCATTGTCTTGCTGCATGACCCACCTTCTCTTGAGATTCATTTTCATGGACAGTTGTCCTGACATTTTCCTTTAGAATTCACTGGTATAATTCAGAATTCATTGTTCCATCAATGATGGCAAGCCGTCCTGGCCCAGATGCAGCAAAACATGCCCAAACCATGATACTACCACCACCATGTTTCACAAATGGGATAAGGTTCTTCTGCTGGAATGCAATGTTTTCCTTTCTCCAAACATAACGCTTCTCATTTACACCAAAAAGTTCTATTTTGGTCTCATCCATCCACAAAACATTTTTCCAATAGCCTTCTGGCTTGTCCACATGATCATTAGCAAACTGCAGACGAGCAGCAATGTGTCATGCTCCGCCCCGGACATCCACTCCGCAGATTACGAATCTCTCATGCCAGCGCCGATCGCATCCGGGACGGGAATTCCATCTCACCTGTATTCATGTCCTGGTTTTCACCGCTGCCTATAAATACACTGTTCTCAGACTCTGACTTTGCCAGAACATCTCGTTTTGCTATTCTAGCCATTTCTGTGCCTCTATTGCATTTCATGGTTTTTTTGCTCAAGCTATTTTTCTAGTTCATGGTTTTTACACTAAGGGTTTTTTCTTGTTTATGGTTTTTTGCTCTAGCATTTTTGTCCTTGCCTGTCTCGTGTTTTTGTCAAGTTTTTTGTCTCTTTTTACCTGGACTATTTTTGCCATTTGTTTTTGTCCCATTTGTTTACCTTTTTGCCACACCCTTTTCCCTGGATTAAATCACCTTATTTATTGGATTACTGTCTGTGTTCTGCTTGTGGATCCTTATCTCACCACACCTCCACCACCCCTAACAGTACATTCTTGCCAACATGGAACCAGCAGAACTCACCCGTCTGAGAACGGCCATCCAACAGCAAGGGACTCTCCTCAGGACCCATCAACAAGACCTCCAGCAGATCACCCAGAACCTTGCCACCCTGTCCAACTCACTCAACCTCCTCACCACACAGATGCAGCGCTATCAAGCCGTGCCTACCCCCGCCCAGCAGTCTTCAGCTCCTGCCACTGCTTTTCCCCGTGAGCCGAGACTCCCAGCACCTCAGCCCTACGATGGAGAATCAGGTACTTGCAGATCATTCCTATCGCAATGCTCATTGATCATGGAGCTGCAACCTCTGACCTTCCCCATAGAACGCTCCCGGGGAGCATATATCATCACCGGCAAGGCCAGGGAGTGGGGAACAGCGGTCTGGGACGCCGATGCTCCCTGTTGCTCCAGTTTCAAAGGTTTCTCCGAAGAGATTGGGCGAACCTTCGACCGCTCTCTGTTCAGCCGGGAGGCGGCTAGGGAACTCATGGAGCTGCAGTAGGGGTCCCGGTCTACCTCAGACTATGCCATCAAGTTCCGGACATTGACGGCATCGTGCGGTTGGAACGAGAGCGCCCAGGTCGATGCGTCCTGCATGGCTTGTCCGACGCCATTAAAGATGAACCGGTATCGTGGGAACTGCCATCGGACCTTTCCAGTCTCATGGACCTCGCCAACCATATCAACTCCCAGTTCCAACAATGGAGGACAGAGAAGACCCGCCCCAGCTTCACCTCCTCTCCACCTCCCGCCTCGTCTGTTGAACCCATGCAGGTAGACCGGGTACGGGTGTCAGCGGAGGACCGACAATGCCGGCGGAGCACAGGGACCTGTTTCTACTGTGGTCAGCGAGGACACATCTGCCGAGCCTGCCCGCTAAAGGGAACGAGACCGCCAATGAATCGAGGGGACCTGGTCGGCAACACTCGGAACCAGCCCCCTGCTGATCGACCGTTACTCCCTGTCATCATCATGCATGACAACCAGCATCACCACCTCCAGGCCCTCGTCGACTCAGGGGCGGACAGGAACCTGATCTGCTCCGCCACCGCCAACCGTCTGGGAATCCCGCTACTCGCCCTCGACATCCCTCTCACAGTCCTGACACTCAGTGGCACAGGCTTGACCACCATCACCCACCTTACCGCCCCATTCATCCTGAGGATTTCCGGCAACCACTCTGAAACCATCCAACTCCACGTCATGAACAACCCCCATGTACCCATCATCCTAGGATTACCCTGGTTAACGCAGCACAACTCCCACCTAAACTGGGCCGATAACACCATCCTAGGCTGGAGCCATTCCTGCCTAGCTTCCTGGCTGAACTCTGCTCTGCCTCCCGCCAAACCACCGCATCCTTCAGCCAGAGAGTGTACCGACCTCTCTCACGTACCTCCAGAATACCTGGACTTAAGACTTGTTTTCAGCAAGATCCAAGCTGTGTCCCTCCTTCCTCACAGACCCTATGACCTTGGAATTGACCTCCTGCCCAGGACAGCGCCACCCAAAGGGTGACTCTACTCTCTTTCTCCTGTTGAAAGGCAAGCCATGGAGAAGTACATCTCCGAGTCTCTGGCAGCTGGGCTCATCCGCCCTTCCTCCTCCCCAGCAGGGGCGGGATTCTTCTTCACGGAAAAGAAGGACAAGTTGCTCCACCCCTGCATTGACTATCGAGGTCTCAACGCCATCACGGTCAAGAACCGCTACCCACTACCGCTCATGACCACGGCCTTTGAACTACTCTAGGGAGCCAAGATATTCACCAAGTTGGACTTATGCAATGCCTACCATCTCATCAGGATCAGGGAGGGGGACGAATGGAAGACGGCCTTTAAGACCACCACTGGCCACTACGAGTAATTCGTGGTCCCTTTCGGCCTGACCAACGTGCCCACAGTCTTCCAGGCACTCGTCAACGACGTCCTAAGGAACTTTCTTAACATCTTTGTTTTCATGTACCTGGATGACATCCTGATCTTCTCTCGCTCCCTGGAGGAACATCGGGTCCACGTCCAGCAGGTCCTCCAGCACCTGCTAGAAAACAAGCTGTTTGTCAAGGCAGAAAAGAGCGAATTCCACCAGAGCTCTGTCTCATTTCTGGGGTTCATCATCTCCCCGGCTAGGATCCAGATGGACCCCCTCAAACTTGAGGCAGTCGCTGACTGGCCCACCCCATCCTCGCGACGAGGGCTCCAGCATTTCCTGGGATTCACTAATTTCTACAGGCGCTTCATCCGCAACTTCAGCACGGTGGCCGGACCTCTCACTGCCTTGACCTCGATTAAGACCTCATTCAAGTGGGGGGAGGAAGCAGAGAAAGCCTTCTCCATGCTCAAGCGCAAGTTCACCACAAAACCCATTCTCACCATACCCGATCCGGCCAAACAGTTCATCACAGAGGTCAATGCTTCCGAGTCTGGGGTCAGAGCCATTCTCTCCCAGAGGGCCAGCGATAACAAGGTGCACCCCTGCTCCTTCTTCTCTCACCGGCTGTCCCCTGCTGAACGAAATTACGACATCGGTGACAGAGAGTTGTTGGCCATCAAGCTAGCCTTGGAGGAGTGGAGGCACTGGCTCAAGGGCTCGGATCTCCCCTTCCTTGTCTGGACTGACCACAAAAATCTAGAATACCTCAAGTCCACCAAACGCCTTAATTCACAGCAAGCCTGATGGTCTCTCTTCTTCTCCTGTATCCGATTCACGCTCTCCTACCGCCCAGGCTCCAAGAACGGCAAACCCAATGCCCTGTCCAGGAGGAGTCTAGTACGCCCGAAACCATCTTCCCTCCATGCTGTCTGGTGGGGGCCGCCCTACTTGAGGTGGAGACGTTAGTGCAGAAGGCCCTGGAGTAGGACCCCGGAGAAGGTAACTCAAGCAACATACCACCTAACCATCTGTTTGTTCCCTGTTCTGTGCGAACCCAGGTGCTGCAGTGGGGTCATGGCTCCAAGTTGGCTTGTCACCCGGGAGCTGCTCAAACCCTGGCGCTCATCTAACAGCGCTTCTGGTGGCCATCCATCAAGGAAGATGTCCAGGAGTTCGTGGCAGCCTGCAACACATGTGCCCGGAACAAGACAGCCAATCGACCCCCTGCCGGCTTGCTAAGACCCCTCACGATTCCTCATCGACCCTGGTCTCACATCACCCTGGACTTCGTCACAGGACTCCCCAACTCAGGCGGCAACACATGCATCCTCACAGTTATTGACCGTTTCTCCAAGACAGTCCATTTCATCCCTCTGCCCAAGCTTCCCACAGCTAAAGAAACTGCCAAATTACTCATCCTTCACATTTTCCTCCTACACGGACTCCCCACTGACATCGTCTCCGACCGGGGTCATCTGCCACAGGTCTCTCGCCCTTCCAGTGCTCCCAAGGTTGGTGCTCCCAACCACCACTCTTCCCCAACCAAGAGGAGGAGGTTGCCGTACCCTCAGCCCAGACCTTCATATGCCGCTGCAGGAGGACAAGGGCATTGGCCCAGAGAAGACTCATTCACTCCGCCCTAGCATCCAAGAGGCAGGCCGACAAACGCCGCTCTAAGGCACCTACCTACCAGGTGGGGCAGCGAATCATGCTATCCACGCGTCATCTGCCACTCAGAACCGTCTCCCGTAAGCTGGACCCCAGATACCTTGGACCCTTCCTCATCAGCAAGGTAATTAATCCATGTTCCGTCAGACTGGCATTACCGCTTACCATGCAATGAATTCACCCCACTTTCTATGTGTCACAGCTTAAACCTCTGGTCTCTAGTCCTTTTTTGGAAAAAACATTTTTCCAATAGCCTTCTGGCTTGTCCACATGATCTTTAGCAAACTGCAGATGAGCAGCAATGTGTCATGCTCCACCCCGGACATCCACTCTGGAGATTATGGATCTCTCATGCCAGCGCCGATCCGCATCCGGGATGGGAATTCCATCTCACCTGTATTCACTTCCTGGTTTTCACTGCTGCCTATAAATACACCATTCTCAGACTCTGACTTTGCCAGAACGTCTCGTTTTGCTATTCTAGCTGTTCCTGTGCCTCTATTGCGTTTCATGTTTTTTTTTGCTCAAGCTATTTTTCTAGTTCATGGTTTTTACACTCAGGGGTTTTTTTTGTTTATGGTTTTTTGCTCTAGCATTTTTGTCCTTGCCTGTCTTGAGTTTTTGTCAAGTTTTTTGTCTCTTTTTACCTGGACTATTTTTGCCATTTGTTTTTGTCCCGTTTGTTTACCTTTTTGCCACACCCTTTTCCCTGGATTAAATCACCTTATTTATTGGATTACTGTCTGTGTTCTGCTTGTGGATCCTTATCTCACCACACCTCCACCACCCCAACACAATGTTCTTTTTGGAGAGCAGTGGCTTTCTCCTTGCAACCCTGCCATGCACACCATTGTTGTTCAGTGTTCTCCTGATGGTGGACTCATGAACATTAGCCCATGTGAGAGGCTTTCAGTTGCTTAGAAGTTATCCTGGGGTCCTTTGTGACCTCACCGACTATTACACGCCTTGCTCTTGGAGTGATTTTTGCCCATTCCTCAAGGCAAAACTGCTCCAACTCCAAGTTAGATGGGTTGCATTGGTGTACAGCAATTTTCAATTTATGCCAGATTCTCAATTGGATTGAGGTCTGGGATTTGATTAGGCCATTCCAAGACATTTAAATGTTTCCCTTTAAATCACTCCAGTATGGCTTTATCAGTATGTTTAGGGTCATTATCCTGCTGGAACATGAACCTTTGTCCCAGTCTCAAACCTCTGGCTGACTCAAACAAGTTTTCCTCCAAAATTGCCCTGTATTTAGTGCCATCCATTTTCCTTCAATCCTGATCAGCTTTTCTGTCCCTGCAAATAAAAAATATCCCCACAGCATGATGTTGCCACCACCATGCTTCACTGTAGGAATGGTGTTCTCAGGGTGTTGGATTTGCACCACACATGGCATTTCCCATGATGGCCAAAAAGATCAATTTTAGTCTCAGTTGACCAGAGTATCTCCTTCCATGTGTTTGGGGAGTCTGCCACATGCTGTTGGGCAAACTCCAAATGTGTTTTCTTAAGCAGTGGCTTTTTTTCTGGCCACTCTTCCATAAAGCCCCACTCTGTGGAGTGTATGGCTTAAAGTGGTGCTATGGACAGATACTCCCATCTCCACTGTGGATCTTTGCAGCTCCTTCAGTGTTATCTTTGGTGTCTTTGTTGCATCTCCGATTAATGCCCTCCTTGCCTGGTGTCAAGGAAATTTAGTGAATGAACATTCCTATTCTCTGTGTTTCTGTGTGTTGAGCTCAAGTGGTCTAGTGTACTGAGAAAAGTTGTTTTCCCCACATGCTGTAATCACCTTTCTGTGCCCTTGGCTGGTGATAAGCAGGGTGTCTGAGTTCTCCCTAACCATGCATCCGCCTGCACATCCCAGAGCACGCCAGGTGCACGCTTTAACAAAGCTTCATAGAAAATCTTGAGCCAATCACTTGAAGACGTGAGCAGTAAGCGAATGCCTTTAGAGTATAATAGATAACAGTCACTGACTATGTTTACATGCACATCCAAATCGAGATGCTGCTGGTAATCAAGCTGAAGGTCCCAGCAGGGTGCCAGAGAAATCCAATCGTACATTTTAATTTATTTTTTAAATATATTCAATTCCTTAAGCTGAATGAGCATGAACTCCAAGAAATCAAGTTCGGTTCAATTTCAGCCGAATTAAGGTGTATACATGGCATTTTGAACTTCGATTTCAGTCGAGCAACGGCAGAAATTCGATTCTCTCTATGTGCATGTAAACGTAGTGACTAAGACACAACTCAGAGTGCACTCTTGACATCACCGGAGGTGGTGTCTTCTTCTCTTCTTCGTTTCCTGTTTTATATCTCTGTTTATGTAATCTACTATAATAAATAACTGAAAAGACAACTGCTAAGCGTTCTGAAGTGTTTATTACAAGTTTCCATTACACCGGTCTGTGAGTTTTCGTGGGTGGCCTTCTCTTGTCAGGTTTGTAGTGGTGACATATTCTTTCCATTTTCTATAATGGATTTAATGGTGCTCCCTGGGACATTCAAAGTTTGGGATATTTTTTATATACCAACCCTGATCCATACTTTTTCACAACTTTGTCTCTGACCTGTTTGGAGTGCTCCTTGGTTTTCATGTTGCTTGCTTAGTAGTGTTGCAGAGTCAGGGTCCTTCCAGAACAGGTTGAGTTATACAGACATCATGTGACAGATCATGTGACACTTTGATTGCACACAGGTGGATATTAAATCAACTAATTATGTGACTGTGGCAGCGGGGGCGTGGTCAAGCGCCGGTCTGTGACAGGAGGGCGGAGTCAGGGAAGGTAAGTGGCAGAATCACTACACCTGAGAGCAATTAACCTGTTTGTGTGTCTTCCCAGTGACCACGCCCTACTTAAGGAGGGAGAGCGAGAGCAGAGGAGCTGATCCCTGAACTAGACGCCAGTTGTGTGTGTCGTTTTGGTGTTGCAATTGTTAGACTGAAAAGTGTGGCAATAAAGCCTATTTTGAACCTGATCTTTGTCCTGCCGTCCTCTGTGCTCCACCCCCGCATACAGAAGTGTTACAGTGGTGCTGAAACCCGGGACCTGCAGCACAGCAGCCTAACAGCCCCATGGAGTCCTCCCCGTTCGCTGAACTGGTCCACGCCCTCGCCACAGCCCAGCAAAGCCAGCACCAGGCGCTACTCACCCTCCGAAAGGAGCAAGAACAGCGGTTCGAGACCCTGGTGTTGGCCCAACAAGAAGATCGACAGGCGTTCCGGCACCTCCTCACGTCGGCGGGGTCCACAACGCTCCCTCCGCGGGCCCATCCCCCCTCACCCTAACAAAGATGGGCCCGCAGGACGACCCCGAGGCATTCATCACGCTCTTTGAGCAAGTCGCGGAGACCTCGGGGTCGGCCGATGGAGCAGCGCGTGGCGCGCCTCCTCCCCCTGCTAACGGGAGAGGCACAGCTGGCCGCGCTACAGCTCCCCGCCGACCGCCGGCTGGCCTACGCGGACCTCCGCCGGGCCATCCTCCAGCGTGCAGGGTGCACCCCTGATCAGCAGCATCAGCGCTTCCGCGCGTTGCGCTTGGAGGAAGTCGGCCGGCCGTTCGCGTTTGGCCAGCAACTCTGGGACGCCTGCTGGCGGTGGCTGAGGGCCAACAACCGCGACGCTGAGGAGATCGTCGATCAGGTGGTGCTGGAGCAGTTCGTCGCGCGCTTGCCAGCAGGAACTGCGGAGTGGGTCCAGTGCCACCGGCTGGCGTCGCTGGATCAGGCCATCGAGCTGGCGGAGGACCATTTGGCGGCTGTTCCAGCGGCAGGACAGCAGACAGCCTTTTCTCTTCTCTCCTCTTCTCTCTCTCTCTCTCTCTCTCTCTCCCCCTCCTCCTGTGTCCCGTCCTCGCCCCATTCCCCCACCACAGAGGCGGGGGCCGGCACCACCCCAGCCGGCCCGCCGCACCCGCAGTGCCCTCCTGTTTCTCCCTTCTGTGTCTGTCTCTCCCCCCCTCAGGTGAGTGAGCCCCAGATCACCGGTGCAGAGGGAAAGCCCGGGCCGGTTTGCTGGTGCTGCGGGGAACCGGGCCACCTCCAACAGCAGTGCACGGCAATAGAGGTGGGCGCGGTGGTTCGGATCCCCGATGCGCCAGAAGCCGCCCTCGATCGGGCCGGAGCGTATCGCGTACCGGTGAGTATCCAAGGGGCTACATATCAGGCGTTGGTGGATTCGGGTTGTAATCAGACCTCAATTCGCCAAAGCCTGGTTCAAAACGAGGCATTAGGGGGAGCACAGGGGGTGAAGGTGTTGTGTGTGCACGGGGATGTTCACAGCTACCCTTTGGTGTCGGTCCACATTTTTTTCAGAGGGGAAAAATCTATAGTGAAGGCGGCGGTTAATCCTCGCCTTACCCACTCTTTAATTTCGGGGACTGATTGGCCGGGATTTCGGGGTTTAATGACACGCCTAGTAAAGATTGGGTCCTGCCATTTGACAGGGGGAGGTCCCGGTGTCGCTTTGGCGGGAGCAGCTGTCACAGAGCTGTCTATGTCATCTCCGCGTCAGAGTGAGGAGCCGCCGGCTCCTCCTCTCTCTACTGGGGAATCCCTCGCGGATTTCCAATTAGAACAATCACGAGACGAGACTCTGCGACATGCGTTTGACCAAGTGAGAGTAATCGATGGTCAAACGCTCCAGCCGAATGCCACCCCGTCCTTCCCTTACTTCGCGATTATGAAGGATAGATTATACCGAGTGACGCAGGACACTCAAACTAAAGAGCGAGTCACGCAGCTTTTGATTCCAAAGAGCTGCCGGGAATTGGTATTCCAGGTGGCTCACTTTAATCCCATGGCTGGACACTTAGGGCAGGATAAAACACTAGCCCGAATAATGGCCCGATTCTATTGGCCTGGGATTCGCGGCGATGTTCGTAGGTGGTGTACGGCATGCCGCGAATGCCAGTTAGTAAATCCAGCGGCCATTCCAAAAGCGCCTTTGCGCCCTCTTCCATTGATCGAGACCCCGTTTGAGAGAATTGGGATAGATCTCATCGGGCCATTAGATCGGTCAGCACGAGGCGCTTTATATTAGTTCTGGTGGACTATGCAATGCGATACCCGGAAGCAGTGCCTCTGCGCAATATCTCAGCACGCAGTATTGCAGAGGCACTCTTCCGCGTCATCTCCCGAGTCGGAATCCTGAAAGAGATTCTGACTGATCAAGGCACTACATTTATGTCACGAACACTACGCGAACTGTATGGGTTATTGGGGATTAAGCCGATCCGCACCAGTGTGTATCACCCACAAACGGACGGTTTAGTGGAACGGTTCAACCGCACCCTCAAAAATATCATTCAAAAATTCGTAAGTGAGGACGCACGTAATTGGGATAAGTGGCTCGAACCCTTGTTGTTCTCAGTGCGAGAGGTTCCCCAAGCCTCCACAGGGTTCTCCCCGTTCAAATTATTATATGGGCGTAAGCCGTGCGGCATCTTAGACGTGCTGCAGGAAAATTGGGAGGAGGGACCTTCACAAAGCAAGAATGAAATTCAATACGTTATGGACCTGCACGCAAAACTCCACACGCTCACCCACCTAACCCAGGAGAATTTGTGGCAGGCCCAGGAACGGCAAGCCCGCCTGTACAACAAGGGTACGCGCCTTAGGGAGTTCACCCAGGGAGATAAAGTACTCATACTGTTGCCCACTTTGAGCTCCAAATAGATCGCCAAGTGGCAAGGTCCCTTTGAGGTCACACGGCGAGTCGGGGACGTCGACTACGAGGTGAGGCGAACGGACTGGTGGGGAGCTACAAATTTACCACCTCAATCTCCTTAAACTCTGGAAGGAGGAGGTCCCCGTGGCGTTGGTGTCGGTGGTTCCGGAGAAGGCGGAGCTGGGGCTGGAGGTTCAAAAAGGGGCATTGACATCACGTACCCCTCCGGTCCCCTGTGGAGACCACCTCTCCCCGACCCAGCTCACGGAGGTCGCCCAGTTGCAGGCCGAGTTTTCGGATGTGTTCTCGCCCCTGCCCGGTCGCACTAACCTCATAGAGCACCACATAGAGACGCCCCCGGGGGTAGTAGTGTGTAGCCGCCCTTACAGACTACCCGAGCACAAAAAAAAGGTGGTTCAGGAAGAACTTCGAGGAGTCCCACAGTGACTGGAGCAGCCCGGTGGTCTTAGTACCCAAGTCCAACGGGTCAGTCCGGTTCTGTGTGGACTACAGAAAAGTCAACGCGGTGTCTAAATTCGACGCGTAACCAATGCCTCGTATTGATGAGTTGCTCGATTGATTCGGCACTGCTCGCTTTTATTCGACGCTGGATTTGACGAAGGGATATTGGCAGATCCCCTTGACTCCACTATCCCGAGAAAAAACGGCCTTTTCCACACCATTTGGTTTACACCAATTCATCACCCTTCCGTTTGGGCTGTTTGGGGCGCCCGCTACGTTTCAGCGGCTGATGGACAGAGTCCTCCGCCCTCACACCACGTATGCGGACACGTATTTAGATGACATCATCATCTATAGTAATGACTGGCAGCAGCACCTCGAACATCTGAGGGCCGTCCTTAGGTCGCTGAGGCGAGCGGGGCTCACAGCCAACCCAAAGAAGTGTGAGATTGGGCGGGTGGAAGTACGGTATCTGGGCTTCCACTTGGGCAACGGGCAGGTGCGTCCCCAAATTAATAAGACGGCAGCAATTGCGGCCTGCCCGAGGCCCAAGACCAAAAAGAGGGTGAGACAGTTCCTGGGGCTGGCTGGCTGGCTATTACCGTAGGTTTATACCTAATTATTCGGACATCACCAGCCCGCTGACTGATCTCACTAAAAAGGGGGCACCAGATCCGGTCCAGTGGACGGAGCAATGCCAGCGGGCTTTTTCTGAGGTAAAGGCTGCACTGTGTGGGGGGCCACTTTTACACTCCCCTGACTTTTCTCTCCCCTTTATGTTGCAGACCGATACGTCGGACAGAGGGCTGGGGGCGGTTTTGTCCCAGGAGGTGGAGGGGGAGGACCGCCCCGTCCTGTACATCAGCAGGAAGCTGTCGGTGCATGAGGGGCGGTACAGCACCATAGAGAAAGAATGTCTGGCCATCAAGTGGGCCGTCCTCGCCCTCCGGTACTACCTGCTGGAGCGCCCTTTCACCCTCTGTTCAGACCATGCACCCCTCCAGTGGCTCCACCGCATGAAGGATGCCAACGCGCGGATCACCCGTTGGTATCTGGCACTCCAACCCTTTAATTTCAAAGTGGTCCACAGGCCGGGGGCGCAGATGGTCGTGGCGGACTTCCTCTCCCGTCAAGGGGGGGGGAGTCAGCTGCAGGCCGGACGGCCGCCCAGCCTGAGTCGGGCGGTGGGGGTATGTGGCAGCGGGGGCGTGGTCAAGCGCCGGTCTGTGACAGGAGGGCGGAGTCAGGGAAGGTAAGTGGCAGAATCACTACACCTGAGAGCAATTAACCTGTTTGTGTGTCTTTCCAGTGACCACGCCCTACTTAAGGAGGGAGAGCGAGAGCAGAGGGGCTGATCCCTGAACTAGACACCAGTTGTGTGTGTCGTTTTGGTGTTGCAATTGTTAGACTGAAAAGTGTGGCAATAAAGCCTATTTTGAACCTGATCTCTGTCCTGCCATCCTCTGTGCTCCACCCCCGCATACAGAAGTGTTACAGTGACTTATGAAGTTAATTGGTTGAACCAGTTCTTATTTAGGGGTTTCACACGAAAGGGGGTGAATACCTATGCACACTCCAGATTTGTTTTTTTATCTTAATTATTGTTTGTGTCACAGTAAAACAACAATTTTCACCTTTAAAGTGGTAGGCATGTTGTGTAAATCAAATGGTGCTAACCCCCCAAAAAATCCATTTTAATTCCATCTTGTAATGCAACAAAACAGGACAAACACCAAGGCGGATGAATACTTTTGCAAGACATTGCATTTTGAAGTAGCCTAGTAGTTGTATCAACATCTGTATGTAGTCAACAACTAACTGCCAAATAAAATAAAGAATGTACAATTCAAAAGTTTTTCAACAATGTTTATTATTAATTTTCACACTGAACTGGAGGGTACTCTTATTTTATTATTGTTTTATTATTAATGTTCTTGTTTCAAGTAAAATAAGGTTTGCATTTAAAAATAAAATAAAGATATTTTGAAAACGGCATCTTAATGTTAGAATGCAGGCACTTACAGATGTATGCGTGGAGATCAGATTGCTGAATGTCAACAAAGCCAAGCTGCGGGACTGGAATCGGTGTCGGTAAGCTAGCGAGGGTCAGGCAATCGGCAAACAACGTAACGTAGGGAAGACAAAGAGCAAAAACGTGGAGGAAATAGCAAAGGGTCAGAAATAGAAGAAGCAGTCAGAAAAGATGCAAGGCTTGGTATGAACTGAACTAGCAGGACGGTACTTCGCAATGGTGTGTTTGTTAGGGGAGCTTGAATAGAGGAACAGGTGATTAAGGAAATGAGAGCCAGCTAAGATTCAGTAGGCTGGAGACAGAGGGTGCTGTATGGTTTGGGAGCTGTAGTCCAGAGTGTCCATATTTGTAGTTCGTTATTTCTCAGTGGGTTTACTGAGAGAACCCCTCCCGAGGAGCCACCTCCGGGAGCTACATTCTTTCTGGGATGACCCCTACCCCTGGGTGCTGGTTTATTAGGATACTGGGCATGGAATTCCTGCTTAAGAAGTGGGTTGAGGATGTCCCTGGACTTGACCCAACTCTGTTCTTCAGGCCCGTATCCTTCCCAATCTACCAGGTACTCGACTTGGCCTCCTCTTCGTCTCGAGTTGAGGATCTTGTTGACCTGGTAGATGGGCTCTCCCTCTAGGTTAAGTGCAGAGTGTTCCTGGGTAGGTGTGTTGCTGGCAAGGGGCCTCAGGATAGCAGATTTTAGGTGTGAGATGTGAAATGTAGGTGATACTCGGCTGTGAGGGGGTAGTTCAAGATGATATGATGCTTCATTGACACGGCACAAAACCTTAAATGGCCTGATGTAGCATGGCTGGAGTTTTCTACAGGTGTTGGTTTCTCTCAGATTCTTAGTGGCCACCCATACTCTGTCACCAGGGAGGAAGTTAGGAGTCTTGCCTCTATGCTTATCTGCATATTCCTTGTACTTGGCACAGACTGATTCTAGCCGCTGATGGACCTCCTCCCAGATGGTTTGACTGCATCTGAACCAGTCATCGACGGCTTGTACCTGGCTGGATGTGTCGTCCCAGGGAAACAAGGGCGGTTGGTAGCCGAGTATGCACTGAAACAGTGTCAGTTGGGTGGATCAGTGTTTAAGTGAGTTTTGTGTATACTCGGCTCAAGGAAGGAAGCGCGCCCAGTCCCCCTGGTTATGCATGCAATAGATCCTTAAAAAACACCCAGTTTGCTGGTTTGTTCTCTCTACTTGGCGGTTAGACTGGGGGTGATAGCTGGATGTGAGGCTTATGGATACTCTCAACCTCTCCATGAAGCTTGTCCAAAAATGTGAGATGAATTGGGGTCCCTGGTCACTACCTATATTTTCGGGGATACCATAGTACCTGAAGACTTGCTGAAACAACAGCTCTGTGGTCTGAGAGGCTGTGGGAATGCCTGGCAACGGAATTAGTTTCAATGCTTTTGAAAATCGGTCGATGGTTACCATTATCATGGTGTTGCCTTGAGAGGGAGGGAGATCTGTGATAAAGTCAATTGCTAGGTGTGATGAAGGCCTTTGGGGAACTGGTAGAGGGCATTGTTTACTGGTGGGGGGTATTCTCGAAACCTTTGCTTTAGCGCATTCGGAGCAAGAGGCGATGAATTGGTTGATTTCTGAAAGCATATTCTCCTACCAGTACCTGTTCCTTAACATTTGGTGCGTGTGTTGGCTACTCGGATGTCCAGTGGTGGGAGATGCGTGCGCCCAGGTGATGAGTCTGCTGCAAAGATGCTTGGGTATGTAGAGAAGGCCAGGTGGGAGATGAATGGGCAGAGTTTGAGGCTGTGACTTGCTTATTTCCTTGTCCAGTTCCCAGGTGATGGATTGTACGAAACACTGTGGTGGGATGATGGGATGATAAACTGAGTCATGGTGGGATGGACCGAATGCCCTGGATAAAGCATCTGCCTTGGTATTCTTGGAACTTGGACGGAATGAAATTGTGAAGTCAAATCGGGTGAAGGACAATGCCCACCTGGCCTGACATGGATTCAACCTTTTGGCTTTCCTGAGATATTCTAGGTTCTTTTGATCTGTGAGGATTACGAAGGGGTGAGTGGCTCCCTCTAACCAATGCCGCCACTCCTCAAGGGCTAGTTTAATAGCAAGCAGTTCTCTGTTCCCCACATCATAATTCCTTTCTGCTGAAGTTAGTTTCTTAGAAAAGAAGGCTACTGGGTGTAGCTTCTGTTTTTCCCCAAAATGTTGGGAAAGGATGGCCCCTACTCCAGTGTCAGACACATCTACTTCTACGATGAATGGCTTTGTAGGGTCAGGGTGCTGGAGTATGGGTACAGAAGTGAAGGCCAGCTTAAGCCAATTCAAGGCTTCTTTTGCTGCTGGATTCCACTGTAGGCATTTGGGACCCTTCTTCAGCAAGGTGGTTAGAGGCTGCCAGAGTGCTGAAACCTCGAATGAACCGGCAGTAAAAGTTTGCAAAGCCCAAGAATCGTTGAAGATCCTTTATAGATTTGGGTGTCGGCCAGAACATTACAGCTGATACTTTAGATGAGTCCATGCTCACTCCTTCAGCACTGATAATATAGCCTAGGAAGGAGGTCCTACTTTGATGAAACTCGCATTTCTCAGCCTTCACATAGAGGTTGTTCTCTAGTAGTCTCTTGAGAACTGCTCTGATGTGTTCCTGGTGACTCTGGACATCTGAGGAGTATATCAGGATGTCATTGATATCAGCAATGACATATTTGCCCAGCATGTCCTGTAGCATGTCGTTAATGAAGCATTGGAACACTCTGGGTGCCGAAGAAAGGCCATAAGGCATGACCCAGTATTCAAAGTGTCCAGCGGTAGTACTGAAAGCTGTTTTCCATTCATTGCCCTTCTTTATCCTGATCAAATTGTAAACACTGCGCAGACCAAGCTTGGAAAAGATCCTCGTGGATTGGAGTTGTTCTAGGGCTGCTAGGACCAGGGGGAGAGGATAAGGATACTTTACGGTGACCTGGTTTAAACCTCTGTAATCAATGCAGGGCCTTAGTCCACCCCCTCATTTCTCCACAAAAAAAGAAACCAGCAGATACGGGAGACTTGGAAGGGCGGATATATCCCTGTTTGAGGGCCTCCTGAATATACTCCTCCATGGCAGCATGTTCCTTTTGGGATAGGGGATAAATACAACCATGTGGAGGAGACATACCTGGCAGTAAATCAATAGCACAGTCGTATGGCCTGTGTGGTGGCAGCCCTCAGGCCTTCCCCTTACTGAAGTCTTCTGAAAGGTCCTGATAGCAGTCAGGAATGTTGCCCATGGAGTCAAGTTGAGGACTTTCCACAGGGGTGTAAGATACTTTGACCTGGGGACGAGAGAAACAGCTCTGGAAACACGTGGGTGACCATTGAAGGATTTCTTTACTTTGCCATGAAATAAGAGGGTCATGTAGTTGTAGCCAGGGATGTCCAAGAATAATGTCATGATCAACGGTTGTCGTTACATACAGTGAGATGAGTTCCTTGTGCAATGCTCCTACTTGAATCTGTACTGGTTGGGTTCGTGAAGTAACCAGCCCGTCGCCTATGGGTCCGCCATCGATGGTCCTAATGCTGAGTGCACTGTACAGAGGTGTGGTGGGTAGGTTGAGCTTCTGCATGATAGGACTACTGATAAAGTTCCCCTCTGCCCCTGAATCCACAAAAGCAGGTAGGAGGTATGTGGAGGACACCACCTTTAGTAAAACCAGTATCTTGAAGGATTTAGAGTTGAACTTTCTCACCGGACTCATAGATCTTACTGGTTTCTCTGCTGGGGTTTCACGGGCTGGTTGGATTGGACAGTACCAGATGTTATGTTCGGGGCTCCTGCAGTAGAAGCATAACCCTTCTTTGCATCATCTAACACGCTCAGCTCAAGTTAACCTAGTGTGTGAGACCTCCATGGGTGAGCTGTCCTCCGACGGCTGAACTGACCTGGTACAATTGTGGATAGAGGGTCGGTGCTATAACAGTTGGTCGAGACAAATAGCTAGGTCTATGAGGGAGTCTAGAGTGAGGTTCTCATCTCTACAGGCCAGCTTGCTGATGATTTCAGGACATAAACCTTGGCAAAAGACTGCTTTCAGAGCTGGGTTGTTCCATCCGCTAGTGGCTGCTAGCGTCCTGAAGTCCAGGGCATATTCAGCAACAGTAGCATATTTGAGAACCTTGAGAGCTGGCGAGTAGACTCTCTCCAACCTCTATCCCCTTTGGTTTGTGGTCAAAAACTCTCTTGAATAGAGAAAGGAACTGTTCTTACAACTTAGACTCACCACCCTTGTTCCAAATGGCAGTAGCCCAGCAGAGTGCTTTGCCAGTGAGAAAAGACAGAAACTTAGCGATTTTATGCTCATCAGATAGACTTGGCATAGTGGTGAAATACATAGAACATTGCAGTAAAAAACCTTTACATGCAGTGGCGTCTCCAGCGAACTTCTCCAGAGTGGGGAGTTGCAATGCCAGGCTAGGAGGAGACTCGGGGCGTGCTAGGAGGGCCTGCGACATCACAGTTGTGAGCTGTGTCATCCGGGTGTTGAGATCGGCTAGCATCTGTTGATGTTCTCCCAGCAAACGCCCCTACGCGTTCAGAGCAGTCTGTTTAGTGTCCTCTGCTACATCCATGTGGGCAAAGTATCCTATTAGAATGCAGGCACTTACAGATGTATGCGCGAAGGAGATCAGATTGCTGAATGTCAACAAAGCTAAGCCACGGGACTGGAATCGGCGTCGGTAAACTAGCGAGGGTCGGGTGATCAGCAAACAATGTAACGTAGGAAAGACAAGGAGCGAAAATGTGGAGGAAACACCAAAGGGTCAGAAATACAAGATGCAGTCAGAAAGGCTTGGTACAAACTGAACTAGTAGGACTATACTTTGCAATGGTGTGTTTGTTAGGGGAGCTTAAACAGAGGAACAGGTGATTAAGGAAATGAGAGTCAGCTGAGATTCAGTAGGCTGGAGACAGAGGGCGCTGTGTGTTTTGGGAGCTGTAGTCCAGATTGTCCTTCGTTGTAGTTCGTTCTTTCTCAGTGGGTTTACTGACACTTAAAGTGCTTAATTTTAGAAAAAAATAAAAAGGTGTAGTTTAAGTTTCCCCCTTTCTTTTTTTTCTTAACTACATTTCACATATAAACAACCTCAGCAAATATTAACAACAAAACAGCTTTAACACCTCCTTTACCCTTTATTCCCCACTTTCCCCACCCCACTTTCTCTTGCTCGGTGAGAGAAGTAAGCTCTACTGTGGGTGGTAGAAGAGAGCAACTGGACTTGCTTGAAGATTCTTGAAGACGTTTCACCTCTCATCCAAAAGGCTTCTTCAGTTCTGTCTGACTGGTAGGGAGTATCAGGTATTTATCCTCTCATGGATGAAAAGCTCATCTAAGGTGTCATTGAGTCATCCTTTTGGTGTGGGTCACTGGGGGCTGGGTGTGAACGGCCTCGAGAGTCGTTAGGGTGATCAATGGAATGCTGATTCTCTCTGTCCTCCTGTGAGTCACTGAAAACAGCTGGGTTTTGGTGTGCATTCAGTTGTCTGGGAAGTGTGCCAAGGACTGCATTGTAGGTGGCTGATAAATAATGTCTTAGACCCCCACCTCTGTTCAGTGATGGCCATTCCAGGTTGACAAAAATGGCTTCTTTAACTCCTCGCTCATACCAACGATCCTCTCTGGCTAAAATGCGTACGTTGCAATCCTGAAATGAGTGTCCTTTGTTGTTAAGATGAAGGTAGACAGCAGAGTCCTGGCCTGAGGAACTGGCTCTCCTGTGTTGAGCCATGCGCCTGTGAAGCGGTTGTTTTGTTTCCCCAATATACGAGTCCGTGCATTCCTCACTGCACTGAATTGCATACACTACGTTGTCCTGTTTGTGTCTGGGTATTTTGTCCTTAGGGTGGACCAGTTTCTGCTTCAGGGTGTCACTGGGTCTGAAATGTACCGGAATGTTGTGTTTGTAGAAGATCCTCCTGAGTTTCTCAGATAGACCAGAAATGTAGGGAACAACAATGTTCTTGCATTTGTTCCTGTTATCCTCCTTGTCAATTCTGTTCCTTTTTCTGCTCTTGAGGAAAGACCAGTTGGGATACCTGCAGTTCTGAAGTGCTTTCTTGATGCGATTCTGCTCCTTCTCTTTTCCCTCTATCTTTGTAGGGATGTTCTGAGCCCTGTGTTGCAAGGTCCTAATGACCCCCAATTTGTGTTCCAGTGGGTGGTTAGAGTCAAAGAGTAGGTACTGGTCTGTGTGTGGGGGTTTCCGGTAGACCTCGATGCTCAGGCTTCTGTCTTGTCTAATGTGTACATCACAATCCAAGAAGGCTAGATTATTCCCACTGACATCCTCCCAAGTGAAGTTGATGTTAATATCCACTGCATTGATGTGCTTAGAGAAGGCTTCCACCTCATGGGTTTTGATTTTAACCCAGGTGTCATCCACATATCTGAACCAGTGGCTGGGAGCAACTCCTGAAAAAGTGGTCAAAGCTTTATGTTCCACTTCCTCCATGTAAAGATTGGCCACAATAGGGGATACTGGTGAGCCCATGGCGCATCCATGCTTCTGTTTGTAGGAACTTTCATTAAACTGGAAATAAGTGGTAGTCAGGCAGAGGTCAAGCAGGATGCAAATCTGGTCCGTGGTGAGGTTCGTTCTATCCAATAAGGTGCTGTCTCGAAGGAGTCATTTTCTAACAGATTCAACTACTTCTGTGGTGGGAATGCAGGTGAACAGAGAAGTGACATCGTAGGAAACCATGGTTTCATCTGAGTCTAGTTTGAGGTCTGCAACTTTAGTAGCAAAATCTTGGGAGTTTTTGACATGATGTGGCGTATTCCCAACGAGAGGAGCCAGGATGGTGGCTAGGTGTCTGGCAATGTTGTAAGTAACAGAGTTTATACTGCTGATGATAGGTCTGAGTGGAGCTCCTTCCTTCTGAATCTTGGGGAGTCCGTATATGAGAGGAACGGATTCCCCAGGGTACAATCTGTAGTACAGAGATCGGTTGATGGCTTGGTCCTTTTCTAGTTGTTGCAGGCAGCTAACAACTTTCTTTTTGTAACAACTTGTGGGGTCCCGCCTCAAGGTTTCATAGGTGGTAGTGTCGCTGAGGAGACTGGTCATCCTGGAGTGGTAGTCTGTTGTGTTAAGCAACACTGTGCCTCTCCCTTTGTCAGCAGGAAGGATGCTGATGTTCCGGTCTCTTTGAAGCAATGTAAGAGCCCTCGTTTCTTGGATGGTGAGTGGACACAGCATTAACACAGCGGACTACCACTCCAGGATGACCAGTTGGATGACTTTATCAGTAGTCCTATCATGCAGAAGCTCAACCTACCTACCACACCTCTGTACAGTGCACTCAGCATTAGGACCATCGATGGCGGACCCATAGGCGACGGGCTGGTTACTTCACGAACCCAACCAGTACAGATTCAAGTAGGAGCATTGCACAAGGAACTCATCTCACTGTATGTAACGACAACCGTTGATCATGACATTATTCTTGGACATCCCTGGCTACAACTACATGACCCTCTTATTTCATGGCAAAGTAAAGAAATCCTTCAATGGTCACCCACGTGTTTCCAGAGCTGTTTCTCTCGTCCCCAGGTCAAAGTATCTTACACCCCTGTGGAAAGTCCTCAACTTGACTCCATGGGCAACATTCCTGACTGCTATCAGGACCTTTCAGAAGACTTCAGTAAGGGGAAGGCCTGAGGGCTGCCACCACACAGGCCATACGACTGTGCTATTGATTTACTGCCAGGTATGTCTCCTCCACATGGTTGTATTTATCCCCTATCCCAAAAGGAACATGCTGCCATGGAGGAGTATATTCAGGAGGCCCTCAAACAGGGATATATCCGCCCTTCCAAGTCTCCCGTATCTGCTGGTTTCTTTTTTTGTGGAGAAATGAGGGGGTGGACTAAGGCCCTGCATTGATTACAGAGGTTTAAACCAGGTCACCGTAAAGTATCCTTATCCTCTCCCCCTGGTCCTAGCAGCCCTAGAACAACTCCAATCCACGAGGATCTTTTCCAAGCTTGGTCTGCGCAGTGTTTACAATTTGATCAGGATAAAGAAGGGCAATGAATGGAAAACAGCTTTCAGTACTACCGCTGGACACTTTGAATACTGGGTCATGCCTTATGGCCTTTCTTCGGCACCCAGAGTGTTCCAATGCTTCATTAACGACATGCTACAGGACATGCTGGGCAAATATGTCATTGCTGATATCAATGACATCCTGATATACTCCTCAGATGTCCAGAGTCACCAGGAACACATCAGAGCAGTTCTCAAGAGACTACTAGAGAACAACCTCTATGTGAAGGCTGAGAAATGCGAGTTTCATCAAAGTAGGACCTCCTTCCTAGGCTATATTATCAGTGCTGAAGGAGTGAGCATGGACTCATCTAAAGTATCAGCTGTAATGTTCTGGCCGACACCCAAATCTATAAAGGATCTTCAACGATTCTTGGGCTTTGCAAACTTTTACTGCCGGTTCATTCGAGGTTTCAGCACTCTGGCAGCCTCTAACCACCTTGCTGAAGAAGGGTCCCAAATGCCTACAGTGGAATCCAGCAGCAAAAGAAGCCTTGAATTGGCTTAAGCTGGCCTTCACTTCTGTACCCATACTCCAGCACCCTGACCCTACAAAGCCATTCATCGTAGAAGTAGATGTGTCTGACACTGGAGTAGGGGCCATCCTTTCCCAACATTTTGGGGAAAAACAGAAGCTACACCCAGTAGCCTTCTTTTCTAAGAAACTAACTTCAGCAGAAAGGAATTATGATGTGGGGAACAGAGAACTGCTTGCTATTAAACTAGCCCTTGAGGAGTGGCGGCATTGGTTAGAGGGAGCCACTCACCCCTTCGTAATCCTCACAGATCAAAAGAACCTAGAATATCTCAGGAAAGCCAAAAGGTTGAATCCATGTCAGGCCAGGTGGGCATTGTCCTTCACCCGATTTGACTTCACAATTTCATTCCGTCCAAGTTCCAAGAATACCAAGGCAGATGCTTTATCCAGGGCATTCGGTCCATCCCACCATGACTCAGTTTATCATCCCATCATCCCACCACAGTGTTTCGTACAATCCATCACCTGGGAACTGGACAAGGAAATAAGCAAGTCACAGCCTCAAACTCTGCCCATTCATCTCCCACCTGGCCTTCTCTACATACCCAAGCATCTTTGCAGCAGACTCATCACCTGGGCGCACGCATCTCCCACCACTGGACATCCGAGTAGCCAACACACGCACCAAATGTTAAGGAACAGGTACTGGTAGGAGAATATGCTTTCAGAAATCAACCAATTCATCGCCTCTTGCTCCGAATGCGCTAAAGCAAAGGTTTCGAGAATACCCCCCACCAGTAAACAATGCCCTCTACCAGTTCCCCAAAGGCCTTCATCACACCTAGCAATTGACTTTATCACAGATCTCCCTCCCTCTCAAGGCAACACCATGATAATGGTAACCATCGACCGATTTTCAAAAGCATTGAAACTAATTCCGTTGCCAGGCATTCCCACAGCCTCTCAGACCACAGAGCTGTTGTTTCAGCAAGTCTTCAGGTACTATGGTATCCCCGAAAATATAGGTAGTGACCAGGGACCCCAATTCATCTCACATTTTTGGACAAGCTTCATGGAGAGGTTGAGAGTATCCATAAGCCTCACATCCAGCTATCACCCCCAGTCTAACCGCCAAGTAGAGAGAACAAACCAGCAAACTGGGTGTTTTTTAAGGATCTATTGCATGCATAACCAGGGGGACTGGGCGCGCTTCCTTCCTTGAGCCGAGTATACACAAAACTCACTTAAACACTGATCCACCCAACTGACACTGTTTCAGTGCATACTCGGCTACCAACCGCCCTTGTTTCCCTGGGACGACACATCCAGCCAGGTACAAGCCGTCGATGACTGGTTCAGATGCAGTCAAACCATCTGGGAGGAGGTCCATCAGCGGCTAGAATCAGTCTGTGCCAAGTACAAGGAATATGCAGATAAGCATAGAGGCAAGACTCCTAACTTCCTCCCTGGTGACAGAGTATGGGTGGCCACTAAGAATCTGAGAGAAACCAACACCTGTAGAAAACTCCAGCCATGCTACATCAGGCCATTTAAGGTTTTGTGCCGTGTCAATGAAGCATCATATCATCTTGAACTACCCCCTCACAGCCGAGTATCACCTACATTTCACATCTCACACCTAAAATCTGCTATCCTGAGGCCCCTTGCCAGCAACACACCTACCCAGGAACACTCTGCACTTAACCTAGAGGGAGAGCCCATCTACCAGGTCAACAAGATCCTCAACTCGAGACGAAGAGGAGGCCAAGTCGAGTACCTGGTAGATTGGGAAGGATACGGGCCTGAAGAACAGAGTTGGGTCAAGTCCAGGGACATCCTCAACCCACTTCTTAAGCAGGAATTCCATGCCCAGTATCCTAATAAACCAGCACCCAGGGGTAGGGGTCATCCCAGAAAGAATGTAGCTCCCGGAGGTGGCTCCTCGGGAGGGGTTCTCTCAGTAAACCCACTGAGAAATAACGAACTACAAATATGGACACTCTGGACTACAGCTCCCAAACCATACAGCACCCTCTGTCTCCAGCCTACTGAATCTTAGCTGGCTCTCATTTCCTTAATCACCTGTTCCTCTATTCAAGCTCCCCTAACAAACACACCATTGCGAAGTATCGTCCTGCTAGTTCAGTTCATACCAAGCCTTGCATCTTTTCTGACTGCTTCTTCTATTTCTGACCCTTTGCTATTTCCTCCACGTTTTTGCTCTTTGTCTTCCCTACGTTACGTTGTTTGCCGATTGCCTGACCCTCGCTAGCTTACCGACACCGATTCCAGTCCCGCAGCTTGGCTTTGTTGACATTCAGCAATCTGATCTCCACGCATACATCTGTAAGTGCCTGCATTCTAACATTAAGATGCCGTTTTCAAAATATCTTTATTTTATTTTTAAATGCAAACCTTATTTTACTTGAAACAAGAACATTAATAATAAAACAATAATAAAATAAGAGTACCCTCCAGTTCAGTGTGAAAATTAATAATAAACATTGTTGAAAAACTTTTGAATTGTACATTCTTTATTTTATTTGGCAGTTAGTTGTTGACTACATACAGATGTTGATACAACTACTAGGCTACTTCAAAATGCAATGTCTTGCAAAAGTATTCATCCGCCTTGGTGTTTGTCCTGTTTTGTTGCATTACAAGATGGAATTAAAATGGATTTTTTGGGGGGTTAGCACCATTTGATTTACACAACATGCCTACCACTTTAAAGGTGAAAATTGTTGTTTTACTGTGACACAAACAATAATTAAGATAAAAAAACAAATCTGGAGTGTGCATAGGTATTCACCCCCTTTCGTGTGAAACCCCTAAATAAGAACTGGTTCAACCAATTAACTTCATAAGTCACTGTAACACTTCTGTATGCGGGGGTGGAGCACAGAGGATGGCAGGACAGAGATCAGGTTCAAAATAGGCTTTATTGCCACACTTTTCAGTCTAACAATTGCAACACCAAAACGACACACACAACTGGTGTCTAGTTCAGGGATCAGCCCCTCTGCTCTCGCTCTCCCTCCTTAAGTAGGGCGTGGTCACTGGAAAGACACACAAACAGGTTAATTGCTCTCAGGTGTAGTGATTCTGCCACTTACCTTCCCTGACTCCGCCCTCCTGTCACAGACCGGCGCTTGACCACGCCCCCGCTGCCACATACCCCCACCGCCCGACTCAGGCTGGGCGGCCGTCCGGCCTGCAGCTGACTCCCCCCCCCTTGACGGGAGAGGAAGTCCGCCACGACCATCTGCGCCCCCGGCCTGTGGACCACTTTGAAATTAAAGGGTTGGAGTGCCAGATACCAACGGGTGATCCGCGCGTTGGCATCCTTCATGCGGTGGAGCCACTGGAGGGGTGCATGGTCTGAACAGAGGGTGAAAGGGCGCTCCAGCAGGTAGTACCGGAGGGCGAGGACGGCCCACTTGATGGCCAGACATTCTTTCTCTATGGTGCTGTACCGCCCCTCATGCACTGACAGCTTCCTGCTGATGTACAGGACGGGGCGGTCCTCCCCCTCCACCTCCTGGGACAAAACCGCCCCCAGCCCTCTGTCCGACGTATCGGTCTGCAACATAAAGGGGAGAGAAAAGTCAGGGGAGTGTAAAAGTGGCCCCCCACACAGTGCAGCCTTTACCTCAGAAAAAGCCCGCTGGCATTGCTCCGTCCACTGGACCGGATCTGGTGCCCCCTTTTTAGTGAGATCAGTCAGCGGGCTGGTGATGTCCGAATAATTAGGTATAAACCTACGGTAATAGCCAGCCAGCCAGCCCCAGGAACTGTCTCACCCTCTTTTTGGTCTTGGGCCTCGGGCAGGCCGCAATTGCTGCCGTCTTATTAATTTGGGGACGCACCTGCCCGTTGCCCAAGTGGAAGCCCAGATACCGTACTTCCACCCGCCCAATCTCACACTTCTTTGGGTTGGCTGTGAGCCCCGCTCGCCTCAGCGACCTAAGGACGGCCCTCAGATGTTCGAGGTGCTGCTGCCAGTCATTACTATAGATGATGATGTCATCTAAATATGTGTCCGCATACGTGGTGTGAGGGCGGAGGACTCTGTCCATCAGCCGCTGAAACGTAGCGGGCGCCCCAAACAGCCCAAACGGAAGGGTGATGAATTGGTGTAAACCAAATGGTGTGGAAAAGGCCGTTTTTTCTCGGGATAGTGGAGTCAAGGGGATCTGCCAATATCCCTTCGTCAAATCCAGCGTCGAATAAAAGCGAGCAGTGCCGAATCAATCGAGCAACTCATCAATACGAGGCATTGGTTACGCGTCGAATTTAGACACCGCGTTGACTTTTCTGTAGTCCACACAGAACCGGACTGACCCGTTGGACTTGGGTACTAAGACCACCGGGCTGCTCCAGTCACTGTGGGACTCCTCGAAGTTCTTCCTGAACCACCTTTTTTTTGTGCTCGGGTAGTCTGTAAGGGCGGCTACACACTACTACCCCCGGGGGCGTCTCTATGTGGTGCTCTATGAGGTTAGTGCGACCGGGCAGGGGCGAGAACACATCCGAAAACTCGGCCTGCAACTGGGCGACCTCCGTGAGCTGGGTCGGGGAGAGGTGGTCTCCACAGGGGACCGGAGGGGTACGTGATGTCAATGCCCCTTTTTGAACCTCCAGCCCCAGCTCCGCCTTCTCCGGAACCACCGACACCAACGCCACGGGGACCTCCTCCTTCCAGAGTTTAAGGAGATTGAGGTGGTAAATTTGTAGCTCCCCACCAGTCCGTTCGCCTCACCTCGTAGTCGACGTCCCCGACTCGCCGTGTGACCTCAAAGGGACCTTGCCACTTGGCGATCTATTTGGAGCTCAAAGTGGGCAACAGTATGAGTACTTTATCTCCCTGGGTGAACTCCCTAAGGCGCGTACCCTTGTTGTACAGGCGGGCTTGCCGTTCCTGGGCCTGCCACAAATTCTCCTGGGTTAGGTGGGTGAGCGTGTGGAGTTTTGCGTGCAGGTCCATAACGTATTGAATTTCATTCTTGCTTTGTGAAGGTCCCTCCTCCCAATTTTCCTGCAGCACGTCTAAGATGCCGCACGGCTTACGCCCATATAATAATTTGAACGGGGAGAACCCTGTGGAGGCTTGGGGAACCTCTCGCACTGAGAACAACAAGGGTTCGAGCCACTTATCCCAATTACGTGCGTCCTCACTTACGAATTTTTGAATGATATTTTTGAGGGTGCGGTTGAACCGTTCCACTAAACCGTCCGTTTGTGGGTGATACACACTGGTGCGGATCGGCTTAATCCCCAATAACCCATACAGTTCGCGTAGTGTTCGTGACATAAATGTAGTGCCTTGATCAGTCAGAATCTCTTTCAGGATTCCGACTCGGGAGATGACGCGGAAGAGTGCCTCTGCAATACTGCGTGCTGAGATATTGCGCAGAGGCACTGCTTCCGGGTATCGCATTGCATAGTCCACCAGAACTAATATAAAGCGCCTCGTGCTGACCGATCTAATGGCCCGATGAGATCTATCCCAATTCTCTCAAACGGGGTCTCGATCAATGGAAGAGGGCGCAAAGGCGCTTTTGGAATGGCCGCTGGATTTACTAACTGGCATTCGCGGCATGCCGTACACCACCTACGAACATCGCCGCGAATCCCAGGCCAATAGAATCGGGCCATTATTCGGGCTAGTGTTTTATCCTGCCCTAAGTGTCCAGCCATGGGATTAAAGTGAGCCACCTGGAATACCAATTCCCGGCAGCTCTTTGGAATCAAAAGCTGCGTGACTCGCTCTTTAGTTTGAGTGTCCTGCGTCACTCGGTATAATCTATCCTTCATAATCGCGAAGTAAGGGAAGGACGGGGTGGCATTCGGCTGGAGCGTTTGACCATCGATTACTCTCACTTGGTCAAACGCATGTCGCAGAGTCTCGTCTCGTGATTGTTCTAATTGGAAATCCGCGAGGGATTCCCCAGTAGAGAGAGGAGGAGCCGGCGGCTCCTCACTCTGACGCGGAGATGACATAGACAGCTCTGTGACAGCTGCTCCCGCCAAAGCGACACCGGGACCTCCCCCTGTCAAATGGCAGGACCCAATCTTTACTAGGCGTGTCATTAAACCCCGAAATCCCGGCCAATCAGTCCCCGAAATTAAAGAGTGGGTAAGGCGAGGATTAACCGCCGCCTTCACTATAGATTTTTCCCCTCTGAAAAAAATGTGGACCGACACCAAAGGGTAGCTGTGAACATCCCCGTGCACACACAACACCTTCACCCCCTGTGCTCCCCCTAATGCCTCGTTTTGAACCAGGCTTTGGCGAATTGAGGTCTGATTACAACCCGAATCCACCAACGCCTGATATGTAGCCCCTTGGATACTCACCGGTACGCGATACGCTCCGGCCCGATCGAGGGCGGCTTCTGGCGCATCGGGGATCCGAACCACCGCGCCCACCTCTATTGCCGTGCACTGCTGTTGGAGGTGGCCCGGTTCCCCGCAGCACCAGCAAACCGGCCCGGGCTTTCCCTCTGCACCGGTGATCTGGGGCTCACTCACCTGAGGGGGGGAGAGACAGACACAGAAGGGAGAAACAGGAGGGCACTGCGGGTGCGGCGGGCCGGCTGGGGTGGTGCCGGCCCCCGCCTCTGTGGTGGGGGAATGGGGCGAGGACGGGACACAGGAGGAGGGGGAGAGAGAGAGAGAGAGAGAGAAGAGGAGAGAAGAGAAAAGGCTGTCTGCTGTCCTGCCGCTGGAACAGCCGCCAAATGGTCCTCCGCCAGCTCGATGGCCTGATCCAGCGACGCCAGCCGGTGGCACTGGACCCACTCCGCAGTTCCTGCTGGCAAGCGCGCGACGAACTGCTCCAGCACCACCTGATCGACGATCTCCTCAGCGTCGCGGTTGTTGGCCCTCAGCCACCGCCAGCAGGCGTCCCAGAGTTGCTGGCCAAACGCGAACGGCCGGCCGACTTCCTCCAAGCGCAACGCGCGGAAGCGCTGATGCTGCTGATCAGGGGTGCACCCTGCACGCTGGAGGATGGCCCGGCGGAGGTCCGCGTAGGCCAGCCGGCGGTCGGCGGGGAGCTGTAGCGCGGCCAGCTGTGCCTCTCCCGTTAGCAGGGGGAGGAGGCGCGCCACGCGCTGCTCCATCGGCCGACCCCGAGGTCTCCGCGACTTGCTCAAAGAGCGTGATGAATGCCTCGGGGTCGTCCTGCGGGCCCATCTTTGTTAGGGTGAGGGGGGATGGGCCCGCGGAGGGAGCGTTGTGGACCCCGCCGACGTGAGGAGGTGCCGGAACGCCTGTCGATCTTCTTGTTGGGCCAACACCAGGGTCTCGAACCGCTGTTCTTGCTCCTTTCGGAGGGTGAGTAGCGCCTGGTGCTGGCTTTGCTGGGCTGTGGCGAGGGCGTGGACCAGTTCAGCGAACGGGGAGGACTCCATGGGGCTGTTAGGCTGCTGTGCTCCAGGTCCCGGGTTTCAGCACCACTGTAACACTTCTGTATGCGGGGGTGGAGCACAGAGGACGGCAGGACAAAGATCAGGTTCAAAATAGGCTTTATTGCCACACTTTTCAGTCTAACAATTGCAACACCAAAACGACACACACAACTGGCGTCTAGTTCAGGGATCAGCTCCTCTGCTCTCGCTCTCCCTCCTTAAGTAGGGCGTGGTCACTGGGAAGACACACAAACAGGTTAATTGCTCTCAGGTGTAGTGATTCTGCCACTTACCTTCCCTGACTCCGCCCTCCTGTCACAGACCGGCGCTTGACCACGCCCCCGCTGCCACAGTCACATAATTAGTTGATTTAATATCCACCTGTGTGCAATCAAAGTGTCACATGATCTGTCACATGATGTCTGTATAACTCAACCTGTTCTGGAAGGACCCTGACTCTGCAACACTACTAAGCAAGCAACATGAAAACCAAGGAGCACTCCAAACAGGTCAGAGACAAAGTTGTGAAAAAGTATGGATCAGGGTTGGTATATAAAAAATATCCCAAACTTTGAATGTCCCAGGGAGCACCATTAAATCCATTATAGAAAATGGAAAGAATATGTCACCACTACAAACCTGACAAGAGAAGGCCACCCACGAAAACTCACAGACCGGTGTAATGGAAACTTGTAATAAACACTTCAGAACGCTTAGCAGTTGTCTTTTCAGTTATTTATTATAGTAGATTACATAAACAGAGATATAAAACAGGAAACGAAGAAGAGAAGAAGACACCACCTCCGGTGATGTCAAGAGTGCACTCTGAGTTGTGTCTTAGTCACTACGTTTACATGCACATAGAGAGAATCGAATTTCTGCCGTTGCTCGACTGAAATCGAAGTTCAAAATGCCATGTATACACCTTAATTCGGCTGAAATTGAACCGAACTTGATTTCTTGGAGTTCATGCTCATTCAGCTTAAGGAATTGAATATATTTAAAAAATAAATTAAAATGTACGATTGGATTTCTCTGGCACCCTGCTGGGACCTTCAGCTTGATTACCAGCAGCATCTCGATTTGGATGTGCATGTAAACATAGTCAGTGACTGTTATCTATTATACTCTAAAGGCATTCGCTTACTGCTCACGTCTTCAAGTGATTGGCTCAAGATTTTCTATGAAGCTTTGTTAAAGCGTGCACCTGGCGTGCTCTGGGATGTGCAGGCGGATGCATGGTTAGGGAGAACTCAGACACCCTGCTTATCACCAGCCAAGGGCACAGAAAGGTGATTACAGCATGTGGGGAAAACAACTTTTCTCAGTACACTAGACCACTTGAGCTCAACACACAGAAACACAGAGAATAGGAATGTTCATTCACTAAATTTCCTTGACACCAGGCAAGGAGGGCATTAATCGGAGATGCAACAAAGACACCAAAGATAACACTGAAGGAGCTGCAAAGATCCACAGTGGAGATGGGAGTATCTGTCCATAGCACCACTTTAAGCCATACACTCCACAGAGTGGGGCTTTATGGAAGAGTGGCCAGAAAAAAAGCCACTGCTTAAGAAAACACATTTGGAGTTTGCCCAACAGCATGTGGCAGACTCCCCAAACACATGGAAGGAGATACTCTGGTCAACTGAGACTAAAATTGATCTTTTTGGCCATCATGGGAAATGCCATGTGTGGTGCAAATCCAACACCCTGAGAACACCATTCCTACAGTGAAGCATGGTGGTGGCAACATCATGCTGTGGGGATATTTTTTATTTGCAGGGACAGAAAAGCTGATCAGGATTGAAGGAAAATGGATGGCACTAAATACAGGGCAATTTTGGAGGAAAACTTGTTTGAGTCAGCCAGAGGTTTGAGACTGGGACAAAGGTTCATGTTCCAGCAGGATAATGACCCTAAACATACTGATAAAGCCATACTGGAGTGATTTAAAGGGAAACATTTAAATGTCTTGGAATGGCCTAATCAAATCCCAGACCTCAATCCAATTGAGAATCTGGCATAAATTGAAAATTGCTGTACACCAATGCAACCCATCTAACTTGGAGTTGGAGCAGTTTTGCCTTGAGGAATGGGCAAAAATCACTCCAAGAGCAAGGCGTGTAATAGTCGGTGAGGTCACAAAGGACCCCAGGATAACTTCTAAGCAACTGAAAGCCTCTCACATGGGCTAATGTTCATGAGTCCACCATCAGGAGAACACTGAACAACAATGGTGTGCATGGCAGGGTTGCAAGGAGAAAGCCACTGCTCTCCAAAAAGAACATTGTGTTGGGGTGGTGGAGGTGTGGTGAGATAAGGATCCACAAGCAGAACACAGACAGTAATCCAATAAATAAGGTGATTTAATCCAGGGAAAAGGGTGTGGCAAAAAGGTAAACAAACGGGACAAAAACAAATGGCAAAAATAGTCCAGGTAAAAAGAGACAAAAAACTTGACAAAAACTCAAGACAGGCAAGGACAAAAATGCTAGAGCAAAAAACCATAAACAAAAAAAACCCCTGAGTGTAAAAACCATGAACTAGAAAAATAGCTTGAGCAAAAAAAAACATGAAACGCAATAGAGGCACAGGAACAGCTAGAATAGCAAAACGAGACGTTCTGGCAAAGTCAGAGTCTGAGAATGGTGTATTTATAGGCAGCAGTGAAAACCAGGAAGTGAATACAGGTGAGATGGAATTCCCATCCCGGATGCGGATCGGCGCTGGCATGAGAGATCCATAATCTCCAGAGTGGATGTCCGGGGTGGAGCATGACACATTGCTGC
This sequence comes from Neoarius graeffei, assembly GCF_027579695.1. NCBI lineage: Eukaryota > Metazoa > Chordata > Actinopteri > Siluriformes > Ariidae > Neoarius > Neoarius graeffei. The sequence goes on along the minus strand of NC_083592.1, from coordinate 16,474,957 downwards.
TCATCTGCAGTTTGCTAAAGATCATGTGGACAAGCCAGAAGGCTATTGGAAAAATGTTTTTTCCAAAAAAGGACTAGAGACCAGAGGTTTAAGCTGTGACACATAGAAAGTGGGGTGAATTCATTGCATGGTAAGCGGTAATGCCAGTCTGACGGAACATGGATTAATTACCTTGCTGATGAGGAAGGGTCCAAGGTATCTGGGGTCCAGCTTACGGGAGACGGTTCTGAGTGGCAGATGACGCGTGGATAGCATGATTCGCTGCCCCACCTGGTAGGTAGGTGCCTTAGAGCGGCGTTTGTCGGCCTGCCTCTTGGATGCTAGGGCGGAGTGAATGAGTCTTCTCTGGGCCAATGCCCTTGTCCTCCTGCAGCGGCATATGAAGGTCTGGGCTGAGGGTACGGCAACCTCCTCCTCTTGGTTGGGGAAGAGTGGTGGTTGGGAGCACCAACCTTGGGAGCACTGGAAGGGCGAGAGACCTGTGGCAGATGACCCCGGTCGGAGACGATGTCAGTGGGGAGTCCGTGTAGGAGGAAAATGTGAAGGATGAGTAATTTGGCAGTTTCTTTAGCTGTGGGAAGCTTGGGCAGAGGGATGAAATGGACTGTCTTGGAGAAACGGTCAATAACTGTGAGGATGCATGTGTTGCCGCCTGAGTTGGGGAGTCCTGTGACGAAGTCCAGGGTGATGTGAGACCAGGGTCGATGAGGAATCGTGAGGGGTCTTAGCAAGCCGGCAGGGGGTCGATTGGCTGTCTTGTTCCGGGCACATGTGTTGCAGGCTGCCACGAACTCCTGGACATCTTCCTTGATGGATGGCCACCAGAAGCGCTGTTAGATGAGCGCCAGGGTTTGAGCAGCTCCCGGGTGACAAGCCAACTTGGAGCCATGACCCCACTGCAGCACCTGGGTTCGCACAGAACAGGGAACAAACAGATGGTTAGGTGGTATGTTGCTTGAGTTACCTTCTCCGGGGTCCTACTCCAGGGCCTTCTGCACTAACGTCTCCACCTCAAGTAGGGCGGCCCCCACCAGACAGCATGGAGGGAAGATGGTTTCGGGCGTACTAGACTCCTCCTGGACAGGGCATTGGGTTTGCCGTTCTTGGAGCCTGGGCGGTAGGAGAGCGTGAATCGGATACAGGAGAAGAAGAGAGACCATCAGGCTTGCTGTGAATTAAGGCGTTTGGTGGACTTGAGGTATTCTAGATTTTTGTGGTCAGTCCAGACAAGGAAGGGGAGATCCGAGCCCTTGAGCCAGTGCCTCCACTCCTCCAAGGCTAGCTTGATGGCCAACAACTCTCTGTCACCGATGTCGTAATTTCGTTCAGCAGGGGACAGCCGGTGAGAGAAGAAGGAGCAGGGGTGCACCTTGTTATCGCTGGCCCTCTGGGAGAGAATGGCTCTGACCCCAGACTCGGAAGCATTGACCTCTGTGATGAACTGTTTGGCCGGATCGGGTATGGTGAGAATGGGTTTTGTGGTGAACTTGCGCTTGAGCATGGAGAAGGCTTTCTCTGCTTCCTCCCCCCACTTGAATGAGGTCTTAATCGAGGTCAAGGCAGTGAGAGGTCCGGCCACCGTGCTGAAGTTGCGGATGAAGCGCCTGTAGAAATTAGTGAATCCCAGGAAATGCTGGAGCCCTCGTCGCGAGGATGGGGTGGGCCAGTCAGCGACTGCCTCAAGTTTGAGGGGGTCCATCTGGATCCTAGCCGGGGAGATGATGAACCCCAGAAATGAGACAGAGCTCTGGTGGAATTCGCTCTTTTCTGCCTTGACAAACAGCTTGTTTTCTAGCAGGTGCTGGAGGACCTGCTGGACGTGGACCCGATGTTCCTCCAGGGAGCGAGAGAAGATCAGGATGTCATCCAGGTACATGAAAACAAAGATGTTAAGAAAGTTCCTTAGGACGTCGTTGACGAGTGCCTGGAAGACTGTGGGCACGTTGGTCAGGCCGAAAGGGACCACAAAGTACTCGTAGTGGCCAGTGGTGGTCTTAAAGGCCGTCTTCCATTCATCCCCCTCCCTGATCCTGATGAGATGGTAGGCATTGCATAAGTCCAACTTGGTGAATATCTTGGCTCTCTAGAGTAGTTCAAAGGCCGTGGTCATGAGCGGTAGTGGGTAGCGGTTCTTGACCGTGATGGCGTTGAGACCTCGATAGTCAATGCAGGGGTGGAGCAACTTGTCCTTCTTTTCCATGAAGAAGAATCCCGCCCCTGCTGGGGAGGAGGAAGGGCGGATGAGCCCAGCTGCCAGAGACTCGGAGATGTACTTCTCCATGGCTTGCCTTTCAACAGGAGAAAGAGAGTAGAGTCACCCTTTGGGTGGCGCTGTCCTGGGCAGGAGGTCAATTCCAAGGTCATAGGGTCTGTGAGGAAGGAGGGACACAGCTTGGATCTTGCTGAAAACAAGTCTTAAGTCCAGGTATTCTGGAGGTACGTGAGAGAGGTCGGTACACTCTCTGGCTGAAGGCTGCGGTGGTTTGGCGGGAGGCAGAGCAGAGTTCAGCCAGGAAGCTAGGCAGGAATGGCTCCAGCCTAGGATGGTGTTATCGGCCCAGTTTAGGTGGGAGTTGTGCTGCGTTAACCAGGGTAATCCTAGGATGGTGGGTACATGGGGGTTGTTCATGACGTGGAGTTGGATGGTTTCAGAGTGGTTGCCGGAAATCCTCAGGATGAATGGGGCGGTAAGGTGGGTGATGGTGGTCAAGCCTGTGCCACTGAGTGTCAGGACTGTGAGAGGGATGTCGAGGGCGAGTAGCGGGACTCCCAGACGCTTGGCGGTGGCGGAGCAGATCAGGTTCCTGTCCGCCCCTGAGTCGACGAGGGCCTGGAGGTGGTGATGCTGGTTGTCGTGCATGATGATGACAGGGAGTAACAGTCGATCAGCAGGGGGCTGGTTCCGAGTGTTGCCGACCAGGTTTCGATTCACTGGTGGTCTCGTTCCCTTTAGCGAGCAGGCTCGGCAGATGTGTCCTCGCTGACCACAGTAGAAACGGGTCCCTGTGCTCCGCCGGCATTGTCGGTCCTCCGCCGACACCCGTACCCGGTCTACCTGCATGGGTTCAACAGACGAGGCGGGAGGTGGAGAGGAGGTGAAGCTGGGGCGGGTCTTCTCTGTCCTCCATTGTTGGAACTGGGAGTTGATATGGTTGGCGAGGTCCATGAGACTGGAAAGGTCCGATGGCAGTTCCCACGATACCGGTTCATCTTTAATGGCGTCGGACAAGCCATGCAGGACGCATCGACCTGGGCGCTCTCGTTCCAACCGCACGATGCCGCCAATGTCCGGAACTTGATGGCATAGTCTGAGGTAGACCGGGACCCCTACTGCAGCTCCATGAGTTCCCTAGCCGCCTCCCGGCTGAACAGAGAGCGGTCGAAGGTTCGCCCAATCTCTTCGGAGAAACCTTTGAAACTGGAGCAACAGGGAGCATCGGCGTCCCAGACCGCTGTTCCCCACTCCCTGGCCTTGCCGGTGATGATATATGCTCCCCGGGAGCGTTCTATGGGGAAGGTCAGAGGTTGCAGCTCCATGATCAATGAGCATTGCGATAGGAATGATCTGCAAGTACCTGACTCTCCATCGTAGGGCTGAGGTGCTGGGAGTCTCGGCTCACGGGGAAAAGCAGTGGCAGGAGCTGAAGACTGCTGGGCGGGGGTAGGCACGGCTTGATAGCGCTGCATCTGTGTGGTGAGGAGGTTGAGTGAGTTGGACAGGGTGGCAAGGTTCTGGGTGATCTGCTGGAGGTCTTGTTGATGGGTCCTGAGGAGAGTCCCTTGCTGTTGGATGGCCGTTCTCAGACGGGTGAGTTCTGCTGGTTCCATGTTGGCAAGAATGTACTGTTAGGGGTGGTGGAGGTGTGGTGAGATAAGGATCCACAAGCAGAACACAGACAGTAATCCAATAAATAAGGTGATTTAATCCAGGGAAAAGGGTGTGGCAAAAAGGTAAACAAATGGGACAAAAACAAATGGCAAAAATAGTCCAGGTAAAAAGAGACAAAAAACTTGACAAAAACACGAGACAGGCAAGGACAAAAATGCTAGAGCAAAAAACCATAAACAAGAAAAAACCCTTAGTGTAAAAACCATGAACTAGAAAAATAGCTTGAGCAAAAAAACCATGAAATGCAATAGAGGCACAGAAATGGCTAGAATAGCAAAACGAAATGTTCTGGCAAAGTCAGAGTCTGAGAACAGTGTATTTATAGGCAGCGGTGAAAACCAGGACGTGAATACAGGTGAGATGGAATTCCCGTCCCGGATGCGATCGGCGCTGGCATGAGAGATTCGTAATCTGCGGAGTGGATGTCCGGGGCGGAGCATGACACATTGCTGCTCGTCTGCAGTTTGCTAATGATCATGTGGACAAGCCAGAAGGCTATTGGAAAAATGTTTTGTGGATGGATGAGACCAAAATAGAACTTTTTGGTGTAAATGAGAAGCGTTATGTTTGGAGAAAGGAAAACACTGCATTCCAGCAGAAGAACCTTATCCCATTTGTGAAACATGGTGGTGGTAGTATCATGGTTTGGGCATGTTTTGCTGCATCTGGGCCAGGACGGCTTGCCATCATTGATGGAACAATGAATTCTGAATTATACCAGTGAATTCTAAAGGAAAATGTCAGGACAACTGTCCATGAAAATGAATCTCAAGAGAAGGTGGGTCATGCAGCAAGACAATGACCCTAAGCACACAAGTCATTCTACCCAAGAATGAGTAAAGAAGAATAAAGTTAATGTTTTGGAATGGCCAAGTCAAAGTCTTGACCTTAATCCAATCGAAATGTTGTGGAAGGACCTGAAGCGAGCAGTTCATGTGAGGAAACCCACCAACATCCCAAAGTTGAAGCTGTTCTGTATGGAGGAATGGGCTAAAATTCCTCCAAGCCGGTGTGCAGGACTGATCAACAGTTACCAGAAATGTTTAGTTGCAGTTATTGCTGCACAAGGGGGGGGTCACACCAGATACTGAAAGCAAAGGTTCACATACTTTTTCCACTCACAGATATTTAATATTGGATCATTTTCCTCAATAAATAAATGACCAAGTATAATATTTTTATCTCATTTATTTTAACTGGGTTCTCTGTATCTACTTTTAGGACTTGTGTGAAAATCTGATGATGTTTTAGGTCATATTTATGCAGAAATATAGAAAATTCTAAAGGGTTCACAAACTTTCAAGCACCACTGTAGCTTTAGCTTCCTTCTCCTGGGTGACTGGTGTGGAGCCTGAAAGTCTGGAAACCATGGACATCAGTCAATCCTGAGTTATCTCCCTTGAGATGCTTTGCCAGGCCTTTGCTGCAGCTGCCTTCAGTTGCTGCTTATTTGTGGGTCTTTCAGTTCTGTCTTCAAGAAGTGAAAAGCAGCTCACTTGTCTTGACTGACTTTGCCATTTAAGAACATTCTATTTCTTTGCCTTACGAAGCTCTTTAGTTGCTTTCATGGTGTGTTTTGGGTCATTATCCAGCTGGACTGTGAAGCACCATCCTATCAATTTTGCAGCAGTTGACTAAATCTGAGCAGAAAGTACAGCTCTGTATGCTTCAGGATTCCTCCTGCTACTTCTATCAGCAATAACATCATCACGAAAAACAGTTACCCAGTTCCACTGACAGCCATACATGACCATGTCCACCATGTTTGACAGATGATGTGGTATGGTTTGTATCATGAGCCTTTCCTTCTCTTTTCTCTTCCCATCATTCCGGTACTAGCTAATCTTGGTTTCATCTAGCCAAAGAATCTTATTCCAGAATTGAGCAGTGCTTTCTAGCAAAGTCTAATCTGGCTTTTCTGTTCTTGAGTGTTACCAGAGTTTGCATCTTGAGGTAAAAAGGTGTCTCTTGATTGTAAACTATGACAATGATACACTTATCTCTTCGAGAGTGTCCTTCACTTGGCTAGATATTGTGAAGCCATTTTTCTTCACCATGGAAAGATCGCATTCTACGATCATCCTCTTTAATTGACATCCATGGTCTTCCAGGCCTTTTGGTGTTGCTGAGCTCATCAGTGCATTTCTTCTTTTTAAGAATGTATCAAACCATTTACTTGGCCACTCCTAAAGTTTCAGCTATCTCTCTAATAGGTCTTATTTTTCCAGCCTAATGGTGGCATCCTTCACTTGCATTGACACTTCTTTGGACCACATATTGAGAGATCCCGTGAATGGCTGCCAAATGCAAATTCCAACACTTGGAATCAGCTCCAGAACTTTTATCTCTTTGATATGAAATAATGAAAAAGCAGGCCATAACTGACCATGAAATTGCTTATTAGTCAGTCGCCCAAATACTTTTGAGCCTGTGAAAATGGAGGGACTATGTAAAAAAACAACAACAAAAAAAAAAAACCCCAAACAAACAAACCTGTAATTCCTAAGTGATTAATGTGGTATTTTCATAAAACACCTTGAATTAAAGCTGAAACTGTACACTTTAATCAAATCTTGATGGCTTCATTTCAAATCTATTGTGGTGGTGTGCAGCAATAAAACTATGAAAATTGTCACTATCCAAATACTCATGAACCTGACTGTACTTTCTCTCTCTCTCTCTCTCTCTCTCTCACACACACACACACACACACACACACACACACACACACCCCTCCCTTCTTTTACAATAGTTTAAAATGATTGATGTTCTTGTAAAGACCAGGAAAAAATACTGTAAACTTGCTTATGAACAGAGCATTGTGTGACCATTATTTAAAATGCTATTTATTTAAAGAGTTGATATCCTTGTAATTGTGAAGAAAAAAAACCCTGTGTCATGATTTAGAAGCTGTGGAAGTCTTTCTTTTTCTTTCTTCTACTCACTTTTAGTTCTATTAAACACGATTTATAAGGATTTTTAAGCAATACCTAATTATAAGTTAGGTTCAAAATTATATTTCAAAAAAATAATTCATTTTACACTACACACAGTTTATTAAAAGGTTTATTGCTCTCATGACTGTTTATATTTATTAAAATACTTGACTATATTTTAACTTTTGGCCTGACTGTACAACACATTTACAGCAACACCTTAAATGTAACATTAATCTTATAAATTTGCAATTGGCTTGGCCATATCTGAAGTTTCGGCTATCTCTCTGATAAGTCTTATTTTTCCAGCCTAATGATGGCCTCCTTCGCTTGCAGTGACACTTCTTTGGACTGCATATTAAAAAATCCCATGAACGGCTGACAAATGCAAATTCCAACACTTAAAATCAGTTCCAGAACTTTTATTTCCTTGATATGAAATAACGAGGAAATAGGCCATAACTGACCATGAAATGGTTTATTGAAATAATGGCTTATTTCATGGCTTATTGACTATGAAATTTTTTTCCATTTGCAAAAAATATTAAACTTATAAATTTGCAATTAAGCCCTTGGTGGCACGGTAGTGCAGTGGTTAGCACTGTCGCCTCACTGCCGGATTCAACCTCACAGCCGACGGGGGCCTTTCCGTGTGGCGTCTGCCTGGGTTTCCTTCGAGTACTCCGGTTTCCCCCACAGTCCATGCAGTTAGGTTAACTCGCTAGGTGTGAATGCGAGTGAATGGTTGAGGAGAAAACCTCTATAATAATCCAGTATAAAGTAACAGGAAACTACTACTCTAACTTCCCTAGAACTCTGAAGGCTGGAACTGTCAGAGCAGCCACGTCACTGAAGTGATATACCAGATATTGCCATTAAGAAATTCTGAACTTTCAGTGCTATTTCTGATTTTTCCATAGAACCCACTTTTCTTTTCTTTTCTTACAGGATGGCTCATATATGTAGAAAAATTTAACACAAAATCCCCAAGCAGTCAAAATCCATCACGTTGCAGATGTTAAAGTGATAAGCAAGAAAACAGCTTATATACAGAGGGGGCACCTTTAATCTGTGCAGAGCAAATGAAAGCACATCAGCATTGGCTTCTTAAAATGGCAGAGAGAAATCATCTAAGAGTTATTGGTAAGTGTACACTGATGTACGTAGGGGTGTCACTTTTTCACACCAATCTGACAGGAAGAAGATTGTGCAAGATTATTAATGTGTATTAACTCCTATTTAATACATGGCTTTCTGATAGAAGTAATGTGGAAGGTCGATAATATTGTAAATCTGGAGCTGTGAAATGATGCACAATTTCTAAGTTTATTTAAAAACTTTTAAAAACAAATATATATATATATATATATATATATATAAACCTCACATATTTGTAAAATGACCCAGAAGGTCCTTTACTTTTAAATGCAGGTAGTTTCATGCTGCCAAAAATTGTCTTCCAGGCTAACAAGCAACATGATGCTGTGGACATGTAGAAGAAATATTCACTGGCATTATTACTTCTTCTCTTACAGCTTTATTCACACTATTTGTCCTGACTGAAGCCATGTACACTGCACCTCAAAGAGCAGCGAAACGTGAAATGAAATCAATTGTTCATGAAGTCCTCAGAGAAATGGTAACGATTTTAACCTGCTCTTAACAGATGGAAAGCTAACATTTCAGCTAAGGGTTATATCACAATGTTTCTTATTTAACTGCTCTAGATAGCCATAAAATATAAATAACAATGTATTTAATTCATTTACCATTACTGATGAGCTGCATGTTTTTAAACAGCGAAATGAATCAATTTGTAATCACAACAAAACAACTGCAGTCTATACCATCGGGTGTCTCAACGAACTGAAGAACATTACCTCTGACTGTGAACTTGTCTCCATCTTTGGCACTTACATTACTGAAGCAACTGACTTAGACATTCAGAAGTTTGTGACTGAAAAACTTGAAGAAATCAGCCAGTACCTTCAGAGTTTTCAACAAATGCGCTGCACGTCTGAGCCTCAAGTGAAGAACTGTGATGCCTTTAATGAAAGTGATGGCGATTATGAGAAACTCTGTAAGGTGGTGAGCCTTTTAGAGCTTCTCACACAATGGTTGTCCCGATAGGACTGTTAACATATTGTCATCTTCTAAATATGAATTTATATAATTTATTCACTTTTTTAGTTTGATTTGGAGAGTTGAACATCTCTGTTAAAAAACTTTAATATTCCTGCATTTACAAAGCTAAAAAAAAAAATCACATTTGTATTTGAAACAGTGTTGTGTCTTGTATATAACACATCTTAGTTATTCATAAAAGGGTTGAATTCTGAATTATTAACTCAATTTAATATAAACTCAAGAGTTAATGAAAGAAAGATAGAGTGGCATGATAAATCTAAAATACATTTGAGATTACCAGAAAAATAGACTGCTTTATGTTCTAGACTTGTCTAATCCTTTGAATGTAATAAGCTAATCAATGACTTTAAATTCCTGATAGAGATTGACAATCTCTTTCAATGAGAATTAGTTATTTTGAAATTGCTGTCCTTCCTTGGTATTTTTAAATAAGTCCAAATTTATAGGTCTTGGTTAGCCAGTATGAGCAGTTTTCTTTAACATTTTTTGCCTAGTAAAACACACCAGCTTAGCGAATCATTATAATTTACTTGTACAAGTTACTGTGCTTCCTCTGTTGAGAATGAAGGCATACACCAACTGTATGAAGCAACACATCAGTCTAACCTGAACTTACAAGCATTGTCTGGACCTACTAAATCACTGAATCTTCATTTTTAAACTTTTTTTATTTTCAAACTAATTCCAATAAATCAGAACCTGCACACCACATACTCGAAAAATGACAGGTTCACACACATCTCAAGCAAACTTTTCCCCCCAGAATGTAACAATTTAGGTAGTTATGGAAACACCTGAGGAGCAAATGCAACTCAATGCTGATATACATGATACAGGATTGTACCACTATAAGACAATCGTTTTGGAAGTCAAAATTCCACCACACACAATTCAGCAGTAAACAGCATTGAATCTTCTTTTTTTTTTTCAGAACCCAGGAATTACAACTACAAACAAACAAGTAAAAAATGAAGATGGTGCATATGATGATACATATTTTAGAAAGTTTACTCATAGCCCTGTTGTATATAAGGTTCAACAGGAAATCAGAATAAATCTGACATGACTGATGCTCTAAAAACAGAATATGACACAAATATGCTTAATTGTCGGAGAAATCTCTTAGCTGGAAGACAGAGAAGACTGTATGTCCAGAAAAATAAAAAATAAAATAAAAAGCTACACCTGTTAATGGTGCTTAGTATAAATACAGAGGTGATTATAGGAAATAGTGCGTGCTGATTGGTCGAGAAATTCAGACTGTTTCTCGATAATCACCTTGAGCGACTTGGCAAAATGGTGGCCAAACGCTTTGTCACCATAGGTGAGGAAGAATTACAAATTATGAAAGAAAATGCTGTTCCTAAAACTACTAAAGATGCTACAATGTTTGGTCTAAAACTACTCAAAGGTAAGGTGGAATTGAGATTTATTTTATTGATTTCAAAACAAATAATTTTTTGTGAGTCAGCATAGATAAGTGACAAGCCTGCATGCATTACATTTGCGTGCCCCTTCTCAAGTTTGAAATAAATTAAATTTAATAGGTTTTTTTTTTTAAATAATCACCTGTGTATTTATATTAAAACAATTATCTGCCTCAGGCTCAGTGAATATCGGTGAATAATAGCAACCTTGACTTTGTCTCAGTTATTATTCATTGATATTCACATTACCTTCAGCGAATAACTGTTAATTAGAAGAGTTTCCATCACTACATTTACATGCAAAAATTATTCTGGTTTTTGCCCTTGTTCTGAAAATGGCAATATTCCTACCAAGCTGTTTACATGCAGCCGTGCATATTCCGATTATCTAGCTGGTTTGTGTAAAATGCACAGAGTGGATTGTAAATAGGCAAGAGCCCATTTTTCGCATACTGCCATAAAAGCACAGTTGAGATGCATGTTCCAGATGTGCTGTATACATGTCCAAAGAATATCTTAATCGGAAAATGCTAAATTCGGAATAAGACCAAATTCAGAACATCCAAAAGGAATACGCTCTTTACATGACTTGTATCAAATTCAGAATACTGTCATCTATATAATAAGCGGCAAAGTTTGTTTGCTTGTTTGTCTTGAGCTAACGTAGCCATTTCTTGACAGATTTTCACCAAATTTGGCAAGTAGGTACTGGAGATGGCCACAATTTGTCAGAATTCAGAAATTCCATATTTGGGCCTCAGGGGGTCCCCGGTGGGCCCCTGGGTGGTGGATGTTTGGATTTTTGTTTGTCTTGGATTAACAACACCATTTCTCGACGGACCTTCACCAAATTTGACATGGAAGTCTGGGGGCAACCCAGAATTTTACAAAACTCAGGCAACGCCGGGTAACCTGCTAGTATCAAAATAACAGTGGAATAGGTGTGTAAAGGTGTAGTGTGAAAAACTCTTAATTAACTGTAAGGCCAATGATCAGAAGATTGATCATTCAAATCCTTGGACTGGAAGACAGCCACTACCTGAGCCTAGCAGTTAACCCTCATAATGCTTGTATTAAATCATGTCAAATGTAAAATCACTTTGGATAAAAAAAAGTAATTCAACAAAAATAATTTTAAAGGTTACAAATCAAACAGGTTTGCCTTTGATTTGTCAAACAAGTGCACTGATATCCATTTGCTACAACTGGTGGATTCTGTTAAAGCTATTCCCTTTTTCACCTTTTATAGAAGTTTACACTTTATTTCCATTTCCCTTTAAAACAAAGTCCATTATGTCGATAGCAGCCCTTTTAACACTGTTAAAATCCAAAACTATGGATCTCTCTTACTACGATAAAAGCGTTGAGGATGGCAAAGAACAACACTCTTCTCGCATTTTTATGAAGATTCACCTGACTTTAGAGAAATATCACTTAAGCAGATGTAGATACACACAAAGGTATCACAATGTCCTTTTGAGCCTCTTGAGTACGTCCGACAGAATCGCTACATCTTTGTGAGAGATATCCAAGTTAAATCATGATTTGAAAGCAAGTAAAAGGTTAGGACTTTGTGGAGTGATGTCTTGAGTTGACAACAGCCTGCTTAGCTTCTTCTGGAAGGAGTGTTGGGTCAGTCAAGATGGACGTGGTGGTGCTCAGCTGTCTCAATGTCCCTAAAACCACTGTGAAATTAGAGAAAGAAAGAAGCCTTCTGAATGTGTGTAACACTCGAAGTATCAGCATTTTACAATTACTCAGTTACTCAGACTCCGAAGTATACTTTTTATCATTTACTGGAAGCTTGAATCACTTTCAGCTCCTTTGCTCTGTGATGACTAAACTGTGTACTGCCCCAATTTTTTTAACATATGTAAGAATTGTTGCTCATCATCTTGATGATCAAAACACTATCTTCAAAATTGTGACAGCTTGATCATGACGACTGTTTTTTTAAACCACTGCGTCATCATTTTTAAATGACTTTTAGACATACTGGTCATAATTTGAAAATAAATGTGAACCCTAACACTGTCAATGTTTTTGACATTTTGTTTCTCTCATTTAACCCTCTGGGGTCTGAGGGTATTTTCTAGCACTCTAATGATTTTGGCATGCTCTGATTTTGTTGTCAATTTCAACAAATCTAAGCAGCATTTTCAAAGCCATATGACTTTTTTTGTATTCAGCACAAGTTCAGCGACAATAACATCTATGTAGTATGTATGTCATGATTGTACTTTTAAAAAATAACAGATAAATGAAGCTGTTGTAAAAAGCAGTTTTAGAACTGTGTTGGAATGTGTGAAAAAACCTTACCCATTGTGACGAACCGTTTTGGTCACTTGAGGTGATTCTGTTCAGTCTTAGGAATGTATCAGGCACAAAAACTTAAATCTGCTCCATTGATTTGGACAATTAACTGGCCATCAGAAAATGTATGTCCTATTGTTTTGGGATAAATGGTTGGCAGTGGGAGGGGTATTCAATGAGAAGAGTTTAACTCCATTCCATTCAATGAGAAGAGTGAAAACCCCTCCCACTGCCAACTCTTAATCCCATCAGGTCAAGTGATAAAAACGGTTCATCACAATGGGTAAGGTAGTGGGTTTTTTTTCCACACATTCCAACACAGTTCTAAAACTGCTTTTTACAAACATCTTCATTTATCTGGTGGTATTTGACTCTATTCATTGTGCCTTGAAATGAACTCTTGTACTATTTTACACAGTTCAGAGCCACAACCAACTCTGTTACTCTGTTACACAATTACTCTGTAATTTTGCTCCCACTCCAACTCCAAATTTTACTCTCTAAACTCAAAATAGAGCAAAATTAACTATTTTTGAGGAAAATACTTTTAACTCTGGAAAAATTGCTCAGTCACTTTTCCTGTGCATGCACTACAGCACACGGATATGCTCATAAGGAATAGAAGAAATATTTATACTTACTCGAGTTGATCTTCGGCTAGATTGAGTCGAAGTTCAAAATGACACCGCTCATCATCAGTGTCGCGGTTCTCAAGATCGAATTGAATCATGAATTGAATTGCTGTCCTGAATCATCTGACGCACCTCCTGAGCATAAAATTGCCGTTTCATCTCGTAACAAGTTTTACCACCAAACAGGTAGCCTAAACTATGATGGACATATTTTGTCCTGTTTATGGTGGGCGTTCCCACCGCGAAAGAGAAACCAATCAATACCGAAAAAGTGAAAGTGATTATCGTGTCGTTACCATGTGAATAGTCTTTTATGAATGCGCAAATGGGTGCTCTCAGCACTCCGACTCCGGTGTGACTGAGTAAGGTGACAAGTTTGATGTTTCATCTAATTTAGGTAATTTAAAAAATATAATAGTATTTGGCAGTGAGCACACAGGAAAGTGTAAAGTATAAAGTTTCTGTTAATATGTTTATCATGCTTGTATGATAAAAATTCACAAACATTTATCTAAATACATGACTGGCAGTGGGGGCATGGCCGAGCGTCAGTCTGTGAATGGACAGCGGAGTCAGGGAAGGTGAGTGGTCGTATCGCTACACCTGTTGCCAATTAATGTGTGTTTGTATGTTTCCTCCAGTGACCGCGCCCTATAAAAGAAGAGTCAGAAGGGGAGGTCAGCACTGAGGGTTTGATAGTAGCCTGTGTGTGTGTGAGAAGAGAGAGTTTTGAGTTGTGTGCTGAAAAGCAGCAATAAGCAAAATAATTAAGACGCAAACAACCGCCTGCCGTGCTTCTGTGCTCCACCCACACCAGGGTCTCTCTACAGTGGTGCTGAAACCCGGGAGTGCAAAAGGGAACAGCCCCATGGAGTCCTCTCTGTTCAAGGACCTGATCCATGCCCTCGCCACAGCCCAGCAGAACCAGCATCAAGCACTGGTCGCCCTCCGAAAGGAGCAAGAACAATGGTTCGAAGCCTTGGTGCTGGCCCAATAGGAAAACCGCCAGGCGTTCCGGCACCTGCTCGCGTCGGCGGGGTCCACAACCACCACTGGAGCGGACCCTCCCCACCTCACCCTAACGAAGATGGGTCCGCATGACGATCCAGAAGCCTTCCTTGCACTCTTTGAGCAAGCAGCGGAGGTGTGGGGTTGGCCGGTTGACTAGCGCGGTTCCTCCCCCTGCTGACAGGCAAGGTGCACTGCAGCTCCCCGCTGACAGCCAGCTCATGTACACGGATCTCCGACGAGCCATCCTCCAGCGTGTCGGCTGCTCCCTAGAGCAACAACGGCAGTGCTTCCGCTCGCTGCACTTGGAGGAGGTCAGTCGATCGTTTGCATTCGGGCAACAACTCTGGGACGCCTGCCGGCGGTGGCTGAGAGCAGACGACCACGACGCTGAGGGAGTGATCGACCTGGTGACACAAGCAATTCGTCATGCGACTTCCAGAAGGAACGGCAGAGTGGGTCCAGTGTCATCGCCCGGCGTCGCTGGACCAAGCTATCAAGCTGGCAGAGGACCACATGGTGGCAGTTCCGACAGCAGGAAGGCGTGTCTCCTCTTCTCCTCTCTCTCTGCTTCCCATCCTCACCCCATTCCCCCACTGCAGAGGCGGAGGCGGGGGCTGGCTTCCCCTCAGCCGACCCGGCGCAGCCGTGGTGTCCTCCCGTTTTCCCCTTCCTTGTCTGTGTTTCCCCCCCCCAGGTGAGTGATGTCCATAACACCGGTACAGAGGGAGAGCCTGGGCTGGTGTGCTGGTGCTGCGGGGAGCCAGGACATCTCCAACATCAGTGCTCTGCGATGGAGGTGGGCGCGGTGGTCCGGGTCCCCAACGCGCCAGAAACCGCCCTCGATCGGGCCGGAGTGTATCGTATACTGGTAAGTGTCCAAGGGGATATGTACCAGGCTTTGGTGGATTCCAGCTGTAACCAGACCTCAATCCACCAAAGCCTGGTGCAAGGTGAGGCATTGGAGAGAGCACGAGTGGTGAAGGTGTTGTGTGTGGCATGCATTTGACCAAGTGAGAGTAATCGATGGTCAAATTCTCCAGCCAAATGCAACGCCCACCTTCCCCTACTTTGCTATTCTTAAGGATAGGTTATACCGAGTGACCCAGGAGACTCAAACTGGCAAAAAGATAACACAGTTATTAATTCCAAAGAGCTGCTGGGAAGTCATATTCCAGGTGGCTCACTTTAATCCCATGGCCGGACACTTAGGACAAGATAAAACACTAGCCCGAATAATAGCCCGGTTCTATTGGCCAGGGATTTGCGGGGATGTCCGTCGGTGGTGTGCAGCGTGACGTGAATGCCAATTAGTAAATCCCACGGCCACTCCAAAAGTGCCTTTGCGCCCTCTCCCATTAATCGAGACCCCTTTTGAAAGAATTGGGATGGATCTCGTCGGGCCAGTTTGGGTCAGCACGAGGGTATCGCTTTATTTTAGTTCTGGTGGACTATGCAACGCGATACCCAGAAGCAGTGCCTCTGCGCAATATCTCAGCATGCAGTATTGCAGAAGCGCTCTTCCACTTTATCTCCTGGGTTGGGATTCTGAAAGAAATCCTGACAGACCAAGGCACTACATTCATGTCACGCACACAGCACGAGCTGGATGGGTTACTGGGGATTAAACCTATCCGCACCAGCGTCTATCAGCCACAAACTGATGGCTTAGTGGAACGTTTTAATCGACCTCTCAAAAATATAATTCGGAAGTTCGTAAACGAAGATGCACGTAATTGGGATAAGTGGCTCGAGCCCCTGCTATTTGCAGTACGAAAGGTACCGCAAGCCTCCACAGGTTTTTTGCCGTTTTAATTATTATATGGGCATAAGCTGCATGGCATTTTGGACATGCTACGTGAAAACTGGGAGGAGGGACCTTCACCTAGTAAGAATGAAATTCAATGCATTCTCGACCTGTGCGCCAAACTCCACACACTCACGCACTTAACCCAGGAGAATTTGCGGCAGGCGCAAGAACGTCAAGTCCGACTGTACAACGGGCATGCGCCTTAGGGAGTTCACACCAAGAGACAAAGTACTCGTATTACTGCCCACGTCAAGCTCCAAATTGATCAAGTGGCAAGGGCCCTTCGAGGTCACATGGCGAGTCAGGGACGTTGACTATGAGGTGAGGCAAACAGACAGGGGTGGGGCATTGCAAATTTACCACCTCAATCTATTAAAATGCTGGAATGAGGAGGTCCCCGTGGCATTGGTGTCAGTAATCCCGGAGAAGGCGGAGCTGGGGCCGGAGGTTCAAAAAAGGAAATTGACATCGCCCACCACTCCGGTCCCCTGTGAAGACCACCTCTCCCCGGCCCAACTCACGGAGGTAGCCCAGTTGCAGAAGGAATTTCCCGACATGTTTTCGCCCCTGCCCGGCCGCACCCACCTCATAGAATACCACATTGAGACACCCCCGTGGGGTGGTAGTGCGCAGCCACCCTTACCGCCTGCCCGAACACAAAAAAAAGGTGGTCCGGGATGAACTCGAGGTCATGCTCGAAATGGGCATAATCGAGGAGTCCCACAGTGACTGGAGCAGCCCAGTGGTCCTGGTCCCCAAGACCGATGGGTCGGTCCTGTTCTGTGTGGACTATAGGAAAGTCAATGCGGTGTCTAAATTTGACGTGTACCCAATGCCTCGCATTGACGAGCTGCTCGATCGATTAGGCTCTGCTCATTTTTATTCGACACTGGATTTAACGAAGGGATATTGGCAGATCCCCTTGACTCCTCTGTCCCGAGAGAAAACGTCCTTTTCCACACTGTTTGGCTTACACCAATTCATCACACTTCCTTTTGGGTTGTTTGGGGTGCCTGCTACGTTCCAGTGGCTTATGGACAGGGTCCTCTGCCCCCACACCACCTACGCAGCCGCGTATTTCGATGATATTATCATCTACAGCAATGACTGGCCGCGGCACCTCGAACACCTTAGGGCCGTCCTAAAGTCGCTAAGGCGGGTGGGTTTCACAGCTAACTCAAAGAAGTGTGCAATTGGGCGGGTGGAAGTATGGTATCTGGGTTTCCACTTAGGCCATGGGCAGGTGCGTCCCCAAATTAATAAGACGGCAGCGATTGCGGCCTGCCTGAGGCCCAAGATCAAAAAGGAGGTGAGACGGTTCCTGAGGCTGGCTGGCTATTATCGTGTACCTAATTATTCGGACGTCACCAGCCCACTGACTGATCTCACTAAAAAGGGAGCACCAGATCCAGTCCAGTGGACGGAGCAATGCCAACAGGCTTTCTCTAGGGTAAAGGCTGCACTGTGTGTGGGGGGGCCACTGTTACACTTCCCTGACTTTATTTTACAGACAGACACGTCAGACAGAGGGCTGGGGGCCGTTCTGTCCCAGAAGGGGGAGGGGGAGGAGTGTCTTGTGCTGTACCTTAGCTGGAAGCTGTCAATGCGGGAAGGCAGGTACAGCACGATAGAGAAAGAGTGCCTAGCCATCAAGTGGGTGGTCCTCGCCCTCCGCTACTACCTACTGGGACGCCCTTTCACCCTCTGTTCGGACCACGCGCCCCTCCACCGCATGAAGGATGCCAACGTGTGGATCACCCATTGGTATCTTGCCCTCCAGCCATTTAAATTAGAGGTGATCCACAGGCCGGGGGTGCAGATGGTCATGGCGGACTTCCTCTCCCGTCAAGGGGGGGGGGGGGGGAGTCCGCTGCAGGCTGGACGGCTCCCCGGCCTGAGTCGGGCAGTGGGGGGTATGTGGCAGCGGGGGCATGGCCGAGCATCAGTCTGTGAATGGAGGGCGGAGTCAGGGAAGGTAAGTGGTTGTATCGCTACACTTGTTGTCAATTAACGTGTGTTTGTGTGTCTCCTCCAGTGACTGCGCCCTCTAAAAGGAGAGTGAGAAGGGGAGGTCAGCGCCGAGGGCTTGATAGTAGCCTGTGTGTGTGTGTGTGAGAGGAGAGAGTTTTGAGTTGTGTGCTGAAAAGCAGCAATAAAGAAAATAATTAAGACACAAACAACTGCCTGCCGTGCTTCTGTGCTCCACCCACATCATGGTCTCTCTACAATGAGCTACTCATTCTAAACCTGCCGAGCTTTACCGGCGAAGCTCTTGACCCCAGACAGTTAATCTAGACTAGCGCGCTACATCAGCTACGATATTGTTGTATTATTTATAAATGACAAACATTTGCCGCAAAATATTTTGCTTAATTTTGCTTAAATTTTCTTCACTGGATGATACCTTGAATAAAATAGACAAACACACCCCAGCACCATACCAAGCTATAATCACCAAAAGAACTTACTGGGTCTGAGGACGGGCAGTGCACATTCTTGGTCGTGCCACTGCATGGTGGTCTCACACAGCTCACTCTTGTTGGTAGTTGACACATTTCCATTGAAGGACTCAAACAGAGGCTTAATAATGATGCTAAACTGGAGGAGCACTGTTAAAGAAAATGCTTTGATACATATTTGAGTTGGGCGGCATGGTGGTGTAGTGGTTAGCGCTGTCGCCTCACAGCAAGAAGGTCCAGGTTCGAGCCCCGTGGCCGGCAAGGGCCTTTTTGTGTGGAGTTTGCATGTTCTCCCCGTGTCCACGTGGGCTTCCCCCACAGTCCAAAGACATGCAGGTTAGGTTAACTGGTGACTCTAAATTGACCGTAGGTGTGAATGTGAGTGTGAATGGTTGTCTGTGTCTATGTGTCAGCCCTGTGATGACCTGGTGACTTGTCCAGGGTGTACCCCGCCTTTCGCCCGTAGTCAGCTGGGATAGGCTCCAGCTTGCCTGCGACCCTGTAGAACAGGATAAAGCGGCTAGAGATAATGAGATGAGATGAGACATTTGAGTTAAACAATTTTATTTCAGTGCCTTCAGAGTGAGTCTGTTCAGTCACAGGATTTATTCTGATTTGTTCATCGATTTGTTCAAATATATGGTTTGCCCAAATGTGCAGCCTGATTATGCTGTCGTGCATGTCCGACAACTTCCATATTCAGCAATGTAAAAACAGCTAATAATTAACAAAGACGAGATGAAGTTGAGGTTATTATTCACCGATATTCACTGAGCCTTTGGCGGATAACTGTTTCAGTATAAATACAGAGGTGATTATTTTTTTAAAATCATATTAAAACTACTATTTTCAGCATTTTCTTTCATAATTTGTAATTCTTCTCCACCTCCAGTGACAAAAAGCATTTGGCTGCCATTTTGTCAAGTCACTTGAGGTGATTATTGAGAAATAGTCCGAATAGCTCGACCCATCAGCGCATAAAATTTCCTATAAATCACTTGTGTATTTATACTAATTGTTAGGCCACCACACCAATTTAATTAGTTGGTTCTCGGATTTTTTTCAGGAAAAATATGAAGCGAGCGCGCGAAATAAAAATAAAATTTAAAAAAATGCTCTGATGGTAAAATTAGCAGTGGAAATAGACCAAACAATACAGGCATACCAGTAAACAGATAGGCTAAATAAACGACTGAATTACAGTCAATTGAACATCTACAATGCACAGAAAAAAGATTTGACCAGGAGTAGGCTACTTCACAAGTCTTTAACGAAAGTGAAAGGGGCGATTTGATTGGTTTTCGACGTCACGTTATCTCATGTCACGTGACTTTTCCTGTTGGCAGGAGTTTGATTTCGATTTTTTTTTTATTTTGCATTTTCTTCAAGCGGCCATTCCGAGAACCAACTCATCGAATTGGTGTGGCCTTATTAGTATTTTATAACACTGTTTATAGTGACTCAGTCAATTGATGGTAATTTTCAGCTATATGATTTACACTGGGCTGATCGCACAAGTCATTGCTAGAGTAGTGTGTATTATGCAGTACTACAGTGTGTGCTCCCCATGCATACCCATCTCAGTAGCTGCATTGCTATCATCTGGGTTTACTGCTGTTGCAAATACGTCTGTATGTTTGGTGTATTTACTTGCATCTTTCTTTTTTTTTTTTAAACTTTGTTTATTGGGTTTTACAGATGTATACAATTGTATTGAAACATTTACAAAGAGTTAAGTATACATTCTTTCTAGACAACAAAAAAAGGGGGGGAAAAGCAAAAAAAAAAGGGGGACAGGTACATCAGTCAGGTAACAGTAAACAGCAATAAACATAGCAACAGACATCCCAAGTCAGAGTAATGGCACCTCTCTTAGCTGCCTCAGTCGTGCCAGTCAGTCAGGGGCAAGTGAAAGATCTGTCCTCATAACGAATTGAAAGAATGGGCCCCATACTTTCCCAAATTTACTGGAGCAGCCAGTCAAAGACAATCTAATTTTCTCCAACTTCAGAAAATAAAGGGCATCTCTAATCCAGTGGGCGTGACTTGGCGGAATCGTTAATTTCCAATTAATTACAATTAATCTTCTGGCTAGCAAGGTAGCAAAAGCAAGTACATCCTTTTTGGACTTAGAAAGGGAAGGGGAAGGCAACCCCAAACAGTGCACTCAGAGAATTTGGTTTTATTTTTTCCCCAACTACCTCTGACAGGGTATTAAAAATCTCAACCCGATAATTATGTAGAGATGGACAATGCCAGAACATATGTATAAGGTTTGCAAGAGATTGCTGACACCTATTGTAGGATATAATGATTATGAAAGTACTGGTCGTACACCCGCTGGCCTTTCTTCGGTCAGAAAGAACGCAGCTGTTCTAGAGGTTGTATCTTGCCATTTATTAATTGTCTCTGTGCATATATACATCTGTGTCAAAGGTTCTGAAGTTGTGACAACAGTTGTGTTGTGGTTTCTAAGACAAAGAAAGAAATAAAGGGAAAATACTTAACATGAGAATGCTAAAGTTATTCCCATAACAAACATGTCCTATTTAACACTATTTGAAGGTAGTAACTGCAGGAAATGTACTGAACACACAGTAATAAAGATATGGTGATTAACAGTACTAAAATGTCATAAAACAACATAGGAAATTCATACTGCCTTATCTCCATTATGTGCAAACATAAAACACGGTGTAGGATTGCTAACACAATATTGCTGAGTCCCAGAACATGCTAGACATTTCAAATGGCAAAGAAAGATTGTCTGGCTGAAATACAAACTTATAAATGGCTATACCAACAAAATAAAGTCTAACAAAGGAAAATAAGGGCACTTACATTTACATTCACGCACAACAGCACCGAGAAACCTTCAAACGAGACATGAGACTCCTAGAATGCGATGGCATGAAAGAGAAACGTCGGTGCCTTGTTTATATAACGCAGCTTCTTAAAGGGGCGGTGCCACATTTTCTTAAAGGCAAAGTATTTTACATAGAACAACAGGAATTTACACAGAAGAAGGCAGGGAATTTTATACAGCCGCCCCCAAATTTACTTAGTAAATTTGTAAACAACATAAATTAACTGCCCATCAGTTATTACATTAATCAGCTACATCACTGGGCATTTCAGGTAACTCAATTAGCTTGGCCACAGGTCGTAGGTAGGTGCTACTTTTAATGTCCACTGCAGCAGTCCGGACTTTACCGTCATCACTAGTAATGGCCTTACTGACCCGTCCTACTGGCCACATAGCTCTTGGCAGCTGACTGTCCATTACCAGGACAACCTGTCCAACCTTTAGGTCTTCTGATGAACCCTTCCACTTCTGTCGCAGTTGAAGGTTGGGAAGGTATCTCCGGATGAACTGGTTCCAGAAGTGGTCGGCAATGACCTGGCTGTGTCGGTAGAGTCGTCGTCTCAGCAGAGCTTCAGGCCCGTACAAGGCCTGTGGCAGGGAGGCATCCCGCCGCCCCATAAGGAGTAGGTTTGGTGTGATCGGGTCCGCCATGTCTGATGACACATAGCCCAGAGGTTTTGAATTAAGAATCCCTTCCACCTCCACGGTGGCAAGGACCTCCTCTGGAACAATTTGGTCGCATAGCACAACCTGGTGAGAAGCCTTGACAGACTTGATCTCTCTTTCTCACGCTCCTCCGAAATGAGGTGCATGAGGTAGATTGTATCTGAAGGAGATGCTTTGTCCAGCGAGCTGCTCCCTCAGGGAAGGTTCAAGTTGAGCAAAGGCTTCCTTGAGTTCTCTGTCTCCCCCTCGGACATTAGTGCCCTGGTCACAAAGAATCTCAAATGGCTTTCCCCATCTTGCTACAAACCTCCATAGGGCAAGGAGGAAAGAGTCACTGTCCATATGGCAAAGGAGGTCTAAGTGGACACACCTTGTAGTCAGGCACTTATATGATGCCCCACCTTTTCTCTTGTCTTCTGCATAGTTTGACTGCATAGGGGCCAAAACAATCAACCCCCGTCGACCAGAAAGGAGGCTTATTCAAACGAAGTCGTGCAGAGGGTAAATTGGCCATTTGGGGAATCCCCGGTTTCTTGCGCCACTTGCAACACTCTGTACACTGCCTCTGATGCTTACGGATGGCTTGACGTCCACGCAGTATCCAATACGATCTTCGGACCTCTGCATAGACTCTTTCTGGTCCAGGAAGAAGGAGACGATGTCATAGTCTCTAATCAGTAGGCGTGTGACCATGTGATCAGGTGATAGTACAATAGAATGAAGAGTGTCGTCCTCTAGATCCTCAGCCTTGCGAAGCCTCCCACCAACTCTTATCAGTCCAAGTTGGTCGAGCATTGGTGAGAGTGAGCTCAGTCGGCTATTGGTTGGTATGGCCTTTCCAGCTTTGAGAGCTGTCACCTCCTCTGGGAAGCTCTCTGTGTTCTCTGTAGGAGAGCCAGTTCGGCTGTAATGCGTTCAGAGGCGCTTGGGGGTGTGGAAGCTGCCCCGTGAAGAGCCTGATGCGTGGTAAGTAGGAGGTCCTCCCAGGTCTCACAGGCAACCAAGTCAGGTAATGGCATGTCTGTAGTGGAGACGGTGCCACAGAAACTGCCATGTCGGAGCTCAGTTGCATCATCCAGGACAGTGGAGGGACAGACAGGCCAGTGCTCTGGTGAGAACTGTAGGAATGGAGGACCATAACACCAGTGACCAGGCTGTGAGAGCTGAAACAAAGTTAGACCTCGGGTTATGTCATCAGCCGGGTTATTCTTTGAATCAACATACCTCCAGTTACTAGTCCCGACTAGGTCTTGGATTTCTGCAACATGTGTTCCTACGAACACTTTGTATTGCTGGAACTCTGACTGAATCCATTTCAGAACAGTGGTGGAATCAGACCACATGATGGAGCATGTAATGGGTACTGTGAGCTCAGTACTCAGTAATTTGGCAAGTTGTGCTCCAGTTAGGGCTGCACATAATTCCAAGCTTGGGATTGAAAGCTGGCGCTTGGGTGCAACACGGGACCGAGCCAGGATGAAAGACATGGGTCTGACCAGCTGGATCTAACACCCGGAGGTAAGCTACAGCTCCATAAGCTTTCTCAGATGCATCACAGAACACATGTAACTCCACATCCTCAGTTGTGATGTTGAATGGGGTGTAACGTCGAGGAATGGTAACATCCTGGAAGTCAGTCAGCTCAGATTCCCATGCCTTCCAGAGAGGGAGCAAGTCGTCCTGAATGGGGTCATCCCATTGTCGCTCGGTCCGCCACAATGCCTGCATTAGTACTTTAGCCCTGGTGGTGTATGGGATAATGAACCCCAAAGGGTCATACTGGCTAGCGAGTACATGGTACACCGTTCTCATGGTCACTTCGGTGGTAGAGACTGATCTCTTCTTGTAACCGAGGACATCAAATAGGCAGTTCCACTTCAGGCCGAGAGTGGATTCTTGGGGCTCCGTTTTGTCTGCAGAGAGCCAAAGCTCACAGGCCTCGGATCTGGCCTCAGAAGGAAGATGAGCTACCACCTCTGGTACATTACAGGCTCACTGTCTGATGTCAAAGCCACCTTTGGCGAGAACTGCTCTCAACTTGTCAATGAGTGCTGCGGCCTGCTTAGGACATGATAAGGACTGGAGACAGTTGTCCACATAAAAGGCTGTCATGACTGATTCCATCACATCTTCGTTACCTTTCACATGGTCCTTGACATGCCTCTGGACTGTACAAGTGGCGCAACAGGGGCTGCACATAGTCCCGAACGGTAGTACACGCCACTCATAAATGTCTGGCGGACGGTCTTGCTCCATGTCTCTCCACAGGAAACGCAAGAAAGGCTGGTCTGAGGACAAAAGCCTAACTTGGTGAAACAGTGCACGAATGTCACCACTGATAGCGACAGCATGCTCTCTGAATCTGAGCAGTATTCCTAGTAAAGGAAGGCCTAAGGTAGGGCCAGGCAACAGGTTGGCATTGAGGTTGTGCTCCTGATATGTGAAAGAGCAATTAAACACTACTCTTGCCTTCCCATTATGGAACACCATGTGATGGGGAATATACCATGAGCCAGCGGTACTGTTAGCATCCTCACTGGTGATCTTCACGGCGTATCCCTCCTTCTCCAGCTTGTGCATTTCTCTGTTGTAGATGGTGGCCTGCTCAGGGTTGTGTGACAGCTGTCTCTCAGCCCTTTGTAGGAGAGGCATCACAGCAGAGGGTGAAGCTTGGAGTAAGGTATGGTCCTCTTTCCACAGGAGAGAGGTCACGTATCTCTCCACGCCATCCACATTGATCCGTACCGTGTCACTTTCCAACAGAGCAAGTGCAGAGCTGTCCTGCTTTGAGCATGTGATCTCTCTCATTGCGACGAGGCAGAGTGTCGAGTTGCGATAATTTCTCCACATTGTGTCGTAGCTCTTGAGCAGGCGACAGACAGGTGGTGTGTAGGCATGAACTCTGATAACAGGGCTGTTGCAGGAACATCGCAGGCCCTTGGATGGCCCATCTCAGCTTTGTGCATACAGCAACAGGAGAGCCAGGTGAGCCCATGCGGACTGGACATATGGCAGTGATCAAATGTGAATTGTCTGACCCAATGAGGATCATCGGCTTAGCTTTGTGGAAAGGCTCAACTGGAACATCCCTCAGGTAGTGGTATTTCCTCTTCAGGACATCAACTGGGCAGGACTGTTCAGCAAGGTTCAGCTCTGAAGCAGTGAATACATTCTTGAGCTTGTGTCTGATGCCCAAGTTCAACATGGTTGATACTTCAAGTGTCACCGAGGCTCCCTTTAGGTGCACTATGTCCTGCCGGACAGTTCTCAAAGTTAGGAACTCACACTCCCTCTTCAGGCCAAGCTTGTCAACTGCAGTAGAAAGTATGATCGTCCTTTCAGACCCATCATCAAGCAGGGCATGGGTATCCAGGATCTTGTTCCCATTGCGCAAGCAAACAGGGACAACTTTGAGCATCACTCGGCATGAGTGACTGGCTTGATCCATGTAAACAACTGTGGATACAGTGCTGATGGTAAGGACACCGGGTTGTTGCATAGATGCGACCTCATGCAAAGTCAATAGGTGCTGCTCTCCACAGGAAACGCAAGGCTTCTTCAGAGTGCACTTGTCGGGTTTATGCCCTCTACCACACCTCCAGCAGCGGTTCTGTTCCTTTATCCAATCTGACTTCTGAGATGTATTCATGCTGGTGAATTCTGAACATCCACTCAGGTAGTGCTCGTTGGACTTGCAATATGGGCAAAAGGGCTTGAATCGCTCACGCTTGTGTTTTGGCGATGTGGAAGGTGCAGTTGCCTTCAGTGTAGCAGCAGTGTTTAGCAACACAGTGGATGACTTCACTTTTGTCTGTTTGGAGGACTTGGTATCTCGACGTGCAGGCTCTCCCTGAATGCCTTCAAATCAAATCAAGTTTATTTGTACAGCGCTTTTAACAATAAACATTGTCGCAAAGCAGCTTTACAGAATTTGAACGACTTAAAACATGAGCTAATTTTATCCCTAATCTATCCCCAATGAGCAAGCCTGTGGCGACGGTGGCAAGGAAAAACTCCCTCAGACGACATGAGGAAGAAACCTCGAGAGGAACCAGACTCAAAAGGGAACCCATCCTCATTTGGGCAACAACAGACAGCCTGACTATAATATTAACAGTTTTAACAGGTATAACCCTCAACTGTCCTCATGGGACCGTCCTTCACAGGAGTGGGGCGATAAAACTCCGACCAGACACAGGGCACCAGGATGGATCAAGCAGGTCCGAGGGGCAGAAGAGGCCAGCATCTCAATCCCAGGATCAACATGTAACTCAGAGGGACAGATGGGGGGGGGGGGGGGAAGAGAGAGAAAGAAAACACGTTGTTAGGTATGCCCTAAAAATGACAAGTATTAAATCTGTGTGGTAGGCTCGCAGAGACGAGTGTCTTTACATCAGGCATAACACACAATGGCATGTTAATATGGTAAAAAATATATCATGACCTGCTCTGGCTGGATGCTTGATTGGGTGATGGGAGCACACTCCTCAGCAATGATGAGATGCAGATGGGACCCTTAGGCCTGGCCAAGACAATTCAGTTACATTTCACCGGGTCTGGGACATGCGACAGAATGTCTGACGGCCGATTCCCTGCAGGCTACGATAGCCAGTCGAGGTCTCCACCAAAAGATTTCCTGTTGACTCCATGTAACTCAGAGGGACAGATTTGGGGTGGGGGGGGAGAGAAAGAAAACACAGGTGGTTAGGTATGCCCAATGTCACCTGAATAAGTAGGAACAGTATACATATTGCACCGAGTACAAGCAGGGACTCCGGCAACTAACTATGACAGCATAACTAAAAGGAGAGAGCCAGAAGGTAACACAGGCATGAGGGAGCCCCGGGACATAAAGCAGCCAGCCACTACACCATCAAACTCGAGTGAGCAAGCGAGTGGGGACTGACAGCATCCATACATCCCAGTTTACCAAAACACTATGTCTGAGGACCCTCCAGATCTACTCCTTTACCTCATAAACACCATTAACAAAAGGCTTGACTAAACAGATATGTTTTCAGCCTAGACTTAAATGCTGAGACTGTGTCTGATTCCCGAACATTACTTGGAAGGCTGTTCCATAACAGTGGGGCTTTGTAAGAAAAGGCTCTGCCCCCTGATGTAGCCTTCACTATACGAGGTACCAGCAGATAGTCTGCACCTTTTGATCCAAGTAGGCGTGGCGGGTCATAGAGGAGCAGAAGTTCACTCAGGTACTGTGGTGCGAGACCATTTAGTGCTTTAAAGGTCAATAGTAGTATTTTATAATCAATACAAAATTTGATTGGGAGCCAATGCAGTCTGGATAAGACAGGCGTGATGTGGTCATATTTTCTAGTTCTAGTAAGGACTCTTGCTGCTGCATTTTGAACTAACTGGAGCTTGTTTATGCACTTATTGGAACATCCAGACAGTAAGGCATTACAATAATCCAACCTGGAGGTAACGAAAGCATGGACTAGTTTTTCTGCATCATGCAATGACATTAAATTTCTTATCTTTGCAATATTTCTGAGATGAAAGAAAGCTATCCGGGTGATGTTATCAATGTGAGTTTCGAATGAAAGACTGGGGTCAATAATCACTCCGAGGTCTTTTACTGCTGCACGTGAAGAAACAGAAAGGCCATCCAGAGTTACTGTGTAATCAGAAAACTTACTTCTAGCTGTATGTGGTCCTAGCACAAGTACTTCAGTCTTGTCAGAGTTAAGCAGAAGGAAATTTATAAGCATCCAGTGTCTAATGTCCTTAACACATTCCTCAATTTTATTAAGCTGGTGTCTCTCATCAGGTTTTGCAGAGACATACAACTGTGTGTCATCAGCATAACAGTGGAAACTAATACAACGTTTACGAATAATATCGCCCAGAGGTAACATATATAGAGAAAAAAGCAGTGGACCCAAGACAGAACCTTGTGGAACACCAAACTTTACCTCGGTACGTCTAGAAATATCACCATTTATATCAACATACTGATAACGATCAGTTAGATAAGACCTGAGCCAGGAGAGGGCCATTCCCTTAACTCCCACAACATTTTCTAGTCTATCCAGAAGAATGGAATGATCAATGGTATCAAATGCTGCACTAAGGTCAAGCAACACAAGTAGCGAGACACAGCCCTGATCAGACGCCAACAGTAGGTCGTTTACTACTTTAACCAGTGCTGTCTCTGTGCTATGATGAGGTCTAAATCCTGACTGATACATTTCATGGATGTTATTCCTATGTAAATATGAGCATAACTGCTGTGCCACAGCTTTTTCAAGGATCTTGGAGATAAAGGGGAGGTTTGATATTGGCCGATAATTGGACAGCTGACAGGGATCAAGGTCAGGTTTTTTAATCAGGGGTTTGATAACTGCTAGTTTAAAGGATTTGGGTACATAGCCAATCATAAGAGAAGAATTTATTATTTTTAGAAGCGGTTCAATTACTCCAGGCATTATCTGTTTGAATAGATGTGTCGGTAAGGGATCTAGTACGCAAGTTGAGGCTTTTGATGTAGAGATTAATGAAAGCAATTCAGTTTCTTTTAGGGGAGTAAAACATTCTAACTGATTATCTGATACAGTTATATTGTTAACTACAAGGTCACTTTCATTGTCTAACCTTAAATTAGTAGTTTGAATTTGTCGGATATTCTCAATTTTGTCATTAAAAAAATTCATGAAGTCGTTGCTACTACATACTGCAGGTGTGCATGTGTTGATAGTGGACTTATTCCTGGTTAATTTTGCTACAGTATTAAATAGGAATCTAGGATTTTTTTTTTGTTATCTTCTATTAGGGAGGAGAGATATGTTGATCTCGCAGCACTAAGAGCTTTTCTATACTTCAGGAAGCTCTCCTTCCAAGCTAATTTGAACACTACCAATTTTGTTTGACGCCATTTACGTTCCAATTTTCGAGTAGTCTGTTTTAATGTGCGAGTGTCATCATTATACCAGGGTGCTAATTTTTTGTCTCTGACCATTTTCCTTTTTAGAGGAGCTACATTATCTAAAGTATGGCGGAATGTTGACTTCAGTGGCTCGTCGAGAGATTTGTAGGGTTTAAAACTTAATTTCCAGCCAGGACGCCAGGTCAATCAAAGTGTAAGTCGTAGCAGACCCACTGGCTATGATGCCTCGCTTCAAGCAGTGTTCTACAAAGGAATCCCTGTAGCTCATAAGAAGTTTGCTAAGCAGGATGTCAACATGCGAACCACACTGCAGCTCGTACCTGGCTGGCCCACTTGTTGACTGTAGCATTCCCACTAGTGAGCTAACTGCTGTGCTGAAATCTTCAAGTGCTTGGGCATCACCCATCCGGACAGCTGGAGCTTGCTGGGGGGCCTTCAGCTCACTCTGTATGAGGGATCGTGGCTGGTCGTACCGTTGCTCCAGAGCCTGCATCGCAGCGCTGTAGGGCTGTGGACTGTTAAGATGCCTCTTAGCTATCTGATAAGCTGCAGGAAGTTTCACAAGGTCAAGGAGAACTTGAAACTTATAATCCTCTGTCAGATGTCGGTGAGGCCCTAAGACTGTGTCCAGACCTTTTTTCAGGAGAATAAAAATCACTCTCTTTACCTGATGAGAATGCAACCAATTTAGGCTTCGGTATCCCATAGGATGAAGCGATGGCCATCTCCATCAAGTTAGGTGCTCCTGTATCGGCTGCAGGGTAGGCTGCAGGTTGAGGCACATGGTACGGGTACCAAGGATAATGCCCAGGTTGTGGTATCCCATAAGGTGGATACCAAGGCCCAGCAGGTAGCTGCACTGGCAGATAAGGTTGAATGGGCGGAGGCTGCGCGGGCGCTGGCTGCCCTGGAAGAGGCTGCGCGGGCGCTGGCTGCCCTGGAAGAGGCTGCGCGGGCGCTGGCTGCCCTGGAAGAGGCTGCGCGGGCGCTGGCTGCCCTGGAAGAGGCTGCGCGGGCGCTGGCTGCCCTGGAAGAGGCTGCGCGGGCGCTGGCTGCCCTGGAAGAGGCTGCGCGGGCGCTGGCTGCCCTGGAAGAGGCTGCGCGGGCGCTGGCTGCCCTGGAAGAGGCTGCGCGGGCGCTGGCTGCCCTGGAAGAGGCTGCGCGGGCGCTGGCTGCCCTGGAAGAGGCTGCGCGGGCGCTGGCTGCCCTGGAAGAGGCTGCGCGGGCGCTGGCTGCCCTGGAAGAGGCTGCGCGGGCGCTGGCTGCCCTGGAAGAGGCTGCGCGGGCGCTGGCTGCCCTGGAAGAGGCTGCGCGGGCGCTGGCTGGCCTGGCAGAGGCGGCGCGGGCGCTGGCTGGCCTGGCAGAGGCGGCGCGGGCGCTGGCTGGCCTGGCAGAGGCGACGCGGGCGCTGGCTGGCCTGGCAGAGGTGACGCGGGCGCTGGCTGGCCTGGAGGAGGCTGTGCAGGTATTGGCACTGGCTGGCCTAGCAGAGGTAGTGCGGGTGCAGGCACTGGCTGGGGCACCAGAGATGCCACGGGGTAGTGCCCTATGGATGCCCTCTCTGGTGAACCATAAGATGCTAGTGTAGAAGTGCCATCTGATGGAACACTCGCTGCATGCTTGGTCAGGCCTACCATTGTCGCCAGAGGCCTATGATGTTCTGTCATATCGAACCAGGATCCTACTCTGGAAGCTGCTCCTTGAAGCACTGATGAAGTGGATTGAATGAGTGGCTGAGACAAGAATGGATTCAACTCTTGCACATAAGTGTGACTAGGGGATTTGGTCCATAATGTTTGGGGAGCTAACATGTAATCTGAGGGAGGCCTGTCTCCAGTGTGGGTAGTAGTGACAGGTGCATGGCCAAATCAATGTGGCAAACTGCTACTATACTGCTGATAAGGAGAGGTTGGTCTTGGATGCTCATGAGAAAAGCCCATTGTACTTAATGGATAAGAGGCACGCTTTGCATTCTCCATTTCCACAGTAAGCTGTTCCATTTCAGTGCTTAAGCTTCTCCATCTCTCCTCTAGTCGATCTAATACAGAGGCTCTAGCAGCGGTAGCTTCCTCAGATGGGAAAGAAATGTTGCTCTGACTTGCATGTGTTGCATGCCCTGTTGATCGCATGTGTGGTCTGAAGGGGGATGACTGGCGAGGGTGGTAGAGCACATAGTCCTCTAGATAAGCTGGAGGTTGTCTTCTCCGACTGGGGCGAGGATCAGGCTGATGTGCTTCACCCTGGACATCTCTAGAAGCAGCCATGACGCAGCTGGTGTACAATCCGGCTCGAAGGACCAACTTTGTAGGATATAATGATGATGAAAGTACTGGTCGTACACCCGCTGGCCTAATTCTTCGGTCAGAAAGAACGCAGCTGTTCTAGAGGTTGTATCTTGCCATTTATTAATTGTCTCTGTGCATATATACATCTGTGTCAAAGGTTCTGAAGTTGTGTTGTGACAAAAGTTGTGACAACAGTTGTGTTGTGGTTTCTAAGACAAAGAAAGAAATAAAGGGAAAATACTTAACATGAGAATGCTAAAGTTATTCCCATAACAAACATGTCCTATTTAACACTACAGTGGCGCTTGAAAGTTTGTGAACCCTTTAGAATTTTCTATCTTTCTGCATAAATATGACCTAAAACATCAGATTTTCACACAAGTCCTAAAAGTAGATAAAGAGAACCCATTTAAACAAATGAGACAAAAATATTATACTTGGTCATTGATTTATTGAGGAAAATGATCCAATATTACATATCTGTGAGTGGCAAAAGTATGTGAACCTCTAGGATTAGCAGGTAATTTGAAGGTGAAATTAGAGTCCAGTGTTGTCAATCAATGGGATGAGAATCAGGCGTGAGTGGGCACCCTGTTTTATTTAAAGAACAGGGATCTATCAAAATCTGATCTTCACAACACATGTTTGTGGAAGTGTGTCATGGCACGAACAAAGGAGATTTCTGAGGACCTCAGAAAAAGCATTGTTGATGCTCATCAGGCTGGAAAAGGTTACAAAACCATCTCTAAAGAGTTTGGACTCCACCAATCCACAGTCAGACAGATTGTGTACAAACGGAGGAAAATCAAGACCATTGTTACCCTCCCCAGGAATGGTCAACCAACAAAGATCACTCCAAGAGCAAGGCATGTGATAGTCGGCAAGGTCACAAAGGACCCCAGGGTAACTTCTAAGCAACTGAAGGCCTCCCTCACATTGGCTAATGTTAATGTTCATGAGTCCACCATCAGGAGAACACTGAACAACAAATGGTGTGCATGGCAGGGTTGCAAGGAGAAAGCCACTGCTCTCCAAAAAGAACATTGCTGCTCATCTTCAGTTTGCTAAAGATCACGTGGACAAGCCAGAAGGTTACTGGAAAGTGTTTTGTGGATGGATGAGACCAAAATAGAACTTTTTGGTTTAAATGAGAAATGTTATGTTTGGAGAAAGGAAAAACACTGCATTCTAGCACAAGAACCTTATCCCATCTGTGAAACATGGTGGTGGTAGTATCATGGTTTGGGCCTGTTTTGCTGCATCTGGGCCAGGATGGCTTGCCATCATTGATGGAACAATGAATTCTGAATTATACCAGCAAATTCTAAAGGAAAATGTCAGGACATCTGTCCATGAACTGAATCTCAAGAGAAGGTGGGTCATGCAGCAAGACAACGACCCTAAGCACACAAGTCATTCTACCAAAGAATGGTTAAAGAATAAAGTTAATGTTTTGGAATGGCCAAGTCAAAGTCCTGACTTTAATCCAATCGAAATGCTGTGGAAGGACCTGAAGCGAGCAGTTCATGTGAGGAAACCCACCAACATCCCAGAGTTGAAGCTGTTCTGTATGGAGGAATGGGCTAAAATTCCTCCAAGCCGGTGTGCAGGACTGATCAACAGTTACCGGAAATGTTTAGTTGCAGTTTTTGCTGCACAAGGGGGTCACACCAGATACTGAAAGCAAAGGTTCACATACTTTTGCCACTCACAGATATGCAATATTGGATCATTTTCCTCAATAAATAAATGACCAAGTATAATATTTTTGTCTCATTTGTTTAACTGGGTTCTCTTTATCTACTTTTAGGACTTGTGTGAAAATCCGATGTTGTTTTAGGTCATATTTATGCAGAAATATAGAAAATTCTAAAGGGTTCACAAACTTTCAAGCACCACTGTATTTGAAGGTAGTAATTGCAGGAAATGTACTGAACACACAGTAATAAAGATATGGTGATTAACAATACTAAAATGTCATATAAAACAACATAGGAAATTCGTACTGCCTTATCTCCATTATGTGCAAACATAAAACACGGTGTAGGATTGCTAACACAATATTGCTGAGTCCCAGAACATGCTAGACATTTCAAATGGCAAAGAAAGATTGTCTGGCTGAAATGCAAACTTATAAATGGCTATACCAACAAAATAAAGTCTAACAAAGGAAAATAAGGGCACTTACATTTACATTCACGCACAACAGCACCGAGAGACCTTCAAACGAGACATGAGACTCCTAGAATGCGACGGCATGAAAGAGAAACATCGGTGCCTTGTTTATATAACGCAGCTCCTTAAAGGGGCGGTGCCGCATTTTCTTAAAGGCAAAGTATTTTACATAGAACAACAGGAATTTACACAGAAGAAGGCAGGGAATTTTATACACCTATTACAAGTTGGAATGACACCATCATAAATTTTAGCCAGCTGAGCCTTAGTGTAAGAGGTACGGTGTACAACTTTACACTGAATAAGACTGTGTCTAGCGCAAATAGAAGATTTATGTACCCGTCTCAAAATCTCTGTCCAGACTTCCTCTGATATCTCCACCCCCAGGTCCTCTTCCCAGAGTAACTTTATTAAGCCTAGGGGCTCTGAACGTAAAAGAGATTAATTTGATTATAGATATATGAGATAGAGCCATCCAAAGCAGAGTCAGAGGGTAAATTAGGAAAGCTAGGGAATGTGCCCTGAACAAAACTGTGGACTTGTAAATATCTAAAGAAGTGCTGCTTAGAAAGTGAGACTTTAACTAAAAGTTGCTGAAAAGAAGCAAAAACATTATCAATATACAGGTCTTTGAAGTTATGAATACCAAGATTCGTCCATCTTAAGAAAACACTGTCTATGAGGGAAGGAGGAAAAGCATGGTTAGCCGCTAGTGGTGCATAAATAGAGTATGTCTGTAGACCAAAGTGGCGCTTAAACTGGACCCAAATCCTAAGTGAGGCCTTAACAATCACATTCTTGGTGTAGAGAAAAGTGGAGGAGTGGATAGGGGAGTGCACTAGGGCTTTCAAGGTCACTGGTTTTGCTGAACTTGCCTCCATAACCAGCCATGCTGGGGGAGGATCAAAAGCCTCATATTGAAGCCAGTGCTTAAGAATCCTGATATTGGTGGCCCAATAATAGAACCTAAAATTTGGCAGGGCCAGCCCTCCCAGTGGCTTCGGCCTTTGCAAATATTGTTTGCACAGCCTAGGAACCTTCTGGTTCCAAATAAATTCAGAGATCAGGCTATCTAGTTTATGGAAAAAAGACTGAGAGAGGAAGAGTGGTACGCACTGGAACAGGTAGGAGAGTCTTGGGAGTACATTCATTTTAAGAGTTGACACGTGCAACCAAAGACATATTAAGCAGAGACCATCGTTCAAAGTCTTTCTGGATTCGGGTCAATAGGGGGGCAAAGTTAGCTTTGTAGAGGTCTTCAAATTTGTGCATAACATGAATACCAAGATATACAAAACTATGTTGAGCAACTTTAAAGGGAAAGTTTTCCAGGGGATACTTCTTAGCAGCGGGGTTAATGGGAAATATCTCACTTTTGTTTAAATTTAATTTATATCCAGAAATTTGACCAAATGAATGAAGAGTGGCAAGAGCAGCGGGAACTGAGACAGGCAGGTTGGAAACATATAAAAGTAGGTCATCTGCATAAAGGGAAACTCTCAGCTGAATATCATTTCTAAATATGCCTGTAATAAGGTGGTTGGACCAAAGGGCTGTCGAGAGAGGTTCAATAGCGGTTGCGAATGATAGAGGGCTCAAAGGGGAACCCTGTCTAGTAGAGCGATATAGGCAAAAATATTCTGATTGGATATTATTCATCCTGATTGAGGCTTGTGGGGCTGAATAAAGCAACTTAATCCATGAAATAAAACTATTCTTAAAACCAAATTTCTCCAAAACACAGAAGAGGTAATCCCACTCAACTCTGTCTAATGCCTTTTTGGCGTCTAATGATATCACAGCTTCGTGGGTGTCAGAAGAGGAGACATTATAAAGTACATTGAACAAATGTCTAAGGTTAGAGAAGGAGTGCCTTTTTCGAATGAACCCCGTTTGGTCCAAGGAAACGATGGAAGGGAGGATGGATTCCAGACATAATGCTAATAGTTTGGATAACAATTTAAAATCAACATTCAATAAACTTATTGGACGATAAGAGGTGCAGGCTAACAGATCCTTGCCTTTTTTTAGGAGAATGGAAATGGAGGTGTGGCAGCGGGGGCATGGTCAAGTGCCGGTCTGTGACAGGAGGGCAGAGTCAGGGAAGGTAAGTGGCAGAATCACTACACCTGATGTCAATTAACCTGTGTTTGTGTGTGTCTTCCCAGTGACCGCACCCTATATAAGGAGGGAGCGCAGAGAGCAGAGGAGCTCTTCCCCAAACCAGATGCCAGTTGTGTGTGTGTCTGTGTTAAGTCACTAATGTTTCACTGAAAAGTGTGGCAATAAAAGCCGTATTTTGCAAATGTGATCTTTGTCCTGCCGTCCTCTGTGCTCCACCCTTCATTAGAACTGTTACAGTGGTGCTGAAACCCGGAACTGGAGCACAGCAGCCTAACAGCCCCATGGAGTCCTCCCTGTTCCCCGAACTGGTCCACGCCCTCACCACGGCCCAGCAAAGCCAGCACCAGGCGCTACTCACCCTCCGAAAGGAGCAAGAACAGCGGTTCGAGACCCTGGTGTTGGCCCAACAAGAAGATCGACAGGTGTTCCGGCACATCCTCGTGTTGGCGGGGTCCACCAACACTTCCACCGCGGGCCCGTCCCCCCTCACCCTAATGAAGATGGGCCCACAGGACGACCCCGAGGCATTCATCACGCTCTTTGAGCAAGTCGCGGAGACCTCGGGGTGGCCGATGGAGCAGTGCGTGGCGCGCCTCCTCCCCCTGCTAATGGGAGAGGCACAGCTGGCCGCGCTACAGCTCCCCGCCGACCGCCGGCTGGCCTATGCGGACCTTCGCCGGGCCATCCTCCAGCGTGTGGGGCGCACCCCTGAACAGCAGCATCAGCACTTCCACTCTTTGCGCTTGGAGGAAGTCGGCCGGCTGTTCGCATTTGGCCAGCAACTCCGGGACGCCTGCTGGCGATGGTTGAGGGCCGACAACCGCGACGCCGAGGGGATCATCGACCAGGTGGTGCTGGAGCAATTCATCGCATGCTTGCCAGCAGGAACCGCGGAGTGGGTCCAGTGCCACCGCCCGGCATCGCTGGATCAGGCAGTCGAGCTGACGGAGGACCATATGGCGGGTGTCCCGGCGGCAGGACAGCAGACACACTCAAAAAAACCAACACGGGTGTCTGTTACATGAACCTAATTCTAACATGTAACGGTTGACATTTAGGTCACTCAACAAAATTGTTTCTGGCTAAGTTAACGCGTTTTACTTGGGTGGAAATCCTTTCCATAATTTTATTACGTTCACTGAGCAAGTTATTTTTTTGAGTGCAGCCTCTTCCCTCCTCTCCTCTTCTCTCCTTCTCTCTCCCTCTCTGCTTCTGTGTCTCGTCCTCGCCCCATTCCCCCACCGCGGAGGCGGGGGCCGGCGGCACCGGTGCCGGCCCGCCGCACCCGCGGTGCCCTCCCGTTTTTCCCTTCTGTGTCTGTCTCTCCCCCCCCTCAGGTGAGTGAGCCCCAGAACACCGGTGCGGAGAAGAAGCCCGGGCCGGGTTGCTGGCACTGCAGGGAGCCGGGGCACCTCCAACAACAGTGCATGGTCATGGAGGTGGTCACGGTGGTTCGGATCCCCAATGTGCCAGGAGCCGCCCTCGATCGGGCTGGAGCGTATCGCATACCGGTGAGTATTCAAGGGGATACATATCAGGCATTGGTGGATTCTGGTTGTAATCAGACCTCAATTCACCAAAGCCTGGTGCAAAACAAGGCATTGGGGGGAGCACAGGGGGTAAAGGTGTTGTGTGCGCACGGGGACGTTCACAGCTACCCTTTGGTGTCGGTCCACATTTTTTTCCGAGGGGAAAAAGTTATAGTGAAGGCAGTGGTTAATCCTCTCCTTACCCACTGTTTAATTTTGGGGACGGATTGGCCGGGATTTGGGGATTTAATGACACACTTAGTAGAGAGTGGGTCCTGCCATTTAACAGGGGGAGGTCCCGGTGTCACTTTGGCGGGAGCAGCTGTCACAGAGCCGTCTACGTCATCTCCGTGTCAGAGTGTGGAGCCGCCGGCCCCTCCTCTCTCTGTTGGGGAATCCCTCGCGGATTTCCCACTAGAACAGTCGCGAGACAAGACTCTGCGGCATGCATTTGACCAAGTGAGAGTAATCGATGGTCAAATGCTCCAGCCGAACGCCACCCCGTCCTTCCCCTACTTTGCGATTATGAAGGATAGGTTATACCGAGTGACGCAGGACACTCAAACTAAAGAGCGAGTCACGCAGCTTTTAATTCCGAAGAGCCGCCAGGAATTGGTATTCAGGTGGCTCACTTTAATCCCATGGCTGGACACCTAGGGCAGGATAAGACACTAGCCTGAATAATGGCCCAATTCTATTGGCCGGGGATTCACAGCTATGTCCGTAGGTGATGTACGGCGTGCCACGAATGCCAGTTAGTAAATCCAGCGGCCATTCCAAAAGCGCCTTTGCGACCTCTACCATTAATCGAGACCCCGTTTGAAAGAATTGGCGTGGATCTCGTCGGGCCATTAGATCGGTCAACACGAGGGTACCGCTTTATAGTCGTTCTGGTGGACTATGCAACATGATACCCGGAAGCCGTGCCTCTGCGCAATATCTCAGCATGCAGTATTGAGGAGGCACTCTTCCGCGTCATCTCCCACGTTGGAATCCCAAAAGAGATTCTGACTGATCAAGGCACCTCGTTTATGTCACAAACACTGAACGAACTGTATGGGTTATTGGGTATTAAGCCGATCTGCACCAGCGTGTATCACCCACAAACGGACGGTTTGGTTGAACGGTTCAACCGCACCCTCAAGAATGTAATTTAAAAATTCGTAAGTGAGGATGCACGTAATTGGGATAAGTGGCTCGAGCCCTTGCTGTTTTCAGTGCGAAAGGTCCCCCAAGCCTCCATGGGGTTCTCCCCATTCGAATTATTATATGGGCGTAAGCCGCGGGGCATTCTAGATGTGCTGCGGGAAAATTGGGAGGAGGGACCTTCACAAAGCAAAAACGAAATTCAATACATTA
The DNA here is from genome assembly GCF_027579695.1 of Neoarius graeffei. NCBI lineage: Eukaryota > Metazoa > Chordata > Actinopteri > Siluriformes > Ariidae > Neoarius > Neoarius graeffei. The sequence goes on along the minus strand of NC_083592.1, from coordinate 16,436,424 downwards.
TGGACCTGTGCGCAAAACTCCACACCCTCACCCACCTAACCCAGGAGAATTTGCGGCAGGCCCAAGAATGGCAAACCCGCCTGTACAACAAGGGTACGCGCCTTATAGAGTTCGCACCGGGAGATAAAGTACTCTTACTGTTGCCCACATCGAGCTCCAAATTGGTCGCCAAGTGGCAAGGACCCTTTGAGGTCACACGGCGAGTCGGGGACGTCGACTACGAGGTGAGGCGAACGGACAGGGGTGGGGCACTACAGATTTACCACCTCAATCTGCTTAAACCCTGGAATGAGGAGGTCCCCGTGGCATTGGTGTCGGTGGTTCCGGAGAAGGCAGAGCTGGGGCCGGAGGTTCAAAAAGGGGCATTAGCATCACGTACCCCTCCGGTCCCCTGTGGAGACCACCTCTCCCCGACCCAACTCGCAGAGGTCGCCCAGTTGCAGACCGAGTTTTCGGATGTGTTCTTGCCCCTGCCCGGTCATACTGACCTCATAGAGCACCACATAGAGATGCCCCCGGGGGTGGTAGTGCGTAGCCGCCCTTACAGGCTACCCGAACACAAGAAAAAAGTGGTTCGGGAAGAACTTGAGGCCATGCTCGAAATGGGCATCGTCGAGGAGTCCCACAGTGACTGGAGCAGCCCGGTGGTCTTGGTACCCAAGGCCGACGGGTCGGTCCGGTTCTGTGTGGACTATAGAAAAGTCAACGCGGTGTCTAAATTCGACGCGTACCCAATGCCTCGTAGTGATGAGTTGCTCGTTCGACTAGGCACTGCTCGCTTTTATTCGACACTGGATTTAACGAAGGGATACTGGCAGATCCCTTGACTCCACTATCCCGAGAAAAAATGGCCTTTTCCACACCGTTCGGTTTACACCAATTCGTCACACTTCCGTTCGGGTTGTTTGGGGCGCCCGCTATGTTTCAGTGGCTGATGGACAGGGTCCTCCGCCCCCATGCCACCTATGCGGCCGCCTACCTCGATGACATTATCATCTATAGTAATGACTGGCCGAGGCACCTCGAACATCTGAGGGCCGTCCTTAGGTCGCTGAGGTGAGCGGGTCCCACAGCCAACCCGAAAAAGTGTGCGATTGGGCGGGTGGAAGTACGGTATCTGGGCTTCCACTTGGGCAATGGGCAGGTGCGTCCCCAAATTAACAAGACCGCAGCAATTGCGGCCTGCCCGAGGCCCAAGACCAAAAAGGGGGTGAGACAGTTCCTGGGGCTGGCTGGCTATTATCGGAGGTTTATACCTAATTATTTGGACGTCACCAGCCCGCTGACTGATCTCACTAAAAAGGGGGCACCAGATCCGGTCCAGTGGACGGAGCAATGCCAGTGGGCTTTTTCTGAGGTAAAGGCCACACTGTGTGGGGGGCCACTTTTACACTCCCCTGACTTTTCTCTCCCCTTTATATTACAGACCGATGTGTCGGACAGAGGGCTGGGGGCGGTTTTGTCCCAGGAGGTGGAGAGGGAGGACCACCCAGTCCTATACATCAGTAGGAAGCTGTCGGTGCATGAGGGGCGCTACAGCACCATAGAAAAAGAATGTCTAGCAATCAAGTGGGTGGTCCTCGCCCTCCGTTACTACCTGCTGGGGTGCCCTTTCACCCTCTGCTCGGACCACGCGCCCCTCCAGTGGCTCCACTGCATGGAGGATGCCAACGCGAGGATCACCCATTGTCTGTGTTAAGTCACTAATGTTTCACTGAAAAGTGTGGCAATAAAAGCCGTATTTTGCAAACCTGATCTCTGTCCTGCCGTCCTCTGTGCTACACCCTTTGTTAGAACTGTTACAGGAGGCTTGATTGAGAGTTTGGGGAAGGCGGCCGGATTCTAATGATTCATTGAACATATCCAAAAACAA